>NC_080417.1:23010733-23357400 GCF_029873635.1 Malania oleifera | reverse complement strand
CTCGATAAGGTGTCATGGGAAGGAATAGTTTGTTTACAAATAGTAGTCAACTTCCTAAAATTATCAAAGGTTTGTATAGATTAGATAAGATGAGTACGGCTTATATGAGGTATGTTTAGTTGGTTTCCTTTTGGTATTGGTATAGGTTTGTTTTTTGTCTTTTTTTGATTTGATACATGCGATATTTTATTGGTTATTATGTAAATCTCAAGTGTTTTTTTGTTTTCACGGTATTCCTCCGCCATAAGTGATAGTTATTAATAAACTTGAAACGAAGCTGCTATGTGGGTGGCTTCTGGGTCTTTCCAAAAAAAAAAAAAAAAAGTACTACACAAGAAAACATAGTTCATTGTCTTATTTGAATCACTTCCCAATTAGTTATATTATTTGAACCAGTTTACATCCTGTAACACCAAAGTTTCATGATTAAAAGGAACGACTCAAGAATAAGACTTCATTTATTGCCTCTAAAGAAAGAATGAACTATTATGTGATATTTCATTTATGATCCTAACCAATATTATTTCAAATCTTTATCAATTTTCAATTATTTTCACATTTAATTCATGTTTTATATTCAAAAATACCATTCTTGTATTGAGAATGGTGTATATTATGGTCTACACTATTCAATATATATGCTTTCACAGACAAGCACTCATTGCTGCTTAAATAGATATGTGGATATTAGGATATCTAGACCGGAGAAATTACAAAGAAAAATGAATTGAAAAAAGCTAAATTATATTTCAAAAACCTAAAAAGACTTTTTTTTTTTTTTTGGTAAAAGAGGGCGGCACCTCCTAAACTTTATTAGAAAACCCCTCACTTATGGCGGAAGAAAACCGTGATTACCTAAAAAGACTCTCTCATATGTTTATAATTAACTTATTTCATTATTCCCATTCTCACGTGTCTCTCCCTCTCCCCTTTCTCTCAACAACTGCTTCTTCCTTATCTTCCCTCTATAATATGCTTCTAAACCAAATATGAAATCTTATGTTCAAGTATAGACAGAGGTTTATGAGAATCACAATGCTGAAAAGTATTTTAAGACTCATTTGAAGCTACATATGTAAAGTGCTTAAATGAAAAAAATGTTTTGATTTGATAGGGTCTAATACTAGAAAAGTGATAAAAGTCATACATATTATTTGATTTTTTCTAAAAGTAAGTTTCAATTTGTTAATATAATTCATCATCACTATTTTATAGTTAACAATAATATATTAAACTACATAATCAAAATATAATATTATTAATTTGTGTTAATAATAATATTATTGATTAGACTAACAATTTAAATTAATATTTTCTTATAACTCATCATTATTGTTTTCTAATTACTATTAATATATTCCAATATATAATAAAATTATATCTTATTGTCAATTTATGTTGCCATGCATATGAACAAATGCCACTTTTAAGTGGCAAAAAATAATCTTTCTTTACTTTTCTAAATTCACTTCAAAACATTATTTTTTTTAACATTTTTAACAAACACTTTTCTTAGGACATTTTGTATTGAATTACCTCAAACTGAATTAGTCTTACTTGGTAAACCTCTTAGTTCTATAAGAGGTTCATTAAGAGGCTCTAGTTGATATTTTTGTCCCTCCAAAGTGTACATCCACAATATTCCATGACACACTCTTCCTTATCTTTATCTCTCAAACACTATCTCAAAAATACAAATTTGATGATTAATTATTGTTGTGAAATAAGGGTCTCTTCCAACAATGCGCAGCGGAATAAACATTATATAAAGAATCACACATACATACTTGCAACAAAGTAAATGGTGAATACAGAATTATTCCACAACCATAGCAATGTAAAGAGAGTAAAGATAAGAGCAACAACACCAGGAATTACGTGATTCAGTAAAACCTACATTCACGAGAGCAATCGGCAAGAGATTTCACTATGAAAATAAAAAAATATACACTTAATGATCTTCTCTCCTTCTCTAATCCCTCTCTTACTTTCTAACTTGTTAAAATATACTCAGAAGAACATATATAACATGCCCTCGGAGGTTTCCCTCCAAATCCTCAACCGTCATACCGTTCAAATTCAAAATTCAAATAACTTCTCGCAGCTCGTCGACGAGTATAGGGGATTCGTTGACGAGACAAAGAAGCTCACTCGTCGGCAAGTCTATACTCTCGTTGACGAGTCTTATGTTCTGAGATTTTTTTGTTCTCGGTATCTACTTGTCGATAAGCACAGGGCACTCGTCGACGAGTCTTTTGCTGCCAATACAAAAAGACTTCTCTGACATGTTTTGTTTCGTTTGTTTGTGATCCCACTAAGTATAAGAGTCATACACAAATATAACAATTATCAAAGAAGATAGTGATCATAATTATTTATAAACTATTTCGATTATATTTATAAATTAATTAACACACTTAGAAACTACACATATTCAATATTGAACACATAATGACTAACTTTACTTGACGACCTCAAGAGAAGTCATTTTATTCTAACTTATAGATTGAAATGCCTAGGTTTGAACGTATAATATTTGACTAAAAAAATATAAATGCCACTATACTAATGTTTTGAATTCCTAGCTGAATTTTTGGATCTTAGATTTAATAGTATGATTATGTTTTGAGAATGTATTGGGACATTTACATCTTTGTAGCACATGTTCTACGAATAGTACTAATTAATTGTAAATTATTTCTTTAATTTGACTAAACAATCCCTTTTTTGTTTTATCCCCTTTGAGGGATTTTCAATTTGAAAAATTATTGACTATTTATATATTGATCTGCCTCACCTCTATACCAGTA
Source organism: Malania oleifera (assembly GCF_029873635.1). Lineage (NCBI taxonomy): Eukaryota > Viridiplantae > Streptophyta > Magnoliopsida > Santalales > Ximeniaceae > Malania > Malania oleifera. The sequence continues at coordinate 23,354,590 of NC_080417.1, read as the reverse complement.
CTATTAGTTAATTAAGAAAGGATCCATCTAACCTCAAAGATTATTAATAGAAGACTATTCCTATAACATTCCTAGAAGAGGCTTAAATGTCGGGTTACTTTCAAAATTTACTAAAATAAAGCAATATTCAAATGTGAAATATTGTTTAATTAAGTAATAAAAACTCTGAAAAAAATACAATATATATATATATAAAATAAAAAATATATAAAAATAATAAATTTTCTTATATTATTTTAAAATTCAAAGAAAATTGCATACAAACTTCAAAATTTTCAAAAATATTATAAAATTTGAAAATTTGCAAAAAGTCTAAAAAAATCTCAAAAATCCTAAAGAGTTTTAAGATTTTAGAAAAATCCTGGGATGAAAAGTGTGGATGTGTGCATATGAGTACCCTCTTGGATGAAAGTGTGCGATGAAGTATTTTAGAACACAAATAGTTTATCTAAAACCTCCTCCAATAGAAGCCCCTCTTTTTGGAGGTCTTATTAGACATTTTAATTTGTATGGATAATTGAACAATATTGAAAAATTAGTAATCAAAAAAATTATAAAAGCCTTGAAGTTATTTTTTATTAAGTGTAAAGGTAACTACTGGCTAATTAGGCACTGTTCATGAATTGAGTATGTAGGTACTGATGATATCCTTACCTAGCATAATTGTACTTTTAAGTAGTCTAACTTAGCTAGCTAGCACAACCAAGAATACTATTGATTCCTCAAGTCTAAATTCTATTTAGAAGTCGATCGATTAATAGTAATTAAATGATCTAATCACACTTATGTAAATAATGGGTTAATAGCAACTATATTGACTTTAGTTAATCCTTTTCTTGTCTCAATTGCTAAAGATTCTCCTCATTTCTAAGCCAAGGTGGTTGGACTCAGCTCATGGTCTGCACACATTGCAATATCCATATTAATACAAGGCTTTGGAACATTTAGCCCTAGCATACTTAGCAGGTTGAGCAGACAAATATTTTGTGAAAATTATTGAACTTTAGCTTTAATCTTCTAAGTTGTAACTTTCAATTTGATCTAGAAATGAAAAATGAAAAATGATATTTATTAGGAAGAGTATTGAAAGAGAAGATTAGAAGGAAAAAATAATTTATTTTTAGTTTATTACTTTGATGTGAGAGATTGCAAAAAAAAAAAAAAAAGAAGTTATAGAAAGAAAACTACAAATCACTTATTGAAATGATTTAAGGGTGTTCTTATTTTTTTAATGCAAGTCCTTTCAATTTATCAAGAAATTAATAACTTAGATTTGATAGGGAATTTTTTTTTTCTTTAACCAAATTAATGGAATGAATATTCGTATTTTTTTTATTTTATTTCCACACCTCTCAAAACAAACTAATCTAAGATGAGAAAATTGAGAGATGAACATGAGCTTGCATCTTAGACAATAAATAAATAAATAAATAAAGACTAAAGAAAATAAAAAAATTAATTAGTTAATTAAGTAATTAATTAATAAGTTTTTATGAGTGGATTAATTACTATGTTGGAATAGGTCAAGCCCTACTAAGGTAAATCTTAATTAGAGGTGGAAAGTGAATTGTGCAGTAACTAATCGAGGAAGTAGCATGCTTAGAAATAAAAAGAAAAGGAGGAATAGCAAATGCCAAAGCACATATATGTTCATTCACTCTCACCCTTGGTCTAAGCCAAGGGGCAAAGAAAGGTACAACACTGTCACGACTGGCCATATATACAGTGCCACCCCCCACTTAAAGGCTCTTGCTTTTTCACAGTGAACCAAAGAATAGAGAGACCAACCTCAAAGACCCCTTTCCCCTAGAGAATACCAAACCAAAAGAAAAAACCTTTTAGAGCATGCATGTTCAACCTAGCAGCCCTCAGCTACATAACATGCTCCATCACCTCTGATCCATATTTATATATATACCCTTGGATTTTGTGCTGCCCAGCAGAACTTATAAACAGTACGACACTAACAAGACCCTTTGTTAATAGATAAATACTAAAATGAAAAAATTATTCAAGTTTATATATATATATATATATATATATATATTTATATATATTGTTTAAAATAGAGAATCAAATTCTATGTAAAGTTTTAGATGCTCAATTTGAGAAGCTGGTATGGAGTACACTGTGCACAGAGTGTGTACAGTGAGAGGGACGGAATTATTGAGAACGTCCGAACGATGGAACCCACTGGGAGAAGGAATTGAAGGAAGGCGAGAAACCCAAGAAAAGCTGAAATGCAGGCATAAGGGGAGACATGGTAAGGGACCCATGGAGAATGTGGGAGAGAATCACATCCCATGCATATATACAAATATTAATGCCTGTCATCTCATCTCATCTCATCTCATCTCATATTGCCTCTGGGGGAGTTCCTTCCTATCTACCCCCTACTATTTAATTATCTATCTGTCCCTACTCATACATTCTCATTTCATATATTTCCATCCATCCATTCGTCCTTACACACACATGCCTACTAAAATATTAAGATAAAATGTTTGTGGCTCATATCATTCTAAAGTTAGAATTTTAATTTTTTTCCTTATGACTCCATGTTTATTTATTAACTGAGTGTTCATCTTAAATTAGATCGGCTTAGTGATAAAATATATTTTCTAAATATTTTTATATTTTTTTAAGAGATAAAAAGGGATTTTATTAAAACCAAATAACATGGGGCTCAAGCAAATGCCTTGAACCACACTAACAATATCCAGGTACAAGCGACAATTGAACTTAAAAACTTAAAGAGAATCGATAAAGATAAATAAACATAAAATACGATAATCGACTTTCTTGGTCGGACTCCGAATACGAGGTAGCGGCTCTTAATGCGACGATTCCCGACCTTACCAGAGGAAGGAAGCTCTGATATTCTACCTAGTTGCCCTGGAAAGCCAAGAGTTGCTTGAAGTCTCCCCATTCCAAATCTACCATGTGCTTTCTAGCTCAACTCCAGTAAAAAGATTGTTTAAAATTCTTAAGGCAGCTTCTGAGGACTAGTTGGACTATTCTTTAAAAATTTCGCTTTTCCTCTCCTTCCATATCTCCTATGCAGTCGTCGCTGGAATAGAGATCCACATCTGCCAAATGTTGTTTGCATAGATAACAGAAGGATGAAATGTACCAACCCCTAATCTACAAATTATCCTTAACCAAAATTTTATCACGAGCTGTGAACCATGTGAAAGTTGAAACTTCTGTCGGGATGAATTGATTCCATAGTAATTTGTAATCCATCTCTGCTTGCCTGCCCAAACTAGCACCTTAAAGAATATTATACATGCTTGTCACTGTGTAAAACTTGCTCTTGGATTGTTTCCAACGATAGACATCTTCCCTATTCACAACTAAATTGACACTCTTCAAAGTGTTGAGCAAACCCTCCAACTCCACTGATTAAGTCTTCTAGTGAAAGTAAGATTCTAGGTTATATTTTTTGAGATGCTTCTAACCATGGTAGCAATCTTAGCCTCTTTGTGGATGACCAATTTAAAAAAGTTTAAAAAGAAAATCCTCAATGGTTTGTCGGCCGCCCAAACATTTGACCAAAAGGAGGTGTTACGACCATTCCCTATGGTTATTACTACATGATTAAAAAATGGCCCTCCATTTTTTATGATGTCTTTCCAAACGCCATTTCCATGCTTCTTCTTGCTGACTAGCAGATTCCATGTTTTTAAATCATATCCATATTTTATACAAATCATATTTCTCCACAAACTATTTGGTTCGGAACAAAAGTGCTAACTGTCAACAAAGCCATATTCATCCATCTCAAGTTTTTGATTCCCAACCCTCCTTGCTGCAATTTTGGATAGACCTAGTCCCATTTAATTAGTGAATATATTTGAAACTCTATATTACCTCTCTAAAGGAAGTTACTTTGGAGTTTCACCATTCTTCTAGCAACACCTGAAGGCAGAGATAGTAAAGAGAGGAAATAGATTGGCAGATTAGATAGAGAAGATTTAACAACGTAATTCTACCTCCCAAAGACAGATAACCAGCCTTCCATTTGGGTTCAAAATATTTTTATGTTACAAAATAAAATGATGCATTATCAATGTTTCAGCTCGACTCCCTTCACCTCTCTCTCTCTCTCTCTCTCTCTCTCTCTCTCTCTCTCTCTCTCTCTCTCTCTCTCTCTCTCTCTCTCACATATATAGAGGACAAAGATACAATTAGATAGTGACAAATCTTGTCTCTGTTCCTAAGAAAAGGAATTTGTCCATTTTTTGGATCATGTTTAACTTGTAGGTTAAGATTAGTGAATTTGAGTTTGTTGTTTGTTATAATAACCTCATGTTTTTTATTTCTTTTAAAATTGTGATATATATATATATATATATATATATATATATTTGCTTCCAATTATTTCTTATTTTTCATTTTAATGAAGATATTTTGTTAACATAATTATGGGGCATGCTTGGATTGTTTTTAAATTAAGATGGAAAATAGGCACTTACACTTCATAAAGCTCCCTGTTGGAATTGGTGTATTCCCAAGAGTGGGGTGAATTGGAAATTTAAACTTTCTCATAGGTCAATTCAGATATTCAAATAGTATTGTACAAACCTAGGGTCTTTCTATTCAATCATGAACCCAATCAAATATTTAAACAATTAAACGCAAACATTCAAGTGCTGAAATTTAAAGTGCGGAAATTAAAAGTAGGTACAAGAAATGTTATCAGGGTTTGGTCAATATTGCTTACGTCCCCACCTTAGCTCGCAAACCCTAGGATTACCACTATTCCTCACTTAACGGGTGGAACGACACCATTTACAACACCTTACCAGGATGGTGCACATAATTTTCTTAACCGAACTTGAACCAGTCCGGGATTTTTCACAGGGCAAGTCTCCCTCCTTCGGCCACACGTCGGGAAACAACGGATAATCAAATATTGTGTCCAAAGAAATGCTTCTAATACAAGCAGATATGTACCACTATGCACACAATCAATTAATGCACTCACATATGATAGGATATTAAGTTCAAGTGAGATTTCATTAACCAATGTGTTAACTCTTAACAGTATGTGTGTTAATATGTGTGTGTGAGAGTGAGACCTTTGATTTCAAGATAATGTATTTGTAATGTGAATATTCAAAGCATCTCTAGATCCTTAAGCAAACATCTCAAGAAATATTTTTCAAATATCAAGTACAATGGATATTAGGGTTTAAGCTTACTAAAAATGATTTTATCAAAATACAAAGCAAGGTTATGAAACTTACAATAAGGATGCAAGTTCTTAAGTCAATGAAGTGTTTTTTCCAATCTAATATTTATAAGTGAAATACGATGGGAAAAACTTTAAACTACTCTCCAAAATCAACAATCAACAAATGCAAGTATGAGAGAGTTGTTAGCTTGCAAAGAGAATAAATGACTACCCACAAAAATAATTTCTCTCAAAGATATGTAATTTAAATGAGTATGAGAAGGAAATTTTGCAATTTGCTTTGTAAAAAGTGGGAGTATGAAAGATTTAGCACAATAAATTTTTAGAGAAAAATTTTGCTAATCTATATGCTAATCACTTGCTAATTATAACAAATGAAAGAGTATATATAGAGTTGGGCAAAAATATAATCGTTGGGGACATCAAGGATATTTTAAAATTTATTTAATTGAGTTTAATAAAAATTAACCCTAATTTACTGCAGCAAAAATTTGCCAACTCGAGAGGTGTTTGTTGACCATTTTCAAAGTTCGGTCGACCGTAGTACTGTGTTTGGTTGACCAAGTCAATTTTGAACTGAAAATATGGTTGACCGTCTCAAGGCGATTTTTGAACCCTTCGAGGTTCGATCGACCGAGACAGGTTTGGTTGACCATCTTCACAAGTTCTGTTGACCGTAGCTAAATGAACTAATAAATTTGGTTGACCGAATGTACAGGGTGTTAGGCACGTAGGGATTCGGTTGACCGTAAGTGTCACATTCATTTTGTGATGGTCGACCGAACAAAGTCAAAGTGTTGACTTTAGTTCAGTCGACCGAAGCCTTTACATAGCTTTGGGTTCGGTAGACCGAAACCACTAAAAATATGCATTTAAGTCCTGTGTTTGGTCTTTGTGCTTCATCAACCTAGAGTAATTAAGCATAAGGCATTTTAGGTTATATGGGTGATGATTCCTAAGGTCATTCTAAGGCCTCTTGAGAGTTAACCCCAAAAATCCATCATCGGTCGACCAAAGGTGATCCTTAAGATCAAACTATGGTCTTGAACATTTAATTCTTATCATGCATGATATGCAAATATTACAGACCCAAAATATAAAACAAAATGCATTTTACTATAAGAACGAATGTCTTCAATCTTCTTACTCGTGTGTTTTCATGGAATGCGCCAGATACATATAATCTTTGAGTTTTTTCTAGCTTTCAAGTCCCTTGATCTTATGTGTTTTGAAATTTAGAGTTGTTCACATCCTTAAATACACATAAGATACTAGTGTTTTGTCAGTATCAAAATAAAGATCAGATTCAAAAAGTCCATACTCTCAAGCGTGAGCATTGAACAAACAAGATAATTAAAGGTAGCACTACTATTTAAAAATGGTCATAATTTAATTTCAATGAGAAACTTTTTTTTTCTTGCAATATATTTTACGCTTTCACTAGCAAAAAAAAAAAATTGTGTTATGTAAAAGATATTATTTTATAAATAGATTTTAAACAAAATCATTAAACTACAAATCTGTAAAAAAAAAAAAAAAAAATTTTAAATTACTATTTCATCATGTTAAATAAGCACTATTGTTCCAATATTATTGTTTAACTACTTCAAAATAACTAACTCACATGTATGCCTTTATTACTAGATTCATATAATTAAACTAAATTAAATTAAATTAGGGTAAATTAATTATGATGTGTTACATGTGTGTGTGGCAAGTCATTTATGAGGGATAAAATAACTAGCATCCTCTATTATTCAACGCCATTGGAACAATAAAAGATAAATTTAACTAGGCGTTAAAATGACAAAAATGCTCAAAACTCGATCCATCAATCATGTAATCTTGCAACCTTCCAACAAAAAGTAAGTTAAAATTTTATTATTATTATTATTATTATTATTATTATTATTATTATTATTATTATTGTTGTTGTTGTTGTTGTTGTTGTTGTTATTTGATTTTTTTTTTGATAATTCAGGAACTCCAGCTACCATCGCATCACTTTGGACACTATGGTGTGATACCAAACTGGGGGTGGGTGAAAGCCGCCCACCCATTGACGCACCCCTGGTGATTTATTAGTGTCTTGTTTAGTATCTCTTTGCTCAATAGTGGTATTGAGATATCAAATGCTCCTATTTCTATACCACATCCGAGATAAAAAGAGTTAATTTTTTCTCATTTTGTCAGCTCTTTTATTATTTTAGATGCAATGCATGTGGAATATTTTAAAAATCACTGTACATAAAGATATTAGGAAGAAAATGAATGCAAAAGTTAATAATCTTTTAAAACTGTTGTTTAGTCATGAGTGTTCACAAGGATGAAAAATATTTAAACCTTAAATGATGATTGCAATAATCCACGAACTTTAGCTAATGGTTTTTGACTTCAAACCTCTTGCTTTATACTGTGTACCTTAAAGTATAATTAGATTTGATTATGATTCAGTGACCTAAAAAGAATGATTACTATGATTCTTCTACTAAAGAAGAGTTTGTGATCTCTTTATAAGTAGGATTGTCAATTATTATGGATTCCAATAGAGTATATTAACTTGTATCCTTTACGGCCTCGTATTGCAAAGGAGAAAAAGTTAGGTCCTCACATAGGTCCTTTCATCTAATGAAAACTCAAAATGGTGGATTCATCAAATTATATACAGATCCTATATATCATGTGATATCCATTGTTTGAGGTGTTTTCATCGGATGGGAGCGCCTAATAAGAGAATCACACAGATGACCTAATTTTTTTTTTTTTTTAAAGTGAAGATAATCGATATGCAAATTATTTGAGCAAAAAATACTTTTCTAGCGTTGGATATGATATAGTGATATACCCGTCTATTAACATGAGTTTTTTTTTTTGTAATTGACAATTTTAGAATTAATTTTCTTTTGTAGCTTTTTTTTTTTTATTACACAATACAAAAAAAATATGAATATTATGAATAAAATTTGAACTTCAATTAAATTTGGTCAAGTTCTAGACAAAATTTAATTGTGCTATATTTTTTTTTTCGGTGGAAAGATAATTTATTTTCTCCTATTTTTTCACCTGAATAATATTTTCTTTAGAATAATGCTAAAAGTTACTATCTGTAATGAGATTTTCTTTTTCTTTCGGTCCGTTACCGCTTATTACTTGGATCAATGTCGTAAATTTGTTTCTTACATTAATTTTTAATTAATTAAAAAATTATACAAAAATTAAGTCACTAACAAGGAATAATATATTTTCCACCCCACGCCCCAATTGGAAGTGGAATATAGATTTGAACAGTGGTTGGATTGAAGTTTGAAATCAGAGTTCATGGAATTCAGCCCACCGGCATTATAATGAGAGAGAGAGAGAGAGAGAGCCCGAGGATCGAGGGGGGAGGGTGCAGGGTGTTTGACGGCGACTGGATGGGGGTGCCCGAAGTGACCGGCTGCCCGATGCCCTGCAAGAGTAAAGGCGTGCGGGAAAAGATGGTGTCGTTTTGTGCTGCCCCCTGCCCGCGCCCCATAACAGGTAAACGAGTCGGCTCTGGCTCTGAGTGGGGGAGTGGTCTCGCCTTCCGGACGGCACGCGCGGTCAGGTACTCCTCCCTTCGTTGTACTGCCCTTAAATTCTGAAAACACCAAAAGCAAAAACATAAAATACCAAAAACAAAGAAAGCATGAAAAACAAAAACTACTCTAATTCCGAGGCAAACCTTCGTTTCACAATTCACTGCCCACGCCCGGGCGAGAATGTACGAAAAGTGAGATGGCTCGACGCCCACGTGTTCTCTTGCCATTGGCCCTCTCATTTTTTCATCTTTTTTTATTTTTATTTTGGTCAAAATGATTTTAAATTAAAGATGTTTTATAGTTATGGTTTAATGTATTGTCATGATTCTTCTAAAAATTCATAAATATTTAGTATATTGTGTCAAGATTTAAAAATTCAAACAATACAGTAACAAAGCGGGGAATTGTATAGGGATGCCGCAACATTCTCGAGGGCCTACCTTCAATTGTTGGGGGGGGGGGGGGGGGATCGCCTCTATTAAGGGGTGAACTCAAAATCAAACGAGGGGGTGATACATATGATTGAAATTGGGTCTATACATAGTCTAATAGAGTCGCCACTATGATGATTTTACTACAGGGGGAGTTAGAACACTAATTTAACATTCTACCAGTGTATTGGTCTTTAAACTATATGTAAATCCAAGAGAATCAGTAGTCAATGGTGAACACTGTCAAATAGGATTCGGGAGTATACTTATGCAAGAGAAAATACTAGCACTCCTTCACACTCATATGTGAAGTGGATGGTGCTTGATTAGCCTACATTTTTTTCTAAATTCAACCGATCAAGCCTTAAAATCTTACTATTTTATGTAATCTATTTATTTTTAAGTAAATTGTGAAAAGTGAAACAAGAGGTATAGTCAATACCTAAAAGTATACATGCTTAATTCAAATGAAAATACATACAATAGTGAAGTGAGAACATACATAACATGTTGACCAATAAGTAAAGACATGTAAGAGAAATAGACAACATACTAAGCGACAAGTAAACATTTATGCACATGCAAGTACCAAAGAGTATACAAATGACATGCTAGATTACTAGATACATGTAAGAGTTTATGAAAATCATACAAATGAAGCAAAGAGAATAATTGCACAAAACATAGAATCATGAACGAAAAAAGACCAAACATATACAAAAGAAAACCACAAAAGTAAGATAAAATGAAATGCATGTACAAAATTCAAAAAGTCTAATAAATCATCATAGAATGAACTCAAAGTAATTTTTTTAGACAACTCGGCCCTCAAAAGATGATTGAGAACTATATAACCCTGTTTTATTAAATTCTTTCTCATAGGGGTGCACGCACACGCACACGCACACGCACACGCACACACACACACACACACACAATCACACAAACGCACATATGAATGGACGTTCAAAACATAATAGAGAACCCTAGGTGTCTTTGTGGCTTTGCATCCCTTCACGCACAAATATGGACGTTTAAACTTCTACTATTAGAGCACCTTTGGCCAGCCACCATGCGCGACTGCCTACACTTGTTTTGGCTAAATCTACTCTATATTAATCATTGAGACCTAATGAGGACCCCTCTTTGTTCAAGTATGATCACTTACTCTCTGCTCTCTCTAGTCTCCCTATTCTTTTCATTCAGACCAAATAATACCAAATCCTCGTATCTTCCACTTTCATCCTCTCTTTCTCAATATTCCCTTCTTCTTGCACTCTCTGGTCCTTGCTCCCTTAGTGTGCTCTTTCTTTTTCTCTCCTTTTCTTTTCTTTTCTTTTAGTCCAAACAACCCCTTAAGTCCCCCTTTCTTTTCTTTTCTTTCATACTAAACAAGCCAAATTAGGTTTCAGGTTTGGTTTGAAGAAGGTCCAATAAATATGCTTGGATGGAGTTTAAATTGATGGAATTCTTTTCAACTTAGTCATTAATTTTTACTTTTCTATAGTTTTAAAATTTTCAACAAAATATTATTATGTTGTGTGTGTAATTTATCTTAAGTTCAATGACAAGTTGTGAGCTCGTAGAGATTTTTTCTTTACATGATTATAAGTTTAAACTTTTAATTAATTAAAAGAAACACTTAATTAGCTGCACTCAACTGACAACATAACATGTTATAGTTAAGTAAAAAAATACAAAAATAAAAAAACACTTGTGAGGAATGGTGTAATCCCAAGAGGGGGAGGGTGAATTAAATTTTTTTTTAAAAATTTGCGGATGAATTAAATTGATTCACCAGTAATATCCCAATAAAAAATAAAGGCATGCAGGTAAAACAATTATAACAAAATATAAACAAGCATACACTTGCAGAAATTAAAAGTAGAGAGAGAGAGAGAGAGAGAGAGAGAGAGAGAGAGAGAGAGAGAGAGAGGGAGTGAGTGAGAGTGACACCGAGATTTTTAATGAGGTTCAGCTGTACTCGCTTATGTCCTCGTCTTAAGCAAATCACTCAAGGATTCCACTAAACACTCCTTCAAATCGAGTGGAGCCCCCCGTTACACTAGTCCTAGGCGGATCTACCTCTTCAAACGATGCCTCACGCTCGGTCCACTCTCTAGGCGGAGCCACCTCTCCAAAGGATACCCCACATTTGACCACTCCTTCAATAGGTTAGAGCCCCCCCCCCCCCCCCCTCTCCAAACGATATCCCCTCGTTTGGTCCACTCCTTCTAGGTGGAGCTGCCTTTTCAAGTGATGTACCCTCACTTGGCATGGTTCACAACCCAAACCACAAAAAGCTTGTTTTGAAAATATTTTTCATACAAGGAATGCTTATACAAAAACTAATTTATACAATTGAAAATATTCTAAATGCACTCTCAAATGATTTAAAATTTGAAGTTCAATGGAGATATGGTTTTCCTCTCAAAAATATTTTTCAAAGTAAATGTGAGAGTTTAGAAAATGATTTTCTCAAATTATCCTTTTGGAAAATCAAATAGTGAGAAGCTTTTCGAGCTAGTATATATGAATTTAATCTATGCTCAAAGCTCTCTTGAATAACCTAAGTGATTTTTTCCAAAATATATTCAAAGAAAAATAGGAAAAACTAGGGTTTTTGTCTAAACAATCATTGACCTTCGAAAAAATCAAATACAAGAAGACTCTCAAGCAATATATATAAGTTTGGATATATGCTCTAACCTTTCTTGATTAACGCAGAAAATTTTCTCCAAAAAAGATTTTCAAAGAGAAAGTATGAGAAATAATAATTTAATCTTTGAAGAGTATAAAATATATGAAAGAATCAAAGAATAATCAATAAAACTTTCAATGTAATTCTCTAACATTCTCCACGTGTTTAAGGCTTGTATTTATAGGAAATTTCAAAATATGGCCGTTATATGACCGTTGGGCGATAAAATAATATTTTATTTAAATTTTTATAACCGTTGGAAGCTCAAAATGCTTCAACTCAAGAGGTCCAGTCAACTAACCCATGGTTCAGTCGACCGATCAAAGGCAATTTTCCTTTTTCGCAAGCTTCGTTCTCCCGGGCCTATGATCCGGTCTACCAAATCATCATTGCCAAAAAGTCCAGTCGACTGGGCTTGAGAGTCTAGTCGACTAGGCCATTTACATTTTGCCCAAGTCGTCAATCCGGTCAACCGGGATGAACCATCCGGTCGACTGGCCCTTCGTAAATGTGAGTTTTATGCTCATTTTTTCTATTTGGTCCATCGGCTCTTTATAAAATTGGCTATTTGCACTATTCGATCGACTGGGCTTTAATAGCTGGTCGACTGAGCCTTAATAAAAATAAATTTTTGGCCTTGATTTAACTTCAAAAATATTTCAAACCTTTTGCAGTTGTTTAACTTTGTAAATAAAAGGTTTTCATAAAAAACTTGGAGATCCTAAGGTCAATCTAAGTTCATGGTTGAGCTTTAATTTAAATTAGATGAAATGCATGCACAATTAAACCTAATTACTATTACAATTGAAAAATATACGAGTCTTCAAGCTTTTCCTCTTCTGAATTCATGGAATACGCTAAATTGATGTGCATGTAAGAGTTTCATGGCTTCCATTTTGCATTCGTCATTTGTGCTTACAGAATAATAAACATGTTCATTCACTCAGCACACAAATGAGATGTTGTGCTTTGTTATAATCAAAACAGGGATTAGACTAAAAAAGTTAACAATCTCCTCCTTTTTTATGATGACAAATACAGGAGCAAAATGAGGTCTGTCTGACAAGACTCTCCCTAACAATATGCATACATCAAAATAATAGACAATATAGTTCAAGCATATTTGAAATAAAGACTTTAGAATTTTCAAGTTTAGAGTTTAAGTTTAGTTTGGTTCAATGTGTGTTGTCTATTGAAGCTGACTTTAAAATATATTTAGTTAAAAAATAGAGTCACATAATACAAAGGTCACTATCATTTTCTTATTCTACATAAACACAATGAGTACCCATTGTGTCTACGTAGCCTCTCATTAATTTCAAGAATTGATGCCGATGAAAAACAAGCTAGAGGATACAAGTTATAAAGAATTAAAAGAAATTTGCTCCAAAAACCTTCTCCCCCTTTTGTCATCAGTAAAAGGGTTAAAAAAATATCTCTGATAAGAAAACCATTTAAACAATAAGGCCCTTAAGATTTTTGAAAATCATGGCAAGAAATTGAATTTTCATAGAATCATATGTCATGAATGCCTTTAAGTTTGTAATGTGTAGCAAGAGAAAAGAATTTACCTATTATAAGTTCATTTCTTACCATAAAAAAATTTAAAATTATATCCCCTTTTGATATCATCAATAAGTATTAGGGATTATGCTTGCTGAAAAAGAAACTTTAACACAAAGGTTCAAGCAAGCTATGTTTTTTTGGTAAATAATTTAGAACAATTCATATATTAACAAAAAAAAAAATGCAACCATATAGCTTAATATAGCTCAATAATAGTTCATGTTATAAAATATCCATCCATAAAATAAAATAACTATTAAGCAAAATGGATAGTAGGTGTTTAGTGCAATGTTCTCAACAAATAAAACAAAAATAAAAAGATAAAGATATTCAGTGTTTTATAATTACATACCAAAATTTGAAATTGTTTTTTAGCCCAATAATTTTAAAATAGTTCAACAGCTGAAGATAACCATGAAGAAGCTGCTCCCCCTTAGATGTGCTACCTAGGCCTCGCCATCGTCGTGCCCTTCGTCAATTGACCCTCCTTCGTCGCCGCTGATATCTATAGGGTACTTCCCTTCCAGGTCATTGAAGTTGTCATTCATCACAGTGAAGTTGATCTACACAATGTCTTGCATTTTAGTGTAGTCATTCTGAATGTCGATGAATCTATTTTCAGTAGAAACTACAAGTTCCTTGAATTTTCTCTGCATAGTAGTGAATTGAGTGTCTATGGATTCCATGAATTTCATAGTGGATTCCCTGAACTCATTGAAAGACATGGAGAGTCTCTCAATGGCTGCCATTATCTCAGCATTAAATGGCTGTGCTAACTGCAGGGTTTGGTCCTATGGAGCACCATGCTACTCTCCCATCCTCCTCTGAAGTGTGACCTGAGGTAAACATATATTACCCACTAGCTCATACCCCATTTATTTCATTGTAGTGGAGGAGAGTATGTCTGTGTTCTTCCTCTTTACTAGTAGAGATTGTCCCGTCTTTGTGACTCCCAATCTCACAAAGACCCTACTCAATATTCCCCTATACGGCATAATTATCATGTGCCTAGTGGTCTTTAAGAATATTCACTTTATGATTAATTTGGGTAGGTCCACCTTCTTCCCTATGATAAGGCACCACATAATGAAGCAGTCTAGGTAGGACACATACACCCTAGACCCACTCTTGGGTAAGATGTTGTAGGATATCAGGTGGTGGATGATTTTGACTTCTAGAGTGAAAAAGTTATAGGTGGGGGTATGGTTTAGGTTCATTATAGGGTGTTCCATGACCCTGTTAACAAAGGCTTCTACAGTGAAGCCCTGTTTATTAATCCATGTAGTCCCGAGGTAGGGCATGTGAAGTCTCCTCTCTCTAATTCAAAAGTCTCTATATTAAGGTTGGCATCAAACCTATGGGGTTCCTCTAGGACCCGAGTGTAGTACCCTTTGTCATCATGTCCTAGGTTTGAATAAAATAATCTCACTAGGGTAAGATACACACCCCTAGGCTGAAATGAAATAAACCTATACCACCCCTGAAACCTAAATATGTCCAGAATATTCCGAAAATACTGCTCCATGAAAGAGATGTTGAGAATCTTACCAATGATCGGATCCTTGGTTCTAAAGTTCGTCTCGTATTTCTGCTTTTTGTTTGCAGAGATGTACCATTTCCTTGAAGATTCTCTAGTGACTTGAACTGTTTTTCTCTTATTGGCCCTTGGCATGATGATAGTGATTTAGAATAAAGGATTTGGCTAGGGAGAATTTAGGTTTTGAGAGAATAATTGAAATGAAGGAGATGAGAGGTTTTGCTCTGAAATGGGGATGAAAAAATGAGGCTCGGGTGCACAAAAAATTTAAATCCCTTGACAGTTCGGGTCGACTGGGGCTAGCCTCGGTTGACAGGCTCTGCATTAAAATGGGCCAATTTTGTTTCTGGTCGGTTGATTGGGGATGGGACTAGTTAATTAGCTCATATTGAACGGCTCAAATTCCAATGCCCGATTAACTGGGAAACTGATCCAATTGATTGTAGCGCAAACAAAAACCTTCGGTCTATGGTCCGGTCGATTAAGGAGCAACTAGAAGGCATTATAAGGGCAAACAGAGAGTTTTGGTTGACTGACCTTGGTTCGATCGACTGGGGCTTTAATATAACTATGCCTTAGGAAGGTCCGATCGATTGAACGTGCCAGTCTGGTCAACTGGGCTTTACAAATATTGATATTTTAGCCTCTTTTTTTTCACCCTTTTTGTATATAACTCTTTAAGCCAATAAATTTAAATCTTCAATAAGTAAAATTTGGCTTTTAATGCTTAGACCATATAAACCAAAAATGTTTAAATAAAATCCCTTCGATAAAACTATTTTCAGCATGTGAAGGGTACACTTAGGTTTTCAAGCCTAAGATCTAAGGTGGAGTCATTGGGGTTTCTTTTGGAACTTATTTCTCTTTGATCCTTGATGGGTTTGAACTTGGTGGTTCTTTGACTTTCCACACTTGTTTAGGTTTCACACCTTTTCTTTTGAATTGACAATTGAATTTGATATGTAACGCCCAAACCTGGGTCTGTCAGGGAGCACTGCGTCTTTCCTCCTCCACCTGGACCAGACAATAGGGGGCGGGCCTTATCGGACTAATGACTCACCCCATAGACCAACACGTGTCCTTTTCGGTATGTTTTGTCCTCACTCACACACTTATTGAGAAAACTTCCCAGAAGGTCACCCATCTCAAGATTACTTAAAGTCAAACATGCTTAACCATGGAGTTATTATAGGAAGGCTCCTGAAAATAAGGGTGCACCTTGTTGATATGGGTAGTAACATCTAATCCTTTTAAAGCTTTCTTCCACAGGGTATCACATTCTCTCCCACTTACAGAACGCAACGTTCTTGTTGCGAACCCACATTTCGAAACCTAGACGATGTGAATCTCATCACACTTCCGACTAGGTAATTGCTCTGATACCATTTGTAACGCCCAAACCTGGGTCTGCCAAGAAGCACTGCGTCTCACCTCCTCCACCTGAACTAGACAACAGGGAGGCGGGCCTTATCGGACTAATGATTGGCCCTAAAGACCAACATGTGTATTTTTCAGTGTGTTTTGTCCTCACACACACTTCCTGAGAAAACTTCCCAGAAGGTCACTCATCCCAAGATTACTTCTAGCCAAGCACGCTTAACTATGGAGTTCTTATGGGAATGCTTCCGAAAAGAAAGGTGTACGTTGTTGATATATGTAGTAACATCTAATCCTTTTAAACCTTTCTTCCACGGGGTATCACATTATTTTAAATTAATTAATTAATTTTATTTATTAAATTAATGTATTAAATAAATAAATAAAAAGAAATAGTATGAAAGATATAAAAAAATTAATTGAAATAAGATATATATATATATATATAATATGTAAAAGTTAAAATTTAAAATATATATAAATATATATATGTTTAAAGATGAAGAAGGAAGGTTCTACTTTTTTTTTTCGCAGAGAGGAGTGCCGCCCCCCTCTTGAAAATTCCTGCACCCCAGCATCACGTTCGTCTCCATCTCTCTCTCTCTCTCTCTCTGTCTCTCTCTCTCTCTCTCTCTCTCTCTCTCTCTCTCTCTCTCTCTCTCTCTCTCTCTATCAATTTATCGATGGATTTGTGGTGGATCAAGAAATAGAAGGTGCCGTTGGATTCCTAGTTCCGCTACCGACATTTCTACTAGAGCGGATTTGTCGTGGAAGTGGCTTAAGCACTATTCTTGTGGTAAGACAATTTTTTCCTAATTTCTCAATTTCACTTTAAATCTGCCATTAAATCGACGATTGAGCACTACCACGATGACCTAGTCACGATAGTTGTCATTTTGCCTTGAGTAAATTTCCTATTGGGGTTTTCTAGGCCCCACTTCAAAACGAGAGTGAGATTTTAGAAATTTGGTAAATTGGCTATATTTGAGGGTATAATTAATGATTTGGAATTCATGAGCCTAGGAAATATTAAAATAATATTTTATTTATGATTAATTTAGTGGAACCAGAATTTTTTATTTCAGGGTCCGGGTGAGCTCCGTAGGCATCTTTTCAGGGTCCCTGTTGATGTAGTACAAGAAATCAGGTAAGAGGAAAAATATATATTAAATCATAATTTTTATGAATTTAATGAAAAATAAATTGTGTTATATATATGTGTATATATTTCGGTATGAGTTTAAAGTGCCAACCATTTACATTATGTTTTTCTGAGTTTAGGGCTGTTTATTAGATATGTATATGTGTAATTAAACTAATGAAAGTGAAACAATTTTTAGAATAATTATGTAAGAAATTAAAGATACTTTTCTAGTATGTGAATGTTAAATGTGGGTTGGTTTATTTTATAGGAAATATATATATATATATATATTTTTATATGAATTTTACTGCTAAATAGTGTGGCATAAGTAAGTAGGAGTGTTGTGTGGAAATATGATATATGTATGAGATGTATGATATTCAGGAATTGAACTGAGTATGAAAATATTATATGAAATATGCTGCTTGTGTGTGTTAATGCAATTATGTAAACAGTTGAAAGATGCTGGCTAAATGAACGACAGCTGAAAAATGCTGGATAAAACAGTTGAAAGATGCTAGGTAAATATATGACAATTGAAAATGCTGGGTAAAACAGTTGAAAGATGCTGGGTACGAAATGAAATGAAATGGAAATGGAAATGAAATGTGAAATGTGAACAATGTAAAATGGAAAAAAGTCACGTAAAGTGAAATGAAATGAAAAGTAAAAGATGAAAACATGAACAGTTGAGAGATGCAAAATAATGACAAATAAAACAATGTATTATGGTATTAGTAGTATTTATGCTAGTAGAACATGTTACGTTTGGGCAAAGCAAACTCTTTGCCCGAGGGCTTGTTGAGAAAGGTAAGTGCTCTGGTTGTATCAGGTGTAGCAGTAGGCTGCATAACGTGTTAGGGTAGAGGGAAACCACTTGTATGGGCGGGTTGATTTCCCTATTCTTGGGAGCCTTCGCCAGTAAACTTTTATATGAACTGTGTGAGTACGAGATTAATTTATCACTTGAGGGCTTACTGAGTAAGGTGAATGCCCTGGTATGCTTTAACTGTGACCTTTGGGTTGCCTAATGTATCAGAGCAGATGGGTGCTACTTGTATAAGCGGGTAATCACCCATATCCTTAAATAATCTCGTGGGTAAAATACCTTACATATGTTTGAATAGGATCAGAAAATGATTTCAGAAATTATGTTAATGATTTGCAAATGATGAATAATATGTTATATACAAACCTCATGTTGGCCACACACTGTTTTAATATATTGTTTCTTCCCTTACTAAGATATGTCTCACCCGAATATGAACTAATCTTTTTCAGGACCTCCACAAGATCGAGCTTAGAGAGCTTGAGCTGTTATAGTACTTTTGAGGAAAATGGTATAATTTTTGATAATATTTTGGAATGTAGATATTTTATATTTTATGTTTTATGTTTTAAGTCTTTTGAGTAATGGATGGTTGTGAAACATACTGGTATTTGAGGATTATGTTTTGGAGATATGTATATATGTGAATATAGGTGGATGTATGATTTATGTTAGAATGTAGATAGATTTAGAAAACTCTAGTATTATATTTGTTGAAAGATTGTAATTATGTTTCCACTGCATAAATGATGTTAGAATGTGGATTGTCCAGTAACTGAGTGGATTAGTAGCACTTTGGACCCACTTAGGGGGTCAGGGCGCTACATGATATAACCCTTTTTTTGGCATAAGAAGCAAGTGGTGTAAGCATAAGCACCAGAGGAGGTACTAGCATAGAATTTTGATTCTTTTGTAAAATACCCCATGTAGAGGTTCTTTCTCTTCTTGTTTTCAATTCCATTATATCCTATGCCCTCCTTATCTAGGGTCATTTTTTGTGAGCTTATGAGCATATCAAAATTCTGTGTGCTCCTAGTAAATGTATAGATGATCTTAGATTGTTCCTTTATTTTATTTTCAAGACCTAAAATTTCTGAATCCTTTATGCCCTGACAATTTGCTTGTAATCTTACAAGCTCTTTAGCCATTTTGTTGATTTTATCATTAAGTTCATAAATGTGAAGATCCTTCTCATTTTCAGTAGAAGTTTGGGATTTTAAATCATTTAGCTCTTTTACTACCTTTTCATTATTGTTTTCTAATTTCTTGATTTTCAAATCCTTTTCATTTTCAACAAGAATTTTTTTTTTCTAATTCTTTCATTGATGCCTCATTCTTGTTTTTCAAAGTAGTATATCGTCTATGTGTTTTAACAAGAAACTTATGAGTCTTAATATATTATTTACGTAATTCCTTATAAATTGGCATGCTTTCATCACACGAACTATCACATGATTCACTAGTAGAATTATCATAACATTTAATACAAGAATCATTGCATGAATCATTAATATATATAGTAGAAGGAGAGGAATGTACCTCTTCATCAGTTAGTGCTATAAAGCACTGATTTTCTCCTTCTTGAACATTTGAGCTCGAAGGATCCGGAGTGATAGCCTTCTCTCCCTCGGTTTCTCCATACTTCTTTTCGAGTTCCTCCCATCTAGCCTTAACACTTGTACAAGATATGATATCTTTAAAAACATTAGTATCTAAGGCACAATATAGCATATTCATAGCACTTGAATTGATTTGCAATAAATTCATATCATGCTTATTCATTTCATTTTCAATTTTGGGAAACTCTGCATTATGGACAATTTTCATCGGGATATAGTTTCCTTGATCGATCACCTTCCAAGACCTCCAATCAACGGTTTGAATAAAGATAATCATTTTTTTTCCAAACAGTTTAATTTTTGCCACAAAACAATGGAGGCCTTAAGAAAGATCGACCCTCACAAAACTGAGATACACCAGTGTGAGCCATGCAATCTTTATGCAAAAATGGTTAAGCTTATTGCAACCAGACTCCAATACCAAATGTGAGGAATGGTGTACTCCAAAGAGGGGGGAGGGGTGAATTGGAATTTTAAAAAACTTGTGCATATTAATTAAATCGATTCACCAGTACTATCCCAATAAAAAATAAAGGTGTGAATTACAACAAAATATAAACAAGCATACACGTGCGGAAATTAAAAGTAGAGAGAGAGAGAGAGAGAGAGAGAGAGAGAGAGAGAGAGAGAGAGAGAGAGACCAAGATTTTTAAAGAGGTACGACTATACCCGCCTACGTCCTCACCTCAAGAAAACCACTCAAGGATTTCACTAAACACTCCTTCAAATCGGGTGGATCTCCCCGTCACACCAGTTCTTCTAGGCGGACCAACCTCTCCAAGTGGTACCCCAAGCTCGGTCCACTCCTTCTAGGTGGAGCCACCTCTCCAAATGATACCCCACGTTTGGCCACTCCTTCAATAGGGTAGATGTAATGCCCTGGACCCGCCACGGGGGGCTCGGAGTGTTAAGAGACCAACACACTTCTTTCATACCATTCACACAGCGGAATAAATTAAACAACCTCAAACATAATATACCAGAGTTCTATATTTACATACGCAGATCCATAAACTACAATCTCATTCTTCATATTACAAAACCAAAATAAAATATATAAAACATAAAACTAAATACATAATTGTTCTGATACACCCAACTCACAAAAACTAACCCCGCCCTGGAGCTATCTAAGCTCGAATACCTGGTAAACCTGAAAAGATTAAATCATCATCGGAGTGAGACACCTCTTAATAAGGAAGAAGTAATTTACAACAGTGTGTGGCTGAAGTGTTTAGTGCATAATTAAAATATCCATACAATCGCATTTCACCACCAATAGCAGCCAAGATAACGCGTACATAATCACACCATTATCAATTTCATTGTCACCCAATCACATGCCCACATACATAATTATTTTTACTGCTAATTCCCAAGAATAAGGAAGTCTACCACCCATACAAGTAGATTCCTTCTGCTCTAGTGCTAACACCAAGACACTCACCTTTCTTAGTAAGCCCTCGAGTTATGTATCCAAGTAAAGTCGCCGAGAATAGGGAAGGTCACTCGCCCATACAAGTGGCTTCCCTCTACTTTGGTATCCATAAATAATCACCAAAGTACTCGCCTTCCTTAGCAAACCCTTAGGTGGAGTAATCTACTTTACCATAAATACTTAATTAATTAAAGTCACATGCAACCAATAATAATTGCTTCTTAACTCCACACATATATGCATACTACAATCAATCCACACAAGATAATCCACACAGTCTCCAATCATATCCGCACAGGGTCCATAAACATGTAGAATACAATATCAACACAGGACTCTAATCCATACAAAAATACGTGTCCACACAGGACTATCAACCATACAACATACATGTTCACACAGGACTGATCCACACAGGACAAACCAATACACAGATTATAGCGTAGACCACCTTGTTCATAGTAAAACTCCTCATACCACTGCCAATGTTTACCCCCAATATAAACGCCCATATAACGACCTCCTTATACCACTATCAATGTTATATGATGGTTATACCGGGTATGATATAACAACCTCATCATGCTACTGCCAATATTAAATCGCAATTTACATGAACCACAATACAACTCAATAACAAATCCAATCATTCAAACACATCCACACAATTCCTACAATATTTTCAACCAACCAGAATTTGCAACCCAACAATATTCGCAATCACAATGATTCATCATTACACAATACTCACAACCATTTAATTAGCAAAGTTGGTTTCATGCCACACGGTTTTTCCCAATATAATATATAAACAAAACCATATTTAATTTTCCTGCACCACTCAGTATAATTTACCTAAATATATATAAAATTTCATACCCAAAAATTATCTAGTTAAAATTTAGTAAAAATCTGTTATAAAGTATTTCCCCTTACTTGTTCCTTGGGATTCCTGCCTAAACTGAACAAAACGAGACCCTATATTCTAAAAATTCCAACTTACTCAAAATCTTAGAAAAATACCCATTTAATACTTCCTAGACTCCAAATAACAATATTCGTTAAGAAAAACTCCAAAATAACTCACTTACCCTGATTTTGGGATGTTTTCCAAACCTCTCAAATCGACGATCAGCTCTCGCAGCTTTGCAAAGAACGATCTTACAAATCTCGTGGTAATTTTGGATCATCAAACTAGGTCAAATCCAACCCGGAATCCAAGAGAGAAGGCAAAGGAGCCTTAGTTAGAGAGAGAAACAGAAGGAAGAATGAATTCTTTCGCTGAAAATCTGATTTTTGCCTATTTATAAGCAACTTGCCACATGGCCTCATCGACGAGACATCTAGACTTGTCGACGAGCCCAAAAACACCACTTGTGGACGAGCTTAAAAGCTCATCAATGAAATTCAGATATTAAAAAACCTCTCTCGATAAACCCTCATCGACAAGACATGCATACTCGGCGACGAGGCTCAGAAGATCGCTCGTCGACGAGAAAATCTAGTTCTTTGACGAGCACCTAGTTGCTACCCTTTTAAAATTTAGTTCCCCTTTTCTTCTGTTTTCCCCTTTTCCTTTTATCATCTTTCTTATTATCTTAAATAGTTAAAATTTTCCAACTTGTCACATTCTCCCCTCCTTAAAATAATTTTGTCCTCAAAATTCGTTAATCACCCATTTCCATAATCAAGAAGCTAACTAACCACATTCACGAATTTAAAAAAATTCAAACATATGCAACCTCATATCATGCAAAGTCAAATAAAATTAACATACATGCTGACATAAATGTATTACCTGGGCCTTTAGTGTTGCCCTCCTCAGGAGTACCCAACATATAGACACGTGCCGGGGCACCGCCGTCGCGAGGCACCAGGTTGTTCCTCTAGTTTTGGTTCGGAGCTGGTGCATTGTTCGGAAGTTCTCAACATTCCTAGGCTATGTGACCATGTTTGCTGCATCTATAACATACAACATCCCTACTCCGACATTCTCCCCAATGCCACTGATTACATCTAGGGCAGTGGGGGCATGACGAATTGCCTTGTCGTCACCGATCATTCCTTTCCGACCCCTGACCTGTAGCATCTTTGTCTCCCCTCCATGACCCTTGTCTGACATTTGCTTAGGAATGAGGAGACGTAGGCCTTTTCCTTCGTTCTGATGCCTCTGTACCCCTCTGCAGGCTCGACTCTACAGCAGTAGCTTTCTCCACCAATTTTGCGAAATCCTGAATCTGCAAACACGCCATATGCTCATGAATCCTCAAATTCAAGCCCATTTCAAACCACCTCGCCTTTTGGTATTCATTTGGAACCATGGAAGGTGCAAGACGAGATAGTTCTAGAAATTTAGTAGCATACTGCTAAACAGTGAGACGCCCCTGAGTCAAGCTGAAAAATTCCTCCGCCTTCGCATTTCTAGTGGTGGCGGGAAAGTGTTGACCATAGAAGACCTGTTTAAAACAACCCTAGGTCATGGCTATAGGTACCGCTCGCTGTTCCTCCAAAAATTTCATTGCATGCCACCACCGTCTAGCTTCTCCGGCTAGTTTGAAAGTGGCAAAAAGAACCTTTTGCTCCTCGGTGTAGTTTAACACTGTCAGTATCTTCTCCATTTCTTACATCCACATCTCAGCCATAATCGGATCAGTACCACCCTCAAAAGATGAAGGTTTCATACTGGTGAATTGATCAATCGTGCAACCCTGGTGCATTGGTGGGTAGCTCAATCCCCTGAAATCCCGTCTCATTTCTTCCCTAACCTGACGAGCTATTCCTCGCAACAGTCGAGAGGTGTCAATCTCATCCTCGCTGGAAGCTCCCAATTTGCTTCCTCCTCCTTCATCCACGCCTTTGCCTCTACGATCCATCCCTGAATATAAATATACAACAGAGGCAATTTAGAATCTCTACATATTAACATATTTCTGACATAATCATAAAACATGAAACCAATTTAATATCCAAAACCTCAATTAAATATCCAACATCCCATTATCTGTAATCATTTTAACTTTCAAACTCAAATTCCAAATTTCAGTTTCTCCATTCAGAAACATCACTGTCGATGGATTTATCGTGGTTTTCTGAAACCGTCGACTGATTCAGAAAATCATAGAAGTCCATCAAGGGATTTCTGGCTCTAGGCTATGAAACAAACTCAAACTTCTGTCAACTCCCTAATCTACGAATTCCTACCCATATTTAACTCAAACCTACACTCTGGTATTGATCCTCCTAAAGTCCGCATGACCGTTATACTCTGATACCAATTGTAATGCCCCGGATCCGCCACGTGGGGCCCAGAGCGTTAAGAGACCAACATGTGTCTCTGATACCATTCACGCAACGGAATAAATTTAATAACCTCAAACATAATATAACAGAGTTCTATATTTACATATGCAGATCTGTAAAATACAATTCCATTCTTTATATTACAAAACCAAAATAAAATATATAAAACATAAAACTAAATACATAACTGTTCTGATACCCAACTCACAAAAACTAACCCCCCTAGAGCTATCTAAGCTCAAACACCTGGTATACTTAAAAAGATTAAATCATCATCGGGGTGAGACACCTCTCAGTAAGGAAGAAGTAATTTACAACAGTGTGTGGCTAAAGTGTTTAGTACATAATTAAAATATCCATACAATCACATTTCACCACCAATAGAAGCCAAGATAACGTGTACATAATCACACCATTATCAATTTCTCTGTCACCCAATCAAATGCCCACATATATAATTATTTTTACTGATAATTCCCGAGAATAGGGAAGTCTACCCGCTCATACAAGTAGATTCCCTCTACTCTAGTGCTAACACTAGGGCACTCACCTTTCTCAATAAGCTCTCGGGTTATGTATCCAAGTAAAGTCACCGAGAATAGGAAAGGTCACCCGCCTATACATGTGGCTTCCCTTTACTTTGGTATCCATAAATAATCACCAGAGTACTCGCCTTCCTCAACAAGCCTTCGGGTGCAATAATCCACTTTACCATAAATACTTAATTAATTAAAGTCACACGCAACCAATAAGAATCGCTTCTCAACTCCACACATATATGCATACCACAATCAATCCACACAGGATAATCCACACAGTCTCCGATCATATCCACATAGGGTCCATAAACATGAAGAATACAATATCAACACAGGACTCTAATCCATACAAAAATACGTGTTCACACAAGATTGGTCCACATAGGACTATCAACCATACAACATACATGTCCACACAGGACTGGTCCACGTAGGACAAATCAAGACACAGATTACAGCACAAACCACCCTATTCATGGTAAATAGGTAAACAAACTCCTTATACCACTACCAATGTGTAACGACCTGCTTGTCTTAGTATATAATAAAACATAATAAATAAAATAGTCAACCCGAACTCGTGGGTAGCGGGGACACCTGTCATACACAACGGAACCTAGGCAACAGTAAATGTAAATCATCAACCTCATTACCCCAAAATACATAATACCAGAGTTAACTGTAATCCCAAAGCAAAGTATTTATATACAGTCTCTAAAAATTTCCAAAAATATAGCTAGCTGATGTCATAACTGTCTAGTATAGCTAATAATTCGTAAAACATACCCAGGATGAATAGCTAGCTGATGTCATGTATTACCCCCCATTACGGGTTGTGTAGCCCAAAGGTAGGACCTAACAATGGCTGGCCGACCACTGCCGAGTCAAAAATGTCTGTAAGTACGATGGGCCCACCACACCTTGGTTCGGACTGCCAGGTGGACGTCTACACTCT
Organism: Malania oleifera; assembly: GCF_029873635.1. Classification (NCBI taxonomy): domain Eukaryota; kingdom Viridiplantae; phylum Streptophyta; class Magnoliopsida; order Santalales; family Ximeniaceae; genus Malania; species Malania oleifera. The sequence continues at coordinate 23,328,394 of NC_080417.1, read as the reverse complement.
ACACTGAAAGCCACATCGACTATCCATCTTCCACCCCCTCGTGGGGTGGTAAGACCAATCTGATCATAGATATCTGATCTATAAGGTACGGTACCGTACTTTTGAACTGAACTAAACTAACATCCGGGTTCTGATAACATATAATACATGATAATATAGCGTTAACATAAATGGATTGATAGCATTTTCTATAATTTCATAAACACGACCTCGTGTCGAACATTTCACAAATACAGTCTCGTGCCGAACATTTAATAAGTATGGCCTCACGCTGAAATCATACGTAAAACACGACCTCGCGCTTGCTATCAATCACAACCTTGCGCCGAATATCTCATACGTATCATTCTGAATAATAAATCAATTATCATGTATTTTCAACATCATTTTATACTGTATTATTTCATATTCCTAAAAACAAGTTTCATTCATAACATTGTCATATCATAATACTTTGCTGTATAAAATCATACTTCATATTCTAAAATCATAATTTCTGGCATCTCATATATATATATATACATTTCAACATAATAGCAGTATTTTCCCAAATGTGCATTTCCTTCGTAATATACTGATATAATACATGTTTTCCTGAAAATTAATTTACTGATAAATAATAATAATAATTTGCATGGAAAATAACTACTTTAGTTTATTCCCTTACCTGACACTGAAAGAAACCCCCCTAAAATTTTGGTCCTGCACTCGCAGGGTTCCCCGTTCAACTCCCTAAAAACAATAACTTGCAGAACTAAACTTCAGTATTTTCACGTGAATATCATTTTCTATAAGTACAATAAGACCAAATTTGGCATAAAAAGTCTTACCTCAACTTAGGGATGAATTTCGACTAGCTTCCACCAATGATCTGCTCCGGCAGATTTGGAGAGAACTTCCCCAGGAGCGTTGTGGTGGCCTCAGATCGTCGATCCGGTGAGCGACGGAGCCAAAATTGAAGAGAGAAGAGAGAGAAACTGAAGGGAGGGAGAGAGAAAGAGATTTTTCTTAATTCCTATGTTAAAAATCCGAGTTTTCTATTTATAGGGCCAGATTCATTGACGAGACACGTCACCTTGTCAACGAGTCCTGTAGAAAGTTCGTCGACGAACCTGTACCTTCGTCGACGTCGACGAATTTCAAACTTCCCCAAAATCCTCTCTCGGTAACTTCTCATCGACGAGGACCTGATAAATTTCCTCAGTTATTATTCCTAAAGTGCAATGTCATCGACTGCCTCCTTCTGTTACCGTTTCCATTTCCCTTTCTCTCTATTTAAATACCATTATTATTATTCGGGTCATTACACAATGTTTATCCTCAATATAAACGCCCATATAACGACCTCCTCATACCACTACCAACGTTATATGACGGTTATACCCGGTACGATATAACGACCTCCTCATAACATTGCCAACGTTAAATCGCAATTTACATGAACCACAACACAATTCAATAACAAATCTAACCATCCAAACACATCCACACAATTACTACAATATTTTTAACCAACTAGAATTTGCAACCCAACAATATTCGCAATCACAATGATTCATCATTCCACAGTACTCACAACCATTTAATTAGCAAAGTTGGTTTTATGCCACATGTTTTTTCCCAATATAATATATAAACAAAATTATATTTTCATTTCCTGCACCACTTAGTATAATTTACCTAAATATATATAAAATTTCATACCCAAAAATTATCTAGTTAAAAATTAGTAAACATCTATTATAAAGTATTTCCCCTTACCTGTTCCTTGGGATTGCTGCCTAAACCGAACAAAATGAGATCCTGTATTCCAAAAATTACAACTTACTCAAATCTTAGAAAAATACCATTTTAATACTTCCTAGGCTACAAATAACAATATTTGTTAAGAAAATTCCAAAATAACTCACTTACGCTGATTTTGGGATGTTTTCCAAACCTCTCAAATCAACGATCAGCTCCCGCAACTTTGTAGAGAACAATCCTACAAATCTCATGGTAGTTCCGAATCGTCAAATCTAGCTTGAAATCGATGAGAAAAGGTAGAGGAGCCGTGGTTAGAGAGAGAAACAGAAGGAAGAATGAATTCTTCCGCTGAAAATCAGATTTTTACCTATTTATAAGCAACTTGCCACGTGACCTCGTCAACGAGACATCTGGACTTGTCAACGAGCCCAAGAACACCGCTCGTGGACGAACCCAAGAGCTCGTCAACGAAATTCAAATATTCGAAAACCTCTCTCGGTAAACCCTCGTCACAACATACATACTCGGCGAGGAGGCTCAGAAGATTGCTTGTCGACGAGAAAATCCAGTTCATCGACGAGCACGTGCTTGCTACCCTTTTAAAATTTCTTTTCCCTTTTCTTCTATTTTCCCCTTTTCCTTTTATAATCTTTCTTATTATTTTAAATAGTTAAAATTTTCCTGGTTGTTACGGTAGAGCCACCCTCTCCAAATGATATCCCATCGTTTGGTCCGCTCCTTCTAGGCGGAGTTGCCTCTCTAAGTGATGTACCCTCACTTGGCACGGTTCACAACCCGAACCACAAAGAGCTTATTTTGAAAATGTTTTTTCTTACAAGGGATGCTTCTACAAAAGCTTATTTGTACAATTGAAAATATTTTAAATGCATTCTCAAATGATTTAAAATTTGAAGCTCGGTAGAGTTAGGGTTTTCATCTCAAAAATATTTTTCATATAAATGTGAGAGTTCGGAAAATGATTTCCTCAAATTATCCTTTTGAAAAATCAAATAGTGAGAAGCTTTTCGAGCAAGTATGTATGAATTTAATATATGCTCAAAGCTCTCTTGAATAACCTAAGTGATTTTCTCCAAAATATATTCAAAGAAAAATAGGAAAAACTAAGGTTTTTTTTTCTAAACAATGATTGACCTTTGAAAAAATCAAATACGAGTAATATTGCTTGTGGATTTTTAAATAGGGGTAAATTGACCAAGAATTTTTAAATACCCAATTCACTCCCCCCTCTTTGGATCAGACTGATCACATCAATTCTCAAAAGGGAGGACAATTCGAACCATATGGTTAAATATAACACATGAAAACAAACAGAAAGCAGACACAAGAGGGATGCTAGCGCTATTGAAAAAAAAATTGTGTTGTATAGTTTGACATTGTATTTCAAATTATGAAGTACATCCCAAATAAAAATATAAAGGGAGGAGGGAGGAGGGTTCAATTGTGCAGGGCAAGGTTTTGAGTTTCAACATGAAGGGGGGGGGGGATTTGAGATTTCAGGTCGAAGGGGAAATAAGGGTTTTGTGTCACGCCCCGAACCCGGAAATGGGACCTGGGGGTGAGAATGTAATCTAACTTGTCCCTGTATCCGATAAAGCATCCAAAGATACAGTACAATGGATGAGGGTCCGACCCCGTGGGGTTCCCAGGCACCCTAAACAAATCCAAACACGATCATATACGCAGCGAAAAATTCATTCTACATATACATATGCAGTACCATACTAGAGTCTATACAATAGCAGAACATGGCTCTATCACAACGTACAAACGGGTGTCCAAATACATCTCAAAATGGCAACCCACCAATAATACAGTCCTAGCACTTACCCAAGCGCTAAACGCAGTACACCGGCCACTACGCTCCCTACACCAGGACGCTAGTTCCGGTTACTCGAATGACCTATAAAAATGTACGTACAGCAGGGGTGAGACACCTCTCAGTAAGGAAGAACACAGGTTATATCGGTGTGTGGCATTTGAGTGTTATCATGATACAACATACACGCAGTTAAATGCATTCCAATACTAATTTCCACAATGCATACACGCACCCATACACAAGTTTCCACAGTGCACACATGCACCCATACTCATATACATGATTAGCAATCCGGTGTCATCACACCCTTTGGCCCAAAGTCGGCCCGTGACATGCGGCGTTGGCCCGTAGCCAACTCGCGAACACGGTACCACCGGCACATGGCTAGTCCTCGACTCCCATGGCATCGTACTGGCGCTAAACTGATGGATCCACACCCTTTGGCCTGATCTACTGGAATAGGCTCACACCCTCGGATATAGAGCTGGACACTCTTGCCTACGTGGCAGACGATAAACACACATCCTCGGATATAGAGCCCGACACTCTTGCCCACATGGCAGGCAGTAAAAATACATGCCCTCGGATATAGAGCTGGACACTCTCAGTACCTGAAATCATTTTGGAACCGCGTTCCTACTAGCATTTCAACATATCACACACACATGCATGCTCATATAACCAAACAAACCACACCCATTTGGTAATCAAAATCATGGTTTTTCAAACATATACAGTTTAAACAAGTCAAGGCACGGTCATCCTAATATCACAGTATAAATCAACATATACCCACGGTTTCCAACCAAACCAGGGATGCAGCCTGTCACCCCTTTTTCCAAAAACTGTAATAATGAAAAATCCATAGTTTTTCCCGTTAGATCCCCCCAAATGAGTAGCCAAAACACACACAGGTCCATGGACCATAGTTCCACCGAGTCCGATTTCAAAAATAATCAATATAAACGTAGTTCCCCTTACCTTTTCCCCAAAAGCAAATCCCGAACTCTAAGGCCCCTAAATAGCGAACCGAGTTCGAAAACCTACAAATCACAATACAGAATATGCTCACAAGACAGTTACCTACAAAACTACCAGATCAGAAATGAAAACTGAGCCTTACCTCGATTTTTCACTGAAACCCTGAAATCTCCGAAACGAGATTCCGATCCGTAGAAATTATAGAGAATCCTTCCACGATCCTCGTGGTAACTTCAAATCTCTGATTCCAGCAACGATCGACAAAGAAATCTAGAGAGAAGGAGTGTAGAGAGAGTTCTAGAGAGAGAGAGAGAGAGATAGAATTGAGTTTTATCGGTAAGAAAGTAAAGGAAAATGATATTTATAGCCCTTTGACCCGACCCAATTCGTCGAAGAAATGGTGCCTTCGTCGACGAATCTTTCACTGACTTCATCAACGAATCGGTGGCCTCGTCGATAAATCTTGATATTCCCGATTTCTGAAACTCCTCGACTTCTCCTCGTCGATAAGTCTCTGAATTTCATCGACGAGAATAACAAAGGCTTCGTCGACGAATTCTGGCTTTGTCAATGAAATATGCCAAATTCCCAATTTGCCCCTCTCTTTATTTATTTAAACCCAGTTATCACGGTTTGGGTTCTTACAATCTCCCCTCCTTACAAAAATTCCGTCCTCGAAATTTGTCATCTCTCATTCACATTCTCATACATACAATCAAACACCTATATACCACTCTCGAGAAAAACTGGCGACCACTACAACGTAGGCTCATCAGATACATACACATACATACCCTCACTTATGGCAGAGGAATACTGTGGTTACATATACAATAGTCTCAAGAGTTCACAATACATACACACTCCCGATGACTAACCACCTATCCCAACCCACAGTAGGATCATGTACAAGTGCTCAAAACAACTGTGGATACTTCTAGCGTATTTCCGTTTCTAGTTCCCAAGAAGCTTCCTTAACCTCGTGGTTCCACCACAATACCTTCACTAATGGTATCTCTTTGGTACAAAGCTTCTAAACTTTACGGTTTAGCACCTGAACAGGTATCTCCTCATACGCTAAAGTATCCCCAATTTCCAACTCATCATAACTAATAACATGTGAAGGATCCAACACGTTCCTCCTTAACATGGATACGTGAAACACATCGTGGATCCTCGAAAGTGCTGGAGGTAATGCAATCCAGTAGGCTACCGGATCCACTCGCTCAAGTACCTCGAATGGTCCGATATACTTTGGGCTCAGCTTGCCCTTCCTCCCAAATCTCATCACCCCTTTCATCGGAGAAATACGCAGAAATACCTTACCTCCCACTTCGAACTCTAAATCAGGGCAACGAACATCTGCATAACTCTTCCGCTGACTCTAAGCTAATCTAATCCTCTCCCGGATCAAACCCATCTTCTCAGATACCTGCTGCACGAGTTCAGGTCCTAACACCTGACGTTCACCAACCTCATCCTAACACAAAGGAGATCGATACCTCCGACCATACAAAGCCTCGAACGGTGCCATCCCGATACTAGACTGGAAGTTGTTATTATAAGCGAACTCTACAAGTGGCATAAACGGCATCCAGCTACCACCAAAATCTAACACGCAGACTCGCAACATATCTTCCAAGATCTGTATCGTCCTCTCCAACTGTCCATTAGTCTGGAGGTGGAATGTTGTATTGAAAGTAAACTTCATCCCTAATGCTTCCTACAAACTCATCCAGAATTGAGAAGTAAATCTCGGATCTCGATCTGATACTATGGATACCGATACTCTGTGCATTCTCACAATCTCATGCATGTACATGTCAACTAGCCTACTCAAAGGGTAGCTAACCTTCATTGGAATGAAATGAGCAGATTTCGTTAGTCTATCCACAATCACCGAAATAACATTCTGCCCGTGAAGCGCTAGTGGCAATCTGGTCACAAAATCCATGGAAATATGCTCCCATTTCCACACCGGAATAAGCAAAGGCTGCAACGATCCTACCGGCCTCTAATGTTCAGCTTTGACCTGCTGACACGTCAGACACTGCTCCACGAACTAAGCAATCTGCCTCTTCATACCAGACCACTAGAAGGTCTCGCGCAAGTCCCGATACATCTTTGTACTGCCAGGATGTACTGTATACATAAAACGATGCACCTCCTCTAGAATCGTTCTTTTGATCTCATCATCATTCGGAACACACAGTCTGGTCCCAAACCCAAACCTCAACACACCTCCCTCAGAGATGTTAAACTCTGTAGTCAGTCCCTGCTGTACATTTCCATAACCTCTGCCAACTCTGCATCACTAGCCCGTGCGGCTCTTATATGCTCAAACAAAGTCGGTTGGATCACCAAACTAGCAGGATAAGCCCAATGATCACCAACCACCAACTCAACGCCAAGGCTTTCCAGATCCCGCCTAACATGATACTGAGTCAAAATCGCAGATACAGCCGTAGGCCCTGACTTCCGACTCAACGCATCAGCCACCACATTAGCCTTCCCTAGGTGATAACTGATCGTGCAATCATAGTCCTTAATTAACTCTAGCCACCGCCTTTGCCTCATGTTCAACTCCTTCTGTGTGAAGAAATACCTGAGGTTCTTATGGTAAGTGAAGATCTCACACTGCACCCCATACAAATAATGTCGCCAGATCTTCAGTGCATATACCACAGCAGCCAATTCTAGATCATGTGAAGGGTAATTCTTTTCATACTCTTTCAATTGTCGAGAAGCATACGCCACTACCTTACCCTGCTGCATAAGCACACATCCCAGGCCTTTGAGAGATGCGTCGCTATAAATCACAAATCCACCATCCCCCGAAGGAATGGTCAGCACTATAGCAGTAACCAGCTGGTGCTTCAACTCCTAAAAGCACTGCTTGCAATCATTGGTCCACTCAAACTGAACTCCCTTACTGGTCAATCGTGTCAGAGGTCTAGACAGTTTAGAGAAACCCTCTACGAATTGACGATAGTAACCCTCCAGTTCCAGAAAACTCCGAACCTCTTGCACATTCTTTGGTCTCACTTAGTTGACCACATCTTCAATCTTGCTAGGATCAACTAATATACCATCACCAGTTACCACATGGTCTAAGAACGCAATCTGACTCAACCAGAATTCACACTTTTTCAATTTAGCATACAACTTATTCTCTCACAGAATCTGTAACACTAACGTCAAATGTTCCACATGCTCTTTCGTACTCCTTGAGTATACCAAAATGTTGTCAATGAATACCACTACAAATCGATCTAGGTACTCATGGAAAACTCTGTTCATCAGCTCCATGAACACCGCTGGAGCATTTGTCAACCCAAATGGCATGACTAAGAACTTGTAGTGGTCATATCTGGTTCAGAAAGCAGTCTTCGCTACATCCTCTGCTCTAACCCTCACCTGATAATATCCTGACCGCAAGTCGACCTTTGAAAAGACCCGCATTCCTTGTAACTGGTCAAAAAGATCATTTATACGAGGTAAAGGATAGCAATTTTTCACAGTCACCTTGTTAATCTCACGGTAATCAATGCACATCCGCATCGACCCATCCTTCTTCTTCACAAACAATATTGGAGCTCCCTAGGGCGAAACACTAGTTGGAATGAATCTCCTGTCTAGTAATTCTTGTAACTGCTCGTTCAACTCTTGAAATTCTGTTGGAGCCATCCGGTACGGAGCTTTAGAGATCGGTGCCTTACCGAGCAGCAACTCTATCACAAACTCCACCTCAAGATCCGGAGATAAACCGGGTAAATCCTCTGGAGACACATCCGGGAATTCGCTGACTACCCGAATGTCCTCGAGTCTCAACTCACCCCATGGCGGTTCCTTCATACAAGCTAGGTACCCCTGACATCTGTCAAAGAGTAGTCTCCTCGCCTGTAGAGTTGGCAGAATCTGTGGCGTTGAACACACACACGATCCCTCGAATTCATATTCCTGCTCCCCAGGTGGTCTAAACACTACTACCTTCCTACGACAGTCAATCACAGCATAACTAGAGAACAACCAATCCATCCCCAGAATGACATCGAACCCCGACATGTCATATACCACAAGATTCGCCAGTAGCAGCTTCTCCTAAATTTCCACTGGGCAGTCTACCAATATCTTCCTACAGAAAGATACACTCCCAGATGGCATAGTAATAGATAACACCTCATTCATTTCTCGGGTCTCAACCCCACACCGTCCCACAAAATTCACCGACACAAAGGAATGGGTTGCACCCGAATCAAATAGAACAGAAGCTTTATTCGAAAGCAATAATAAAGTACCTATCACCACGTTACTTGCATGCTCAACGTCCACTGGAGTAAGAGAGTATACTCTAGCCAGAGCTGTATTCGTCTGAGCGGTTCCCCAAGGTATCTGATTGCTCCCTCGGTTCCCACTAAATGCGGGCACATCTCGCTTCGATGCCTGACAATCACGAGACATGTGGCCTGGTTGGCCACAATTGTAGCAGTTACCCCCAAACGACTGGCACTCACCCTCATGCCACCTATGGCATCTGGTGCAACGACCACTAGTCTGGCTCATTTGAGAGTCCTGGTGCTCGGTATTCTGACAATAACCCGCGCCCTTGCTCCTCTTCTTCCACGATCCCTAACGAGATCTTGTCTGAGAACCAAAAAGTACTATCCTTTTCCTCGATTCCAGATCCACCTCGTCCTTTCGGATACCAGTTTCAATCACCGTGGCTTTATCCACCAACACCGAGAACTCGCGGATTTGAAGCATACCCACCAGTCTGCAGATATCCTTCCTTAAACCCTTCTCGAACCTCCGAGTCTTTTCATACTCGCTTGAGATCAAACATGGTGCAAAGAGGGACAACTCTATGTATCGAGCCGTATACCGCTGCACCGTCAAACTCCCCTGAGTCAGCGCAGAAAACTCATCTGCCTTCGTGTCATGTACGGAAGCCGGGAAATATCTGTCAAAGAACACCTCCTTGAATCAAATCCACATCATCTCCTCAGGACCTGCTCTCTGCTTCTCCAGCAGACTCATCGCAGTCCACCATCGACCCGCCTCCCCAAACAGCTGGAACGTGGCATAAAGAACTCGCTGCCTATCCGTGCAGTGCAGGACCTCCAAGATCCTCTCAACCTTCTCCACCCAATCCTCTGCTATCGTCGGGTCAAGTCCTTCAGAGAATGTCGGAGGATGCATACGTGTGAACCTCTCAACGGTGCACCTCGCAGCTGTAGGAGAGCTCTCGCATCTCCTCACACTCCGCCCGATCTCTCGTAATACCTGCCTCGTCAAACCTCGAGGCACAGAAGGAGACTCATCACTCGCTATATTCTCAAAGCCACTTCCCAGGTTATTATCCTTGGGCTCCATTCTGCAACACAATAGGAGTCTATCGGTATCCTTACAACACATACAGTTAACACAATGATCTACACTAATCGTGTTAACTACTCCATGCCATGTCTAGGTCTGTCCTATCACACCGACACAAAAGTCATTAATGATCAGCCCTGCTTTTAATAGAATCATCATCCGAGGAAAAACACAGAATACCGTCGACAAATCTCGGTCTAGCAATTGAACAACCCTCAACCAACTCTACCCATATCCACATCCTATACTCTGGTATGTACTCACAACTAAGCCTAACCAAGTCTACAAGATCTAGTAACCTGGTTAGCTCTGATACTAAGCTGTCACGCCCAGAACCAGGAAATGGGACACGGGGGGTGAGAATGTAATCTAACTTGTCCCTGTATCCGATAAAGCATCCAAAGATACAGTACAATGGATAAGGGTCCGACCCTGTGGGGTTCCCAGGCACCCTAAACACATCCAAACACAATCATATACGCAGCGAAAAAGTCATTCTACATATACATATGCAGTACCATACCAGAGTCTATACAAGAGCAGAACATGGCTTTATCAAAACGTACAAACGGGTGCCCAAATACATCTCAAAATGACAACCCGCCAATAATATAGTCCTAGCACTTACCTAAGTGCTAAACGCAGTACACCAGCCACTACGCTCCTTACACCAAGACACTAGTTTCGGTTACTCGAAGGACTTGTAAAAATGTACGTACAGCAGGGGTGAGACACCTCTCAGTAAGGAAGAACACATGTTATATCGGTGTGTGGCATTTGAGTGTTATCATGATACAACATACACGCAGTTAAATGCATTCTAGTACTAATTTCCACAGTGCATACACGCACCCATACACAAGTTTCCACTGTGCACACACGCACCCATACTCATATACATGATCAAAAATCTGGTGTCGTCACACCCCTCGGCCCGAAGCCAGCCTGCGACATGCGGCGTTGGCCCATAACCAATCTGCAAACACGGCGCCACCGGAACATGACTAGTCCTTGACTCCCATGGCATCGTACCAGCGCTAAACTATGGATCCACACCTTTCAGCTTGATCTGCCAGAATTGGCTCACGCCCTCGGATATAAAGCCGGACACTTTTGCCTACGTGGCAGGCAATAAACACATGCCCTCGGATATAGAGCCAGACACTCTTGCCCACATGGTAGGCGGTAAAATTACACGCCCTCAGATATAGAGCCGGACACTCTCAGTACTTGGAATCATTTTGGAACCGCATTCCTACTAGCATTTCAACATATCACACACACATGCATGCTCATATAACCAAACAAACCACACCCATTTGGTAATCTAAATCATGGTTTTTCAAAAAAAAATACAATTTAAACAAGTCAAGGCATGGTCATCCCAATATCACAGTATAAATCAACAAATACCCACGATTTCCAACAAAACTAGGGATGCAGCCCGTCGTCCCCTTTTCCCAAAAATGTAATAATGAAAATTCATAGTTTTCCCCATTAGATCCCCCCAAATGAGTAGCCAAAACACACATAGGACCGTGGAGCACAGTTCCACCAAGTCCGATTTCAAAAATAATCAATATAAACATAGTTCTCCTTACCTTTTCCCCGAAAGCAAATCCCAAACTCTAAGGCCCCTAAATAGTGAACCGAGTTCCAAAACCTACAAATCACAGTACAGAATATGCTCACAAGACAGTTACCTACAAAACTATCGGATTAGAAAATCGAACCTTACCTTGATTTTTCGCCAAAACTCGGAAATCTCTGAAACGAGATTCTGATCCGTAGAAATTGTAGAGAATCCTTCCCCGATCCTCGTGGTAACTTCAGATCTCCGATTCCAACAACGATTGGCAAATAAATCTAAAGAGAAAGAGTGTAGAGAGAGTTTTAGAGAGAGAGATACAATTGAGTTTTCTTAGTGAGGAAGTAAAGGAAAATGATATTTATAGCCCTTTGACTCGGCCCAATTCGTCGACGAAATGGCACCTTCGTCGACGAATCTTTCACTGACTTCGTCGATGAATCGGTGGCTTCGTCGACGAATCTTGATATTTCCGATTTCCGAAACTCCTCGGCTTCTCCTCATCGACGAGCCTCTGAATTTCGTCGACGAGAAGAACAAAGGTTTCGTCGACAAATTCTGGCTTCGTCGACGAAATATGCCAAATTTCCAATTTGCCCCTCTTTATTTATTCAAACCCAGTTATCACGGTTCGGGTTCTTACATTTTGGGTAATGGTTTTAGTCACGGTTTCAAAAACCGTCACTAATAGTGGAATATTAATAATAAAAAGTTTCGTCACTAATACCCAAAAAATCATTACTAAAAAAAAAAAAAAATCCTATGTTGTATATTTTGACTTTGTATTTCAAATTATGAAGTACATCCAAAATATAAATATAAAAGGAAGAGGGACGAGGGTTCAATCGTGTAGGGTAAGGGTTTGGGATATCAGCACGAAGGGGGGGATTTGGGATTTCAGCCCGAAGGGGAAATAAGAGTTTTGGGTAATGGTTTTAGCTACGGTTTCAAAAACCGTCACTAATAGTGGAATATTAATAACGAAAAATTCCGTCACTAATACCCAAAAAATCATTACTAAATAAAAAAAAAAAAAAAATCCTATGTTGTATATTTTGACATTGTATTTGAAATTATAAAGTACATCCAAAATCAAAATATAAAGGGAGGAGGGTTCGATCATGCAGGGTAAGGGTTTGAGATTTCAACACAAAAGGGAGGGGGGGGGGGGAGATTTGAAATTTCAACCCGAAGGGGAAATAAGGGTTTTGGGTAATGGTTTTAGTCACGGTTTCAAAAACCGTCACTAATAGTGGAATATTAGTAACGAAAAGTTTCGTCACTAATACCTAAAAAATTGTTACTAATATTTTTCTACAATAGTTTGAGCGGAAAATCTCTTTTTAGTGACGAAAATATTAGTGATGATTTCATTTTCGTTACTAAAAATGCATTTTTAGTGACGATTTTTAAAACTCTCATTAATACGTTGTCTATTAGTGACAAATTTTATTTTCGTTACTAATGACTCATTATCAGTGACGATTGTTGATCCGTCACTAATAGTTTCGTCACTAAAACCCCTTTTTTGTAGTGAATATATACAATCAATTGAATTGACCTAAATTCATTAAACCATAAAATGAATTTTTGGATTTTTTTTTCTATCATAAAATTTTAAAAAATGTACCATATTGTTTTTGTGTGACCATCTACAAGTACTCCAAAAGTGGGACAGCTGATTTGTACACTTGTAGTCCCCGTCCATAAGTAATACCAATTGTTACATTTGAAAGATTCAAATCATGTAGTCCAAGTCTTTCTTTTGAATATATTTTGTGCCTTGGAACTCCTAGAATTGCAAATGAATCAAGCCATTCACAAGGCACAACTCAGGAGTTCAACTCTAAGAGTTTGTCAAGATTTGTTAATTATATAAATGAGTGGTTTTTAAATCCAAATTTGCTGCCCGATTAATAAAAAAGCCGCAATTGAGTATAAATAGGTTAGGTTCATTTCAACTCATAAGTGGCTTAATTATTGGCTCGATTTGAGCTCATTTAATAGATTTAAATTAAACTGATCTATGGTTAGTTTAATAAGGTCAACTAGAGGTTGATAGACTATAGTGACTTTCTTAAAAAATGAAAAAATTTTAGGCATATGCTTAATTAACTTAAATCCTATAACTTAATTTAGTAATATGATCAATGCTCAAGATCAATATGCTAATTTGATGGGAGCATAAGAAAAAATTATAAGATAATATTAGTAAGAAAATATTTTATTTTCTTACCTAACAAAATCTTAATAGCATCTCACTACTTAAGCTCAATTCTAGGTAGATACACTCACGAAACCAGCGGTACCTATGGATGGTGAGAATTTACTGTGTGAGTCAGTGGGGACCGTAGATGGTGAGAGTTCGCTCTGTGAGTCAGCGATGACTGTGAATGGTAATAGAGATGTGTCCTGAGGATTGGGTTGGCCGAACGTCCAATTGATGCACGGAAGTCGTATCCATATTCCGGACTTTACCTGATCGGCAAGACATAGGGAAGGACGTTGATCTGTAGGTTTGGTACCAGACCAGGGGATCCGAAAGGGCTTGTTGGTGGTTAGAGTTTTTATGTAATCAAAAAATAAAAATAAAAATAAATGAAGTTGAAAAATATATTAGAATTAATTTTGAACTCAATTCTATTTCATAAAAAAAATTTAATAAACAATATTGCAAATCTCTCGGTATTCCCAACTGTTCAATAAAAATGCGACACGCAAGCGGTGTGAGTGAGGTCACATTGCTTACATGAACCATTTCGTTGGCATTCAAGTCCTCGCGGAGACGAAGATCAACCACAGAAGACGAACAATGCCCAGACTGCATTGAAAAAAAAACAAAAGAGGAAAGTAGTGCACTGGACAATACTATAACTGGTCGTGCGGCGACCAAGACCGGAGGCGACCGGGGCAGGTCTACCTTCCGGTGTGAACAATTTTAATCTGAACCGAATCGGTTCACACTGGTCTGACCGACTCATGGAATGAAACTTCACATCACAAATGGGTGGTTGGAAATTAACCAGGTCAGGAGAGGAGGCTTCCGTACGAGGTGGACCGCGGACCACAAAGCTGCGTGCTTAATTATTATGTGATACTAATTAGCTTTATTATTTCACCTACCAGTTAACCAAATTTCGGATTCTTCTGTGAAGGACTGCATGGCCGATTTGGACCGCTGAAAATGCACACACCACATAGATAGAACTAAAAAATTGTGCATTGTTTAATGAATGACTAAAACTTTAGTTAAAAAAAATATTCTTTAGAATTGACCAAAATATTGACCACATTATTTAACATTTGAAAAGGAAAGTGGATGACCATATCCGTATGGAAGGAGGGACCCTACATGTCTCACATGTGTGGATCCGCTTGTCAATCAACAAAAGGATTGGAAGATAACCAGCCCATTAATTATATATGAGCATTAAAAATCTTATCACTTGGGAATTATTAAGAGTGGTCATAAATATTAATGTGACCAATGTGTTCTAAATTATCATACTAGTTTATTATTATTATTATTTTGAATAGTACTATATTTATCATCCAAATATCATACTTATACTTACCTATGATTGTATATAATATTGTATACATGTACAATATGCAAAGTATAGGGACGAGCATGAATAACATTTAGATGAGTATATTACTTTTGTTCATTCAATCCCTTTCTAAATGAGCAACTATAAAAAATACCCCAACAAATTAAATTAGTAACCTCTGCCTACAAATTGAATTAGTAACCTCTACTAATATTGATTAGTCACTAGTACAAAACATATGAATAAAATTATATATGAAGAGTATGTACTGCAATGTGTGTGAATTCGCTGGCATCGTGTCATACATTTTTTCTCACATACAATATGTATTAACACTAATGGATGGAGACTAATATGGCTCTTATATAAATACAATGCGTATTAACATCATTGATGAAATAAAAAGTATATATTTATTTTAACATATATATTTTTAAAAAAGGGTGCAACACGAGGACTTTCTAAGAGGTCACTCATCCTAGTTATGAATGACTTAGCAACCAAGGATGTTCTTCTCTTGGTCACCAAACGATTACTCCTCCATTCCATCCCTAATGAGATTTATACTTGTGCCCTTTCCGATGAACTTCTCAAGTCCAAATTATAGGGTGAGCAAGTCCACTAAGATAGTGTATTAGTTTTCGAAAGATATAAGAATTAATGTTGATTGCAGATAACCATCGGGAAAGGCTATAGTTAATTAGTATAAGAGATAGTGCATTCATTTTGGAGCATCTTAATAAAAAGATCATTTAAATCTTGGGAATTATATCTTTTATATCCTTGTTTTGTTTTGTAAAAATTTCATTTCTTTGTAGCCTTTCATTCGATCTCCTATAATCCAAATGTCATCTTGTTCGAAATCTTATTTTCTCTAAGAGGAAAATACCCAAGACTATTAAATCTGGAGAAGAAATATTAATAATCTAAACAAAACATATCTTCAAGAATTTGAACAATATGCATCCTTTGTTGGAGACAAATATCCATTCTATTGATGACTTATTGACTCATTGAGGGAAGATAAAATTTTCAATCTCTTCATGATCGATAGTAAGAATATTATAAAACACCTAATATTAATTGAATCCTTAATACGTATGGGTAACATTTAACTCTAAATTAATTAATAGACTCTTTTTATAATGAATAGCCTAATTTAATATACATGTAGTCTAGTGATTCCAAAAAAATAAAATTAAATAAATTAAATTAAATTAAATAATTAATTAAAATTAAAATTTAAAATTAATTAATTAAATAATAAAAATTAATTCAATAACATAATATAATATATTAATATTATATTTTATATATATATATATATATATATATATATATATATATATATATATATATAAGTAAGGAAACCTTCATGAGGTTTCTTGATTTCATTTGAGAAATAGAAACCTCTCTCTCTCTCTCTCTCTCTCTCTCTCTCTCTCTCTCTCTCTCTCTCTCTCTCTCTCTCTCTCTCTCTCTCTCTCTCTCCAACTTACTTCATTTCTCCTCAATTTTTTAGCCATATGTGCGCCGATTGAAAAACAAAAAATATCTTTAGGTTCCATTTCCAGTCACCAACATTTTAATCGAGGTGATTTTGTCATTTGGGCGTCGTAAGCACCACTCCTGGATTTTTAAAATATATTAGGGATTAAATTAAAAAATGAAGAATTGATTATACTTGCGTTATAATTAAACTTACCAATTATATATTTTGAAAATTCTGCAAGCAATTGGTGAAATTATAATTATTAAATAAATCGTGTGATATGAGATTTAATCAAATTTTACTGCATAATTGAATATGAATATTTTTGTGGTATTATCGTGGAAAAAATGTGATTTATACTGATTGATGAAAATATTGGAAATGTGGGAAATGGTGAAACTTTCAAATAACGGTTGAAGGTCAAGATTGATTTGATGGCTAACTGTCGGGTTTTGATACAACAACTGTATGTAGAGATTGATTTGACGGCTAAGTGCCGAGTTTTGATATGATGATTGTATGCCAAGGGTTTGATATGACGGTTGAATGTTAAGTTTTTATATGATGAATTTTATACTAAATGACGAAATGAGTTTAAATAAGAGTTTTTATTACTTAAATTGTATTATATGGTTTAAGAACCCTAAGGATCAGACGTGATGAGAGCACGGTAATGTAGCTAACGATTGAGATAGTGCAACCACACTATTTTGGATAGCAGTGTTGGTATTGACAAGTCAATTTGGCCATGGAAGGGTTGTGTACCCCCCTAGAGTCTAAACCAGGCTGGGTAGGCAAATCGAACTTTCAAACATGAGATTTGACTTAGCCTGGTGGTAAGCCAATCAAGGCTAGGTCTAGTCTTCAGACTACACAACGTGATCATAGTGGTTTATACATGATGATGTTGTATGTCCAAAAGGAGGTTTCTTCTATGCATATATGTGAATTTATGTAAATGGGGTTATTCATCGAATTGTTTTACATTATGAAAGATATGTTTATTTTCAATTGTATAGATGTGAGTTATATTGTACAAATTTCATATCTGTTAGATAAATTAAATTAAAGAATGTGTTTAAATTCATGAGAACTCATATTAGCCACACACTGATAATAATTTATTTCTTCTTACTCAGAAGTGTCTCTCCTCATTAAATATACAAATTTTTTAGGACCTTTAGGAAACTGAGTCTAGGAGCTCTGGGGCGGGACCTAGACGATCTAACTGAGAGTGGGTTTGTTGGGATACTATTTTGTTTTGTTTAGATGTTTTTGAACATTCTGGGTTGTATAATGTTTTGGGTAAATTTTAGTATGACTGGTTGAGGATTAGTACTCTGGTATGTATGGTTGTACAGTATATTTTGCTTCCGTTGGCTGCATGTTTATATTATTTGTGGAATATTAGCACTCCGGGCCCACTTGGTTTGTGGCATTACAATTGTGGTATCAGAACCTAGGTTGCTAGGTTCTGCAGGCTATAGTAGAGTATGCTACTAGAGTATAGGAATGGGTGGTGATAAGAGTAGGAAAGGGGTATCCTAGGTAAGGTAAAGTGGGTCAGGCATAGGGTAGATAGTGGATCAGAGTACCTAAGATGTTGGGGTTTGTATTATAGCCTGGAGGAAGAATTCCCTTGATGGTCTTCTATGATTTTCCTGAGGTCACAGTCTTAGAGAAATCATAGCAAATCATCAACGGTTTTGTTTCTAAGCAGTAAGGTCGACCCTTGGATTGGGAAGTTGGAGGTCAGATGGTTTATTTGTGCGGGAAATGTCTATCATGGAAGGTCTAAGTATTCTAGTACGGGATGTAGGGTAACTTTATAGTTATAGTTACTTAGTTGTACAGGCAGTGTTCCGCCACTAGAATTTTGAGAAACTATTCTTTGCTCTGTTTCCAAGATGGATCCTAGGGATAAGGGTGTAGACGTCAGAGGTAATAATAATGTGGATACATCTAGTGAGTAGGATGTAGATGCCTCGATGGTTTTGTGAGGTTTAGCCTGGCAAGTTAGGAAGGAAATTCAGTGGGACCCTAGAGGAGAGAATCACCCACAGGTAGATCGGGGCTACACTATCGAGCAATTCACTCGTATGAGTTAGCCCACGTTTGCAGGAGGAGCGGACCTAATCCCGATTGAGGATTAGGTTTAGGAAATTGAGGAGCTTCTAGCTATTTTACATTCCACCGATGAGCAGAGGGTGCAGTATGCCACTTTCAAATTGATAGGAGAGGCTAAATGATGGTGGAGAGCAGTAAGGCTAGTGGAGGAACAGAGACCAAGACTTACGAATATCACCTATAGCCGATTTAGGGATCTTCTTTGACAAGTATTTCCTCAATTCCGTCAAGGAAGTTAAGGCAGATGAGTTCTTGAATTTGACATAGGGGCACTTAACCGTACAGCAGTTTGCGGCCAAGTTCCTAGAGCTATCTTGCTTCGCCATGTACATGGTCCCAGGTAAGCCGAAGAAGGTTCGAAGGTTTGAGAGGTGTATGAGGTAGGGAATACGCACACAAGTGGTGGCATTGTAGGCCTAGAGTTTCTATGAACTGGTGGACAGGGCCATAGTAGTGGATGCCATTATACAGAAGTGGGCGGGGGTAGCAAACCAGAGGAAGAGACCCTTGCCTCATGGGTTTCAGACTAACAGTAGTCGAGATACATGAAGGAGGCCTGATGACTATACGGGTCAGTGATAGGAGGTGGGGTCCCGAGCTCCTTAGGGAATTCAGTCACGCCCTTTTTGCTCAGGTGTCATTAGAAGCATTAGGGCGAGTGCCAGGGTAGATTCGCTGGCTATTACCGATGTGGTAGACATGGCTTAGGATTTCGTAAAATTTTGTGGGATAGAGGCTCAGCCACTAGGCATCGATTTATCAGTGGCTACACCGACAGGGACCGTAATAACATGTAGGAGGATACGTGAAAATTTTTCGATCAGTATTTAGCAGAAGACGTTGCCAACTAATCTTATTGTTCTCGACATGGATGGATTTAAGGTAATTTTGGGGATGGATTGGCTAGCTTCTAGTTATGTAGTATCGACCGCTACAAGAAAGAGGTGGTGTTCAGACCTCTACGGGAGCAGGAGTTTAGATTTGTGGGGTCGTGTGTGTGCACCTCGCCATCGATTTTGTCAGCCACATCGGCTAAAAGGTTTCTCTTGAATGGGTGTCAGGGGTACCTAACTTGGGTAAAGGAAACACTAGAGGGGGAAGTTAAGCTGCAAGATATTCTGATAGTAAAGGAGTTTCTTGACGTATTTTCGGAGGATTTTCCAGGATTACCTCCTGAGCGTGAGGTAGAGTTCGTTATTGATCTATCTTTAGGAACGGTGCCGATCTCTAAGGCTCCATATAGGAAGGCTCCAACGGAGTTGAAAGAATTAAAGGAACAACTACAAGAGTTTTTGGATAAGGGGTTTGTCAGGCCCATTGTATCTCTGTGGGGCACACCAGTGTTATTTGTTAAAAATAAAGATGGTTGATGAGGATATGCATCGACTATCGAGAGATAAATAAAGTGACGATAAAGAATAAGTACCCACTACCCCATATCGATGATCTATTTGACCAACTCCAAGGAATGCAGGTTTTCTCAAAAATCGATCTCCGGTTCAGGTATCATCGGTTAAAGTTAAATTAGAGGATGTATCGAAGACTGCTTTTTGAACTAGGTAGATTATGAATTTTTGGTTATACCATTCGGACTGACCAATGCTCCTGTTGTATTCATGAACTTGATGAATAGGGTCTTCCATCAATGCCTGAATCAGTTCATAGTGGTATTTATTGACGACATATTGGTGTATTCAAAGAGTCCTGAAGAGCATGAGAATCATTTGAGGATAGTGCTTTAGGTGTTTAGGGAAAGGAGGTTGTATGCCAAATTTAGGAAATGTGAGTTCTGGCTGGAACAAGTGGCATTCTTGGGGCACGTGATATCCAAGGATGGTAATTCTGTGGATTCAAGCAAGATAGAGGCTGTAGTGGACTGAAAAATTTTCACGAGGTCAGAAGTTGCTTGAGATTGGTAGAATACTATCGCTGATTCATGGAGGATTTTTCCAAGTTATCAGGGCCTTTGATAAAGTTGACTAGGAAGAATATGAGATATGAGTGGACAGATGAGTGTGAGCAGAGTTTTTAGGAGTTAAAGTAGTGATTTGTCACTACATCAGTACTAACAATCCTTTTAGGAGAAGAGGGTTTTGTAATCTACAGGAATGCATCTTGAAAAGGGCTCAGGTGCGTACTGATGTAAAGGGGAAAGG
This sequence comes from Malania oleifera, assembly GCF_029873635.1. Lineage (NCBI taxonomy): Eukaryota > Viridiplantae > Streptophyta > Magnoliopsida > Santalales > Ximeniaceae > Malania > Malania oleifera. The sequence goes on along the minus strand of NC_080417.1, from coordinate 23,307,537 downwards.
TTATTGCATATGCTTCTTGGCAGTTCAAGGAGTACGAGAAGAATTATCCTACACACGACTTGGAGTTGGTAGCGGTGGTTTTTGCATTAAAAATCTGGAGGCACTATTTTTACGGTGAAAGATGTGAAATTTTCACAAATCATAAAAGCCTTAAGTATATTTTTTAGACAAAAGGAGTTGAATATAAGATAGAGAAGATGACTTGAACTCATAAAAGACTACAGCTGCACCATCAGTTATCACCTAGGGAAATCTAATGTGGTAACTCATGCTTTGAGTCGAAAGTCAGTGGATGTGTCAGTTTCGACAGTAGTGACCCAACACCAAATCAAGATGGACCTAAAGAGGTTTGACATGGAAATGGTGAAAGGGAATCTATCACGCCCCGAACCCAAAAATGGGACCCAGGGGTGAAATGTAAACTAACTAGTTCCTGAATCATACAAAACATTCAAAGATACAGGAAAATGGATGAGGGTCTGACCCTGTGGGGTTCCTAGGCACCCTATACACATCCAAACATAACAGAATATACGCAGCAGAAAAAGATCATACTATATACATGCAGTACCATACCAGAGTCTGTACTAGGACAAAATCAAGGTTCCATCAAATAACGTACAAACGGGTGCCCAACACATCTCAAAATGGCAACCCACAAAACACAAGTCCCCGCACTTACCAAAGTGCTACTCGCAGTACATTGGCCACTACACTCCTATCACAAGGACACTAGTTCCGGTTACTTGAAGCACCTGTAAAAATATGTACATATAGCAGGGTTGAGACACCTTTCAGTAAGGAAGAATACATGTTATATCGGTGTGTGGCATTTGAGTGTTATCATGATGCAACATACACGCAGTTAAATGCAGTTCCAATACTAATTTCACAACAGTGCATACACGCACACACACACATGATCAGCGATCCCGATGTCGTCACACCCATCGGCCTGAAGCCGGCTTGCGACATACTGGGTTGGCCCGTAGCTAACCCACGAATACGGTGCCACTGGCACATGGCTAGTCCTCGACTCCTATGGCATCGTATCAGTGCTAAATTGGTGGATTCACACCGTTCAGCCTGATCTACCGGAATAGGCTCATGCCCTTGGATATAGACTCGGACACTCTGCCAATTTATGGCCAGTAATTTCATATGCCCTCGAATATAGAGTCGAACACTCTCAGTACCTGGAACAAATTCGGAATCATGTTCCTACTAGCATTTCAACCAATCACACACATGTGCATACTCATATAACCAAAAAAACCATACCCATTTGGTAATATAAAATCATGGTTTTCAAACATATACAGTTTAAAACAAGTCAAGGCACGACCATCTCTATAAAACTGTATAAATTAACATATACATTCGGTTTTCAACAAAACCAAGGATGCAACCCGTTGGCCCCTTTTTCCCAAAACTATAATCATGAAAAACCCATAGTTTTCCCCATTAAATCCCCCTAAATGAGTAACCAAAACACACACAGGACCGTGAACCACAGTTCCACTGAATCCGATTTAAAAAATAACTGATATAAACACAGTTCCCTTTACCTTTTCCCCCGAATAGAAATTCTCGAACTCTAAGGCTCCTAAATAGTGAACCGACTTTCAAAACCTACAAATCACAGTACAGAAGATACTCACAACTCTATCCTTTACCAAACTACCGGATCAGAAAACAAAGCTGAGCCTTACCTCGATTTTAAGCCGAAACTTGAAAATCTCCAAAACGGGATTCTGATCCGTAGGTTTTGTAGAGAATCTTTCCACGATCCTTGTGGTAACTTCAAATTAACGATTATCGCAACGAACGACGAAGAAATCTAGAGAGAGGAAGTGTAGGAAGAGTTCTAGAGAGAGAGAAAGAATTGAGTTTTCTTAGCTTGGAAGTAAAGAGAAATGATATTTATAGCCCTTTGACTTGGTCGTCTTCGTCGACAAAATGGTGTCCTCGTCGATGAGGTCATATAGACAGCTCGTCGACGAGATGGTGGATTCGTCGACGAATCCTAATATCATCGGTTTCCTGAAATCTCTCAGCTTTTCCTCGTTGACGATCCTATGAACTTCATTGACGAGACTTACATGGACTTCATCGACAAACTTTGGCTTTGTTGACGAATCCTGCTAAGTTCCCAATTTACCCCTCTCTTATTTATTTAAACCCATATATCATGGCTCGGGTTCTTACAGTCTCCCCTCCTTACAAAAATTTCATCCTCGAAATTTTCCATCTTCCATTCACTACTCATACATACAACTGAACACATACATGCAACTCCAGAGAAAACTGGCGACTACTACAGCGTAGCCCCATCATTACATATATATACAACCGAACACATACATACACGCCCTCACTTATGGCAGAGGAATACCGTGGTTACATATACAACTGTCTCAAGAGTTCACAATACACATACACTCCCAACGACTAACCACCTATCCCAACCCAAAGTAGAGTAATGTACACATATTCAAAACAACTGTGGATACTTCTGGCGTATTTCTGTTTCCAGTTCCCAAGAAGCTTCCTCAATATCGTGGTTTCACCACAATACCTTTACTAATGGTATCTCTTTGGTATGAAACTTCTGAACTTGACAGTCAAAACCTAAACAAGTATCTCCTCATATGCTAAAGTACCCCCAATTTCCAACTCATCATAGCTAATAATATGTGATGGATCCAACACGTACCTCCTCAACATGGATACGTGAAACACATTGTGGACCCTCGAGAGTGCTGGAGGTAATGCAATCCTGTAGACTACTGGACCCACTCACTCAAGAACCTCGAATTGTCCGATATACCTCGGGCTCAACTTGCCATTTTCTTCCAAATCTCATCACCCCTTTCATCGGAGCGATATGCAGAAATACCTTATCCCCCACCTCGAACTCTAACTCACGGTAGCGAACATCTGCATAACTCTTCTGCCGACTCTGAGCCGATCTAATCCTTTCCCAGATCAAACCCACCTTCTCAGATGCCTGTTGCACAAGTTCAAGTCCTAACACCTGATGTTCACCAACCTCATCCCAACACAAAGGAGATCGACACCTCCGACCATACAAAGCCATGAACGGTGCCATCTCGATACTAGCCTAGAAGCTATTGCTATAAGTGAACTCTACTAGTGGCATAAACTATATCCAGCTACCACCGAAATCTAACACATGAGCTCGCAACATATCCTCCAAGATCTGTATCGTCCTCTTCGACTGTTCATCAGTCTGGGGGTGGAACGCTGTACTGAAAGCAAGCTTTATCCCCAATGCCTCCTACAAGCTTATCCAAAATCGAGAAGTAAACCTCGGGTCTCGATCCGATGCAATGGACACCAGTACTCTATGCATTCTCATAATCTCACGCACATATATTTCAGCTAGCCTACTTAAAGGATAGCCAACTTTCATTGGTATGAAATGAGCAAATTTCCTCAATCTATCTATGATCACCCAGATAGCATTTTGCCCGTAAAGTGCTGGTGGCAATCCGGTCACAAAGTCCATGGAAATGTGCTCCCATTTCCACACCGAAATAGGCAAAGGCTGCAATGGCCTTGCCGGCCTCTGATGTTCAACTTTCACCTGCTGACACGTTAGACACTGCTCCACAAACTGAGCAATCTGCCTTTTCATACCAGACCACTAGAAGGTCTCGCATAAGTCTCGATACATCTTCGTACTACTAGGATGTACCGTATACAAAGGGCAAGGTGCTTATTCTAGAATGGTCTTTCAGATCTCATTGTTGTTCGGAACACATAGCTTGGTCCCAAACCTCAGCATACCTCCCTCAGAGATGTTAAACTCTGTAGCCAGTCCTTGTTGTACCTTTTCCATAACCTCTGTCAACCTTGCATCACTAGCCTGCATGGCTTTTATACACTCAAACAAAGTCAACTGGATCACCAAACTAGTAAAGAAAGCCTGATGATCACCAGAAACCAACTCTATACTTAAGCTTTCCAAATCCTGTCTGATGTGATGCTGAGCTACAACTGCAGATACAATCGTAGGATTTCCGACTCAACGCATCAGCCATCACATTAGCTTTTCTCGGGTGATAGCTGATCATTCAATCGTTGTCTTTAATCAAATCAATCCAATGTCTCTGCCTCATATTCAACTTCTTCTATGTGAAGAAATACCTGAGGCTCTTGTGATCAGTGAAGATAGTGTCACCAGATTTTCAGTGCATATACAACAACAGCCAACTCTAGATCATGTGTAGGGTAATTCTTCTCATATTCTTTCAATTTTCGAGAAGCATACGCTACTACCTTACCCTACTACATAAGCACACATCCCAAACCCTTTAGAGACGCATCGCTATAAATCACAAACCCACCATCCGTCGAAGGAATGGTCAAAACTGGAGCGGTAACCAGCCTGTGCTTCAACTCCTGAAAGCATTGCTCGCAATCATTGGTCCACTCAAATTGCTATCCCTTCTTGGTCAATCAAGTAAGAGGCCCACACAATTTAGAGAACCCCTCCACGAACCTACAATAATAACTTGTCAATCCTAGAAAATTCTGAACCTCCTGCACATTCTTTGGCCTCACCCTGTCGACTACAGCTTCGATCTTTCTAGGATCAACTGATATACCATCACCGGTAACCACACGGCCTAAGAATGCAATCTAACTCAACTAGAATTCATACTTCTTCAATATAGCATACAACTTCTTCTCCCGCAGAATTTATAATACTAACCTTAGATGGTCCTCATGCTCGTCCGAACTCCTCGAGTATACCAGAATATCGTCAATGAATACCACCACGAATCAATCCAAGTACTTATGGGAAACCCTGTTCATCAGATCCATGAACACCGCTAAAGCATTCCTCAACCCAAAAGGCATGACCAAAAACTCTTAGTGGCCATATCTAGTTTGGAAAGTGATCTTCGCTACATCCTCTGATCTAACCCTCACCTGATGAAACCCTGACCGCAAGTCGATCTTCAAAAAGACCCGCGTCTCCTGTAACTGGTCAAAGAGATCATATATATGAGGTAAAGGATAGTGATTCTTCACTGTTACCTTGTTAATCTCATGGTAATCAATGCACATCCGCATCAACCCATCCTTCTTCTTCACAAATAATACTAGAGCTCCACAGGGCGAAACACTAGGTCGAAATGAAACCCCTGTCCAGTAATTCCTACAACTTCTCCTTCAACTCCCAAAGTTCTGCTGGAGCCATCCGGTACGAAACTTTAGATATTGGTGTCTTGATAGGCAACAACTTTATCACAAACTCCACCTCACAATCTGAAGGTAAACCGGGTAAATCATTTGGAAGCACATTCGAGAACTCCCTGAATATCCGAATATCCTTGAGTCTTAACTCATCTCGCGGCGGTTCCTTCACAAAAGCTAGGTACCCCTGACATCCGTCCAAGAGTAACCTCCTCGCTTGCGATACTGATAGTATCTGTGGCGTTGAACGCACACAATAATCTCACGAATTCATACTCCTGCTCCCCAGGAGTTCTGAAAACTACCACCTTCCTACGACAGTCGATCACAGTATAACTCGAGAATAACCAATCCATCCCTAGAATAACATCAAACCCCGACATGTCATATACCATAAGATTTTTCGGTAGCAGCTTCCCCTGAATCACCACTGGGCAGTCTACAAATATCTTCCTACAGAAAGATACACGCCCCAATGGCGTAGTAATAGATAACACCTCGTTCATATCTTGGGTATCAACCCCACATCGTCCAACAAAACACACAGATATAAAAGAATGGGTTGCACCTGAATCAAGCAAAATAAAAGTCTTATTTGTAAGTAATGATAAGGTACCTGTCACTACGTTCCCTGTATGCTTAGCGTCCGCTGGAGTAAGAGAGTATACTCCAGCCGGAGCTGTATTCATCTGAACAATTCCCCAAGGTATCTAATTGCTCCCTCGGTTCACACTGGATGTAAGCACATCTCGCTTCGGTGCACGAAAATCAGAAAACATGTGGCCTGACTGACCACAGTTGTAGCAGTTACCCCTAAATGACCGGCACTCACCCTCGTGCCATTTGTGGCATCTGGTACAACGACCATTAGTCTGGCTTATTTGAGAACCTTGGCGCTCAGTATTCTGACAGTAGCCCGAGCCCTTATTCCTCTTCTTCCACGATCCCTGATGAGATCCTGTTTGAGAACTAGAAGGTACTGCCCTCTTCCTCAATTCCTGATATACCTCATCCTCTCGGATACCGGTATCAATCACCGTGGCTTTATCCACCAACACCAAGAACTCGCAGATCTGAAGCATACCCACCAACCTTCGGATATCCTTCCTTAAGCCCTTCTCGAACCTACAAGTCTTCTCATACTTGGTCGAGATCAGACACGGCGCAAATCTAGATAGCTCTATGTACTGAGCCGCATACTCCTGCACCGTCATAATCCCCTAAGTCAGAGCAGAAAACTCATTTGCGAAGCCGAAAAGTATCTATCAAAGAACACCTCCTTGAAGCGTCTCCATGCATCTCCTCAGGACCAGTTAGCTACTTCTCTAGCAGACTCACCGCAGTCCACCATCGACCTACCTCCCTAGATAGCTAGAAGGTAGCATAAAGGACTTGCTGCCTATCCGTGCATTGCAGGACCTCCAAGATCCTCTCAGTCTTCTCTACCCAATCCTATGCTATCGTTGGGTCATGTCCTTAAGAGAACGTCGGAGGATGCATGCGTGTGAACCTCTCAATGGCGCACCCTGCAGCAATAGGAGAGCGCTCGGGTCTCCTCACACTCCGCCCAATATCCCAAAACACCTGCCTTATCATCCCTCGAGGCACAGAAGGGGACTCATCACTCGAAATCTCCTTAGAGCCACTTCCTAGGTCATTATCCTTGGGCTTCATTCAGCAGCACAATAGGAATCTATCAGTATCCCTACAACATAAACAATTAACACAATGATCTACACTAATCGTGTTGACTACTCCCTGCCAGGTCTTAGTTTGTCCTATCACACCGACACGAAATTCATCAATGGTCTACCCTACTTTTATTGAAATCGTCATTCTAGGAAAAACACAGAATATCGCCGACAAGTCCTGGTCTAGCAATGAAATAACCCTCAACCAACTCTACCCATATCCAACATCCTATACTCTGGTATGTAGTCATAGCCAAGCCTAACCAAGTCTACAAGACCTAACAACCTGGTTAGCTCTAATACCAAGCTGTCACGCCCCGAACCTGGAAATGGGACCCAAGGGTGAAAATGTAAACCAACCAGTCCCTGTATCATACAAAACATCCAAAGATACAGGACAATGGATGAGGGTCTGACCCCGTGGAGTTCCCAACACCCTATACACATCCAAACATAACAGATTATACACAGCAGAAAAAGATCATACTATATACATGCAGTACGATACCAGAGTCTATACTAGGACAAAATCAAGGTTCCATCAAATAATGTACAAACGGGTGCCCAACATATCTCAAAATGGCAACCCACAAAACATAAGTCCTAGCAATTACCCAAGCGCTACCCGCAGTATACTGGCTACTACGCTCCCGTCACAAGGACACTAGTTTCGGTTACTCAAAGGACCTGTAAAAATATGTACGTACAGTAGGGGTGAGACACCTCTTAGTAAGGAAGAATACATGTTATATCGGTGTTTGGTATTTAAGTGTTATCATGATGCAACATACACACAGTTAAATTCAGTTCCAGTACTAATTTCACAACAGTGCATACACGCACGCACACACATGAAAAGCCCATAGTTTTCCCCATTAGATCCCCCTAAATAAGTAGCCAAAACACACATATGACCGTGAACCACAGTTCATCTGAGTTTGATTTTAAAAATAATTGATATAAACACAATTCCCTTTTCCTTTTCCCCCGAATAGAAAGTCTTGAACTCTAAGGCTCCTAAATAGCGAATCGAGTTCCAAAACCTACAAATCATAGTACAGAAGATACTCACAACTCTGTCCTCTACAAAACTACTGGATCAGAAAAGAAAATTGAGCTTTACCTCGATTTTAAGCCGAAACCTGAAAATCTCTGAAACGGGATTCTGATCCCTAGGTTTTGTAGAGAATCCTTCCATGATCATTGTGGTAACTTCAGATTAACAATTATCATGATGAACGATGAAGAAATCTAGAGAGAGGAAGTGTAGGAAGAGTTCTAGAGAGAGAGAGAGAGAGAGAGAGAGAGAGAAAGAATTGAGTTTTCTTAGCTTGGAAATAAAGAGAAATGATATTTATAGCTCTTTGGCTCGACCATCTTCGTTGATGAAATAGTGTCCTCATCGACGAGGTCGTATAGATAGCTCGTCGACGAGATGGTGGATTCGTCGATGAATCATGATATCATCGGTTTCCCGAAACCTCTCAGGTTCTCCTCATCGACGAGCCTCTGAACTTCATTGACGAGACTTACATGGACTTCGTCAACGAATCCTGCTAAATTCCTAATTTACCCCTCTCTTATTTATTTAAACCCATATATCACGATTTGGGTTCTTATAGAATCACTCGGCGTTTATCGCAAGTCTAGTAATCTAGCCAACCTTGTAGGAAATGATTAAAGCTACTCAGATGAAAGATGCAAAATTGGTGAAAATTGTGGAAAAAGTATGGAGTGGGCAATAAAAAAATTTCAATATCTTAGTTGATATGGTTCTCAGATTTCACACCAGACTATGTGTACCTAATGACACAGAGATAAAAGGGCGATTCTAGAGGAGGCTCATCGCTCTCTTTATACCGTACATCCACGGAGTACAAAGATGTATAGAGATCTGTGAGAATCCTTCTGGTGGAGCAATATGAAGAAAGAGATTGCCCAATTTGTGGAACAGTGTCTAATATGCTAGCGAGTGAAAGCAGAATATCAGAGACCAATGAGACCACTGCAGCCACTTCACATTCCTAAGTAGAAGTGGAAGCACATCTCCATAGACTTTGTCACAGGGTTACCGTCAGCTTTGCATAAACATAACGTCATCTGGATAATTATGGATTGGCTGACAAAGACTGCACATTTTGTTCCGATTAGAGTCAATTACTCCATGAATAGGCTGCTAGAACTTTATATGCCGGAGATAGTTAAACTCCATGGCATGCCTCTGTCCATTGTTTCAAATCGAGATCCATAGTTCACCTCTCGATTTTGGAAGAGTTTACAGGAAGCTTTGAGATCTCAACTTACTTTCAGTACCGCATTTCATCCGTAGACTGATGGACAGTCGGAGAGGACAATTTAGATTTTAGAAGATATGTTGCGGGGGTGTGTACTAGATTTCAGAGGTAGATGGATCTGGTTTTTTCCACTGGTGGACTTCGCATACAATAAAAGCTATTAGGCTAGTATTGATATGGCACCATATGAAGCATTGTATGGTTGAAGGTGCCAATCTCCGTTGTATTGGGATGAGGTTGGTGAATGAAAGGTTTTGGCGCCCAAACTCGTGTAGCAGACTTTCGAGAAGATTAAATTAATCACGAATAGAATTAAGATAGCTCAGAGTCGGCAGAAGAGTTACACTGATACTCCCCGACGGGAACTAGAATTTGATATGGGGCTATGATTTTCCTAAGGGTTGCTCCAATGAATGGAGTTGTGAGATCTAAGAAAAAGGATAAGCTAAGCCCTAGGTATATTGGGCACCATTCGAGATACTAGAAATAATTGGTCCATTTGCTTATAGGTTAGCATTACCCTTAACATTATTTAGGATCCACGACGTATTTCATGTGTCTATGTTCAAAAGTATGTCATAGATCAGTCACATGTAATAAGTTATGAGGCACTGGAGCTTGGAGATCCTATGATGAAGTGCCAGTTCATATCCTAGATCAGAAGAAGAATTACGTACTAAGAAAATTTCGTTAGTAAAGGTACTTTGGAGGTATCATGTAGTTGAAGAAGTCTCATAGGAATTAGAAGAGGAGAATTGCAATAAGTAATAGTTAGCGAATTTCAAAGACGAAATTTTTATAAGGAGGAGAGAATGTAGTGATTCCAAAAAATAAAATAAAATAAAATAAATAAATAATTAAAATTAAAATTTAAAATTAATTAATTAAAAATAAATATTGATTAAATAATATAATATAATATATTAATATAATATAATATTATATATATATATATATATATAAGGAAAACTTCCTTTGGTTTCGTAAACTCATTTGAGAAACAAACCCCCCCCCCCCAGGAGTGAATTTCATCTCTCTCTCTCTCTCTCTCTCTCTCCTCAATACAGTTCCTCTCTCCTCAATTTTTCGATGATACGTGCCCCGATTGAAAAACAAAAATTATCCTTAGGTTCCATTTCCAGTCACCAACGTTTTAACCGGGGTGATTTTGTCGTTAGGGTGCCGTAGGCATCACTCTTGGGATAAGGTAAGGGGAACATATTATGTTAGTTTATTTTGAAAATATTCCTGATTAAATTGCAGTTTTTGGTTTCAAGAAAAATATACATGATTTTATGAGTATTTAGGCTTATGGGAATGGTAATTTTGAATTATTATACGTATGTTTTGAGGAATAAATTTTAATTACATTAAACTGTAGGGTTTTGATCAAATCGGGATTTTGGGGAATATATTCTAATTAAGTTAAACTCGAGGGATTTGATCAAATCAGATTTTTTGGAAATATTTTGGAGTTAAATTAAATTGCGGGAATTTGATCATATTCGGGTTTTTAAAATATATTGGGGATTAAATTTAAAAATGGGGAATTGATCATACCTTCGTTATAATTAAATTTACCAATTATATATTTTGAAAATTCTACAGGCAATTGGTGAAATTATAATTATTAAATAAATCATGTGGCATGAGATTTAATTATATTTTACTGTATAATTGAATCTGAGTATTTTTGTGGTATTATCGCGAAAAAAATGTGATTTATACTCATTAATGAAAATACTAGAAATGTGGGAAATAGTGAAACTTTGAAATGATGGTTGAATGCCGAGATTGATTTGACGGCTAAGTGTTGGATTTTGATATGACTGTTGTATGTCGAGATTGATTTGACGGCTAAGTGTCGGGTTTTGATATGATGGTTGTATGCCGAGATTGATTTGACAGCTAAGTGCCTGGTTTTGATATGACGACTGTATGCCGAGAGATTGATATAAGGACTGTTTGCTGGGTTTTTATATGACAGATTTTATACTAAATGACGAAGTGAGTTTAAATAACAGTTTTTATTTCTTAAATTGCATTATATGGTTTAAGAACCCTGACGACCAGATGTAATGGGAGCACGGTACCGTAACTAGCGATTGAGATAGTGCAACCACACTGTTCTGGATAGAAGTGTTGGTATTGACATGTCAATTTGGCCACGGAAGGGTTATATACCCCCCTGGAGTCTAGACCAAGTTGGGTAGGCAAATCGGACTTTCAAACATAAGGTTTGACTTAGCTTGGTGGTAGGCCAGTCAGGACTTGGTCCAGTCTTCAGACCATACAACCCGATCATGGGGGTTTATGCATGATGATGTTGTATGTCCAAAAGGAGGTTTCTTCTACCCATGTATGTGAATTTATGTAAATGAGGTTATTTATCGAACTGTTTTATATTATGAAAGAAATGTTTATTTTCAACTGTATAAGTGTGAGTTATATTATACAAATGTCATATCTTCCAGATGAATTAAATTAAATAATGTGTTTAAATTCATGAGAACTCATATTAGCCACACACTTATAATAATCTATTCCGTCTTACTGAAAAGTGTTTTACCCCATTAAATATACAAATTTTTCAGGACCTTTAGGAAACTGAGTTTAGGAGCTCCGGGGTGGGACCTAGATGATCTAGGCGAGAGTGGGCTTGGTAGGATACTAGTTTGTTATGTTTTGATGTTTTTGGACATTCTAGGTTGTATAATGTTTTGGGGAAATTTTAGTATGACTGGTTGAGGATTAGTACTTTGGTATGTATGGTTGTACAGTATATTTTGCTTTTGTTGGTTGTATGTTTATATTATTTATAGAATATTCCAGGCCCACTGGGTTCGGGGTGTTACATGTAGGACATGGAGCTCTACAAATAGGTCCTTCACCAAAGTCGACAAGATATATAGGCTTTCAATATTGTCGCCCTATACTCTTTCTAAGTACTCATTATTTCTTTTACTTTATCTATATCTCAAGCATTAGATGAAAGACTCCCTTTAAGTTTGCTCTAATTTTTTTTTTTTTTGACTTTTTTTTAATTGTATTTGTTTTGTATGAGTTTTTTTAATATGGGGGTGTGATCTATATTTAGCCAACTAAAACCTACAAATTGAGTGTAACTTAATTAGTCATTGTATAAGTAAGATAGATCCATCAATTTTGCATCAAAGAGTTAATTAGTTTATTTGAATTTGTGAAGATTACTCATTGACTCTTATTTCTAAGAACTAAGTCATACGATCAGTAACCATTCATTAAGAGAAAATATTAAGTGTAAAAATTACTCATGATTCATTGACTTTACAATTGTTTCTTGCAGTTTAATATTTATTGTCAATGTAAAATGCCAATTAACTTAATCATTTGATTATGAGACCTTCATTTTAAAAGTAATGATAAATTCAAACATTGTGGTAATTAAGGACACAATAGTAGAGCAGGCTACTCCCAAAGACAACACCTTTTTTTTTTTTTTTCTAAATGAAATACATGATTGTACTAATAAAAAACATTAATATATTAGTAAATTTAATTTAATGCTATTAAAGCAATTAAAATTTCCAATACTTATTTTAGGTTTTCTAATTTATATGTTTTTTTAGTAAATATTTTATGCACTAATTGATTGGGTCAAGTCAACCAAAATAATTTATTTTTTAAAGATAAGTTTTTGTTCAAGTAGAAATCAAACATTGCCTGTCGATACACATATTTAAAATAATTTTTAATATATATATATATATATATATATTTTTAAGACGTGACTACAAACACATACAGTAGAGCGGATGCATGAAAATTAGAGCGTAGGGGCAAGGCAAGAACTATATGAAGCATGTATGGCATGCATGCATGAATGATGCATGTGTACGTGGGCAGAAGGGCAGTGGTCTGTCATGAATTAATCCATCTAGGGCTCATGGGGATAAAGGGAGCAAAGGAAGGGCGAGGCTAAATTGAAGCCATAAGTTTGGGGCGGGAGGAGAGGGGAATTGAATGGGTGGGGTACCCTCTGGCCTCGTTTGTTGTAGGGTAGGGAGCTGGCTGGGGTCAGTCATGGAGGAGTAGGGACAAGGCCCTCCCAACTTTACACGTACTCCCACGTGATCATCCCCTCCTCTCCTCCTAACCCCATACCCTACACTATATTCTTTTAGAGAACTTCCTCAACTATATGTATTCATTTTGTTATATTATATAATGTCATATTTTATTTGTAAGAGTAATTTGTGGGGTTAGAACTTCAAATTTCATGGGAGATGGTGGATTCTAATTTTGGAATGAGTGGGAAAAATGATTATTTCTTTTCATGAATTATGTAGTCTAAGACTTAATGAGTACTCAGTCAAACACGTTAGGGATGGAAGACACCACACATATGTATTATTTATGTAAACATATCTTCTTTTGTATAGTGATCTTAGTTTTTTTTTTATTCTACCAGTGTAAAGAGTATTTTGAGAAATGAAAACTGGAATCAAATTATGTGAGAGAAAAGTTTATATAACTTTTTTAAGGTTAATAGAGAATATAATATTGTAACCTAATTTGGTGATTCCAAGGTAACGAGTTTGGTTCCCCCTTGAGAGTTTACCTTAGTGAACTACTAGAGGTGTGTCAATGGGCGGGTGGCTTTCACCCCCCAATTTTGGTGTCGCACCATCATGTCCAAAGTGGCGCGATGGTGGCTGAAGTCCCCGGGTTATCAAATATATATATATATATATATTTATATATGTATGTATGTATGTATATATGTTGCAAACCCAAAAGGGAGAGAGACAAAGAAGAGAGGTGGCTCATATTTAGAGCGGATCACATGTACCAGAAAAAACTACGTGAAGTGAGCAACAATAGTATGAGAGAAGTTTGCAGGTCTGAGGGCAAACCATTGATGGATTGGGCCCTAACCGTCGATGGTTTTAGGTAGTACGCAAAAGGTCTTTTTCTCAGCACCAAACCATCGACGGTTATCGTCGGCACAGCTTACGTGATTCCAAATCGGAGGCACTTAGATTGCGCTTATCGGAGGGATTTATTTCGGGGAATCGATACAAATATAGTCTAGATATACTAGAACACTTCTGTATGTATTGAGTTTATACTTAAACGATATTGTAACCCAAAGATTATAGCTTTGACATTATTCATAGTGAAAACCGAAGTGCTGCTTCTGTGGACGTAGGCTATTGCTGAACCACGTATATCTTGTGCGTTCTAGTAGTGTTTTTTATTCTTCTTAGTATTGTTTGCTTGCTAATTGAGTATATTTTATCATTGAGTTATTGCATTAGTGGTTGTTGATTGTTTCATATTTGGTTGTGTGCTTCCGCTGCGCGTATTCAAGTTGAACATACTTCAACAATTCCCAAACTGAATTTAATAACCTTTAATCAAATCCTTTAAAAAAAAAAAACAAATAAACAAATAAATAGATGAACATAATTAAAAAGAGGTTAAAAATCTTGGTGTGATTTAAGAATGTCCAATAAGACCTCTAGACGTGGGGATCTTGTTAGATAAACTTCCCTCAAAGTTAGTATAGGTGAGGTGTAAAATATCTCATTGACTTTTTTTTTTTAAAAAATTATAGGGATACACACGTAGAAAAAAAAAGGGGAAAATATCAAATATATTATAAGCAAAAGAATCTTTAAAAACATGCCCAGATTTTTCAAAACTTTTTAGAAATTTTCTGAAAATTTTTAGCATTTTTCTAAAATATTCTAAGATTTATAAAGACTTTTCCTCAATGTTTCTGACCCATGCATTATAGGCAAAACAAAGAAGATTTGGCAAAAGTAACAAAAAAGAATGCAATGATATGTAGTACGAATGCAAATTTTATTTCATTAAAACTCAAAGTGGATTTAAACAAAGTTAAGCATTGTCCTTTTATTCAATAAAAAGAAAAACAAAAGAAACTCAAAATCATTGCAACATTGTCCGCCATTACAGGATACTTGAACTCAGGCCAGTTCTGGAGCTCATTAGCTTCTGCTGTCATATAATATGTGAGTTTTGGTGTAATCCCAAGAGGGGGCGGGTTGAATTGGTTATTTAAAAATCTATGTCACTTCTTGCCCTACTTTTAAAACACACAATATTTCAATCTTAGAGTTTCTCAAACAATCACAAGGCAATATTTAAAACATATGCAATTATCACAACAAAATAAATGTAAACAAACACGTGCGGAAATTTAAAAAGTGTAGGGAAAGAGAAAGCGAACAAGGCAATTTTTACGAGATTCGACTATCCCTGCCTATGTCCTCGCCTCAATACAACTGTTTGAGGATTTCATTATCCACTCCTTCAACCAAGGTGGAGCCACCTTACACACATTCCTTCACTCGGGCGGAGCCACTTGTTACACCACTCCTTATAGGCGGAGCAACCTATCCAAATGATATCGCCTCATTTGGCACGATTCAAACCCAAACCACCAGTATAAGAAAAAAGGTTATTAGTGACGGTTTTAAACCGTCACTAATAATAAAAAAATCAGCACTAATAATATTAGTCATAATTTTGTCAGTATTAGTGACAGTTCTAACTTTGTCACCATATCTACGCATACTAATACTTGTTAGTGACAAAATATTCAAATCGTCACTAATAGTGAAGTATTAGTGACGGAAAAAAACCATCATTAATAGTCTACGACTATCACTATAAATCATACATATGGTTGAATTAAATTCATCACTAAAGTGCAAATATTAGTGACGAATTTAATAACCATTACTAATATGAGACTATTAATGATGCTCAATAAACCGTCACTAATGTTACGCTTTTAGTGACGGTTATTAGAACCGTCACTAATAATATGTTATTAGTAACAATTATAAAACCGTTACTAATATTGTGCCTTTAGTGACGAATTTGAACGTAGAAAATGGTGATTCTATAGTGACGATTTTAAACTTTTAGTGACAATTAATCAACCGCCCCTAAAAGTTCATCCTGCTATTATTAGTAATGGTTTTGTAAACCGTCACTAATACTTTAAAATGAATTTTTTTTTTGAAAATTCCTGTCAAAACCTATAATTACATTTTAGAATACAAACAACTTGTAATTCATAAATTGTTCAAAATTCAAATACATATATACAAATACAAATTCAAATTAAAAGAAAAAAAATAATTATGTTCAGAAAGTCCAGAATACAAGAAGAGTCAAACTTAAAGCTGTAGTGCATCGACCCGACTGTAGTGTCTATCATCGTCATAGTGGTCTAACAGTTGCAAACCCTACAAAATCATAACTATACAAGAAATGAGTATACAATATTTGAACATATATGTATATACTATAATTAAATATGATTTGATAGAAAAATGATTAAACAATCAGACATAGTGGAAAAAAATGATACAATTGTAAAATAACTAAATTTGATCAGTCGAAAGTCAGCCCACTCGGTTCATACATCGTATAATTGATTTGTAAGCTAAGTTTACTAAGTAGTTTGTTTGTAGTATGCCTTTACTTTTAAGTGGGGAAAAAGCTTTTAGGAAGGAGTTTTTGGGGACTGTTAGATCAGGCATGTCCAGTTCGATGTGATAGATGTGTCAGGATTGACCGAACTATGTTTGGACCTCGAATGCCTGAATTGGACACATGGGTGGTTAAATTCAACTAAGTGTACAAAGTTCACCTCTAAGCGTATAATTTTCAATTGACATAGAGTTTTTGACAACTGTTAGATCTAGCATGTCTAGTTTGATGTGATGGACGTGTCAGGACTGACCACAATAAATTTGGACCTCGTATGCCTAATTTGGACACCTGAATTCTTAAAATAAACTAAGTTTACTAAGTAGTTTGTTTCTATTCTAACTTTGTTTCTAAGTGGGGAAAAAATTCTCACGGAGGAGTTTATGGGGACCATAAGATTCGATATGTGCAGTTCGATGTGATGGATGTGTCGGGACTAACTGAACTTAGTTCGCCTCTAAGCATATAATTTTCAATTGACATAGAATTTTTAGGGCCCATCAGATTCGACATGTTCAGTTCGATGTGACAGACGTGTTGGGACTGGCCATGCTCGGTTTAGACCTCATATGCTTGATTTTGACATTTGAGTGCTTAAAATGAATTAAGTTTACTAAGTAGTTTGTTTCTATTCTAACTTTTCTTCTAAGTGGAGAAAAAGCTTTCAGGGAGGAATTTTTGGGGATCTTCAGTGTAGGCACATCTAGTTCGATGTGATGGACGCGTTGGGACTGACCACGCTCGGTTTGGACCTTGTATGCCTAATTTGGACACCTGAGTGCTTAAAATGAACTAAGTTTACTAAGTAGTTTGTTTCTATTCTAACTTTGTTTCTAAGTGGGAAAAAAACTCTCGGGAAGGAGTTTATGGGGACCATTAGATTCGGCATGTCTAGTTCAATGTGACGGACATGTCGGGATTGACTGAACTCAGTTTGGACCTTGATGAGTGCCCGAATTGTACTAAGTTCTTCTCTAAGTATATAATTTTTAATTGACAAAGAGTTTTTGGGGATCGTCAGATTCGACATGTCTAGTTTGATGTGACATATGTGTCGGGACTAACCATGCTCGGTTTGGACCTCGTATGCCCGATTTGGACACCTGAGTGTTTAAAATGAACAACGTTTACTAAGTAGTTTATTTCTATTCTAACATTACTTATAAGTGGGGAAAAAGCTTTCAGGGAGAATTTTTTAGGGATTTTTAGTGTAGGCATGTCTAGTTCGATGTGACGGATGTGTCGGGATTAACCATGCTCGGTTTGGACCTCGTATGCCTGACTTGTCACTTGAGTGCTTAAAAATGAACTAAGTGTACTAAGTTCGCTTCTAAGCGTATAATTTTCAATTGGCATGGAATTTATGGAGACCATAAAATCCAACACGTTTAGTTTGTGACGGATGTGTCGGGACTGACCGAACTCAGTTTGGACCTCGAATGCATGAATTGAACACATGGGTGGTTAAATTTAATTAAGTGTACTAAGTTCACCTCTAAGTGTATAATTTTCAATTGGCATGGATTTTTTGGAGATCATCAGATTTGGCACATCTAGTTCGATGTGACAGACGTTTCAAGACTAACCACACTCGATTTGGACCTCATATGCCCAATTTGGACACCTAAGTGCTTAAAATGAACTAAGTTTACTAAGTAGTTTGTTTCTATTCTAACATTGCTTCTAAGTGGGGAAAAAAATTTCAAGGAGGAATTTTTGGGGACTATCAGTGTAGGCTTGTCCAGTTCGATGTGATGGACGTTTCGAGACTGACCACGCTCGGTTTGGACCTCGTATGCCTGATTTGGACACCTAAATGCTTAAAAATGAACTAAGTGTACTAAGTTTGTCACTAAGCATATAATTTTCAATTGAAATGGATTTTATGGGGTCTGTCAGATCCGACACCTCCATTTCGATGTGGTGGATGTGTCAGGACTGACCAAACTTAGTGTGGACTTCGAATGCCTGAATTGGACACATGGGTGGTTAAATTTAATTAAATGTACTAAGTTCGCCTATAAGCGTATAATTATTTTCAATTGGCATGGAGTTTATGAGGACCATCTGATCCGACACATCCAGTTCGATGTGATGGATGTGTCAGGATTGGCCATGCTCAATTTGGACCTTATATACCCGATTTGAACACTTGAGTGCTTAAAATGAACTAAGTTTACTAAGTAGTTTGTTTCTATTCTAACTTTGCTTCTAACTGGGGAAAAAACTTTCGGGGAGGAGTTTTTGGGGACCGTTAGTGTAGGCACATCCAATTCGATGTGACAGATGTGTTGGGACTGACCACACTTGGTTTGGACTTTATATGCCTAATTTGGACACCTAAGTGCTTAAAATAAACTAAGTTTACTAAGTAGTTTGTTTCTATTCTAACTTTATTTCTAAGTGGGGAAAAACCTTCTATCAATTCATTGCATACACAATACATATAATAAAATATGAATATATAAATGCATAATTGCATTGTGTAATTTAGTACAACTCAATTTCAAAACTACCAACACAAACTTTCTTAACGCATACTGAGTATACCTGATCTAATAAGAGGAGGAGGCAACCGCATCATCTGGATAAGATTGGTGCAAAATTTATTCCATCTGTGCTTGCCAGTTCTTTATGGCTTCCATCTCCGCTTGGACGATGGACAGCTTCGCTTGCCAAGTGGACACCTCTTCTTTAAGCTGCTAGTTCTCCATTTCCATTGTCCGCACTAGGAGAATCATATCCTCTATTTGAGATTCAGCTTCCCTACGCACTCGGTCAAGTTCAGCTTGAGACGTAAAATTTGTTACTTACACGGCTCCCAAACCAATTGACAAATTCCTTCTTATGTATTTCGTCAACATTCCTTTCATTTTGGGTTAGAAGTTCAGCTTTATGTTCACTATCAGCAACAATAGTACATGTTAATGTCAACTAAGTATATATACATCTATATATATATATATATATATATATATGCATATGTAAATACAATGTAAAGTAAGGAGTTTTGAACCACGTACTCGATATATGGAACAGTTTCATCACAATTTTTGATGCCGTAAAAATGGGCCCTTTGTAGGTTGTCCATATCAATGAAATCATAAATCCGTGCACCAAATGGCCAAACATTTCCTTGAAATATAGAGCTCCTCGGTTATTCATCTTTGGCATTAATAACAGAAACGTCTGCATTTTGCTTCTCACGAGTGAACCTTGTGTCAATATCATGTAGATACATTGAGCACAATTCAAGACATTCACTATCAATGTATGCCTCAATGATTGAACCTTACGACCGTGCCTTATTGCGCATATACCCTTTTAAAGTGGACAAAAACCTGTGCATTTTACATAGCATTCAGTTGACCGCTTATATGGTTTGGTCAACCGTGGTTAATTCAACCTACACAAATGATTGACCGAATAGTTGGGGGTCAGACACATTCCGATTCTGTTGATCAAGGATGATGTGTTCATTTTAGAACGGTCGAGCGTGAGAAGTCTAACTTCTGACCGATTCAGTCGACCAAGGCTTTTACACTGTTAGGGATTCAGTCGAACCGAGGCTTAGTCTTTTCAGCCAACAATGTATTTAGTCAACCAAGCTGGTTATTACCAGAATGGTTCAGTTGATCGGGGCTACTCAGAGGTATAATTTTAGCCCTCAATTTGACCTTAAAAATCCAACTTCGGTCGACTTTGGTTTCCTATAGTCAGTCTATGGTCATATTAAGCTTTTCATCCCATCATGCATGCAATGCAATTATTACAGTGATATTACAGACCAAAAATATAAAACAAAATGCATTTACAATATAGAACAAATGTCTTCTCCTTGTTCTTTTGCTCCTCTGATTTTTCATGGAGATGATATGGTCTTTATGTTTCTCATGGCTTCCATCTTTTCCTTATGTGTGCGCTAAAATATTAAGCATGCTCAAGCACTGAATACACACATAAGTAACTTGCGATTTGTCATTATCAAAACCAGGGATCGGACTCAAAAAGTCAACACATATCATTGCCTTTATTTCTTAGTCCTAAGGTTGTCTTGAGCACATTGAACATCATATCTTAATTTTATCGCATATTATTGATATAGATTGTTCTTGGAGCGTAAAATATATTCAGTCCACATACATTTTTATTCTTTCTCTAGGTCTATAATTATATACTTCATACACTTTGCTTTATTTTGACTACATTACATTACACTACACTGCACAAACATCCACTATCCATTTTTGTTTATTGCTTAAGTTTAATGGATTATTTCATTTCTGGACTGCATGCCTGGATTGATATATCTTGTGAACTACATGCTAGTAGTGGACATTAGGACCGCATGCTTGATTGGAATGCCACTTGTATGACTGATGCAGTGATGTGTATTGTCTGCTGGTAGATACTTTTAGGTTGTTGCATGTCTTAATCTAAATGGCATCAGTATGATACAAAAATCTTGTGAATTGCGTGCTTTTGTGACTTATAGGTTTGGGAAATGTTCTATTTATAGACAACATTCTGTCGAAATTTGTTGAATTTTTCCTAAAATAATCAAAGCCATATACCATATGCTCAGATGATTATAGTGTGCTGAATGTTAAAACATTTTTGAAAGAATGAGTGAACTTCAAATGAATTTTGAACTTTATCTCTAAATTTACTTTTGCATATGCTGAGTGAAAATTTTATAAATCATGGACTCATTTGCATTATTTGATTATTATAGTTGTTTTTGAGTTCTAACGAAGTCATGTAAACCATGAACATCATATTTTATTTTTTCAAACAACTATGTTCTGATATAGAATATTTGTGGGATGTATGAACACATTACATTATTTAATGCTTATTATATGATTCTCTTGTGTACTCATAAAATTCATTACTGGTTAGATTATTGTAAATTACTTATTATAAACAATCAAGTTTGGAGCATATCTTTATAGAAAGTGTCCTATTTACAGACCAAATGCTGTCAAAATTTTTCTAAACTTTTGTAATTTTAGAAAACGTAGTCCTATGGACTTTCATGCATATCATTGTCTTTATTTTTGAGTCTTAATGTTGTCTTTAGCACATTGTGCATCTGTATGATGCAAAAATCTTATGAATTGCATGCTTTTATGACTTGCAAGTTTGAGAAATGGTCTATTTATAAAAGGCATGCTGTAAAAAATTTGTTAATCTTTACCTAAAATAATCAAAGTCATATACCATATTTTTGAGAATGATTATAGTGTTCTGAATGTTAAAACATTTTTAAAAAATGAGTGAAGTTCAAATGAATTTTGAACTTCATTTCTAAATTTACTTTTGCTTATGCAAAGTGAAAATTCTATCAATCCTGGTCTCATTTGCATTATTTGATTATTATAGTTGTTTTTGAGTCCTAAGGAAGTCATGTAAACCATGAACATCACATTCTATTTTTTCATATAACTATATTCTGATATAGATTGTTTGTGGGGTGCATGAACACCTTACATTATTTAATACTTATTATTATTATTATTATTATTATTATTATTATTATTATTATTATTATTATTATATAAAGCTCTTATGCACTCATATAATTCATTACTAGTTTGATTATTGTGAGCTATTGTAAACACATGGGTTTGGAGTATATCTCTATGGAAAATGTCATAGTTACAGGTGAAATGTTGCTAAAATATTTCTAAATTGATAAAACATAGATATTTAAAATTGTATCATTTTTTTTAACTATGTTCAAATGTCCGATTATTTTGCTATGAAATCATTGATACTTATAGTACATATACATATATGTTCAAATATCGTATAATAATTTTCTTATAATTCTTAATTTGTAGGGTTTGCAGCTGTCACAATATCAGCACAATGCCATACACTGCAGTTGGATGCATCTTTTGATTTTTATTCTGTTATCTGAACAGATGGAAATTCTGTATTTTAATTTGAATTTGTATAATGTATTTGTATTTGAATTTGAATTTGAATTTGTATAATGCATTTATATTTGAATTTGAATTTGAATTTTGAATAATTTATGAATTTTTTAACAATTATGGTTTAATGTTATTTATGCGAAAATGTAATTAAAATTTTTTACAAAAATTAATGATTATATTTTTTTTATTTTTATATTATTAGTGATGGTTTTAAAATTGTCGCTAATAATTGTCCATCTTTTAAGTATTAGTGAAGATTTTAAAATGGTCACTAATAGTAGAGTAGTAGTGACGAATATAAAAAACGTCACTAATAATTGCCTTATTTTTCAAGTATTAGTGACAGTTTCAAAACTGTCACTAATAGTAGAATATTAGTGATGAATTTAAAAAGCGTCACTAAAACCTAATTATTAGTGACGGTTTCAGAATTGTCACTAATAGTCTAGTATTAGTGATGATTTTGAAATTCGTCACTAATATTCTATTATTAGTGATCGTTTTGAAATCTTCACTAATAGCTGGCTGTGAGCAATAGTGATGATTTTAAAAATGTCACTAATAATATACTATTAGTGATGAATTTTAAACCATCACTAATATTGTGGCTTTAGAGACGATTTTGAGTAGAATCAATGTAGAATTTATAGTGATGGTCTTAGATTTTTAGTGATGGTTATAATTCGTCACTAATAATCCATTATTGGTGATGAATTTTAAAATTCGTCACTAATAAATATTAGTAGATATAGCAATAAATTCTAAATCGTCACTAATAACCTTATTTTTTATAGTGTGCAAATTTCCAACATATACTTCATTATGCTACTATTGACCTGACAGTTCAGACCTCTCATATTCCATGATAGAAATTTTGAATTCATGGATTGGTTATGTGGATACCCTGAGGGGCTCTACCATTTTCAATGTTAATGAGCAAGTTTTGAAACTCAATATTGCAGTCCTCCTAATACACAACCCACTTCCTAGGCCTTGTTTACGGGCATCAATTTATTATTATTTTTAGATATATTAAAAATAAATATATATTTAAAATTAATAAAAAATAATTGTTAATGATGTGTAAAATCAAAATTGTGTAAAATTGATTTGTGGTCTAGGTTAGGCCATCATTTTGAGAGCAAGAGAGAAAATCATTATACGACGCACTTTCTGTATTTTTTTTCCTGATAATAGTGAAACCCTCACAACTCCGTAAACGTAGGCAAAATTGTCTAACCACGTAAATATTATCTTGTGCATGTGATTGTTTTTCTTTGACGTGGATTGTTTCTCTATTTTTGTTTCTCACAGGATCTGTAAATTTCGTGTCAATTCCCAACATTACATGTTTTTTTTCTTACTTTTCATGACCAAATATGAAAATTTTACATTTTTATATTTGGCATTCTTAATATTTTTAAGTTTCAAAGTAAAAGATTTTAATTTTTTGCAAATTCTATATTTTTATATATATAATTTTATATGAACATCTATATGTATATATGTATGCATGTTTTTAGAACACAAAATATACCGGTCGACACCAAATATAGTTTAAGCTTTCTATTTGGACCGGTGAGTTGATCGGTTCCAGACTACCAGTCTGGTCCAATTTTTAAAACTATGATAAAAACTATGTCATGTACTCTTGGTGAAGCCATCAGGTCAATTCAACCAATCGAGCCGGCAGGTCGAACCAATGGTCAGCTCAAACTATATAATATATATAAATATATATATATATATATATATATATATATAATATTTGTGTATTACATAGAGACTTTAGTGATGATGTTAATATTAATAAATTGTTATCATTTTGTTTGGATCTAGAACTTTATTTAGATGAAAGAAAATAAAATAAAATAAAGTGAAAAATTCATTTTTATTATTACTTTTAGATAAAATTAAAAATAAATATTTATTTAAAATTAAGAAAAAATAAATGTTAGTAATGTGCAAAATCAAAATTGTGTTTAATTGATTTATTACATTTTTTTTTTTTTTTTTACTTTTCATGACCAAATTTGGAAATTTTTGACTTTTTTATGCTTGGCGTTCTTAGCATTTTTAAACTTCAAAGCAAAAGATTTTAATTTTTTGCAAATTTTATTTTATTTTACATATAATTTTATGTGAACATGTATATGTATATATGTATGCATGTTTTTAGAACACAAAATAACATCTGTCCACACCAGATATGGTTTAAGCTTTCTATTCGAACAACTCATTCTAGTCCAACCTTTGGATTAAATCAATTGGTTTGGTCTGATTTTCAAAACTATGATCATAACTATGCTATGTATGCTTGTATAGGATTGATCTACTTACACAAATTTAGTGAAGAGAGTACGATATCCCGTGATACTTGAGTTCCATTTGGAACTTAAAAAATATTAGAGAAAGGAAAGAAAAATGTTAAGGAATCCATATTTTCTTATTTGGCTATCAAGAAAGTGAGAAGGAAAATTAAAAATATATCAAATTGAAGAACAAAAATTTGATTTTACATATCATTAATATTTTATTTTTCTTAATTTTTAGCATATTAAAATAAAATTTTATTTTTTATAGTATTTAATAAAGAAAAAAATATAAGGGAAAAAAAGTTTCTTCCGCATATATATATATATATATATATATATATATATATATTTCAAGTAAAATCTTTAATCCAAAGGTAACTTTAATTTAAAAAAAAAAATTTGAGGAAGAGGGCAGATACGGAAATGGGCCGGAAGAAAAGTCGCTCTCACTTCTCTCCAAAAACCACTCAAACCTCAAACTCCAAAAACAAAACCACTTAACTTTTTGTGATAGAATAGACAAAGTGGTTTCTTTCTTCCTCCTATATCTATCTATATTAAAGCTTCCCCAAGCCCAGTCCTCTATTCTTTTTTAACACCCACACATCACTGGCCGGCCAGCACAAAAGCCATTCAACTCAACAGATAGATCATCACAAAGAAAGGCAAGTACTACTACTCATTCCATCATGTATATGTATATATCCACCTCTCTCTCCTTTAATCACAGACATCATACAGTAGTAGTAGTAAAGCAATTACACAGCTGCAGCCATACCCACTTTTCTCCAAACCTTTTCCTCCCACTCAAAAGACTCACCCTCTTTAATTTTCTCTTTTTTGTTGTTTTTGGATTCTTGTAGATCCACCACGAAGCTTGAAAAGATGATTCAGGAGCTGTTAGGAGGCACTGCTGCAGGTCTCATAGGAGCAGAGAGAAAAATCTCCATCACTAATGGAGGATCCACAGTTTTTGAACCTTCCCCTTCACCTTCACCGTCACCTTCTCCTTCGCCTTCCCCTTCTTCTTCTTCCGGGACTGCTCCAGCGACAACTTCTGAGGTCCAAAACTTGAGATGCCCTCGCTGTGATTCTTCAAACACAAAGTTCTGCTACTACAACAACTACAACCTAACTCAGCCTCGCCACTTCTGCAAGACCTGCCGCCGGTACTGGACTAAAGGTGGCGCCCTCCGCAACGTCCCAATCGGAGGCGGGTGCCGAAAGAACAAGAGCACCGCCATCGCTGGTCCCTCGGCAGGAAAAACAGCCCCCGGAAAGGTGAAGATGCTGTCGTCAGAGATCGGAAAAGTCAGCGCCGGGGGGTTTGAGCACCACCAGGAGCTTCCTTCTACCGGCGCCCCAATTCTGTGGGCCTCACCGCAGAATTCTCATCTCTTGGCTTTACTAAGAGCAACCCAAAACCCTAGCCCTAGCTCTAACTCAAACCCTAATGCCATTTCTGTGAAGGAGGAGGGATTTATGATGGGAACCCACATGCTGCAGGATTCGGCTGGTGGTGGTGGTGCGGTGTATGCTCGAAACCAGCCGGTTCCCTCAATCGGAACGTACAGCTCTCTCTGGAGAAGCAATAATCAACAAGTTCCTAATTCAAATGGGTTTGGAGTTGCGGAAGCTCAAAACTCAGGTGTTCAAGAGCTGTACCAAAGGCTCAGATCATCAGCTGGGAATTATCATGGGAGTAGTAGTAGTACTGATCATTACTCACCAGTAGTTCTCAGCAGCAATGCAACTTCGTTATCTTCATATAATTCTTCTTCTTCCTCAACTTCAATTCTGGAGTCAGCTCCGGTCACCGAGAGCGAACCGGGTTACTGGAATGGAGCGTATTCGTGGTCCGATCTGCCAACAACAAATGGCAGTGCATATCCTTGATGAAGTACCTTTCGGTGGTATCTCACAATTAATACTTTCTTGTGTTTCAATTTCGTTTTAATTCTAGCTTAAGCTAAGCTAGGGTTTGTTTTGGTTATGTTTGGCTTGGGTTGTGGTATATGCATATGGGTGTAGCTAGCTAGCGATCATCAGTTTTAGTTCTTGCTAGCTTTTCTTTTCTTTCTCTCTAATGTGTGTGCTTAATTTGAGGTGTGTTTTAATTAAGTTATGATCGAGGGTGTATCTGCAGGGACAAAGTAGTGATGAACATGCAAATCAATGTCAGTGCTTTTCAATTGGCTTTGCAGATTGATGGCATGTCCCATTTTAATTAATTGACATAAATATCATGCTAATTGGTTCTTGCTTAAATCCCAAATCCAAATGGCTTTGGTTAGGGTAAGAATTAATGAACTCCAATTAATTATATCTACTGGTTTATGAGTTAATGATTGAGATGTAAAAAAGAGAACCCAAATTAAGAAGCTCACTGTGTATGTCTGTGTGTGTGTGTTTTTCTTTTTGGTGGGTGGGAGGTGATTGAGATTCCCCTCTCACTTCAATTCTGGAGCCTACTGTGTTTTGTTGTGGGAAAGTAATGGATCCAACGTTAAAAGCAGAGACTGGGGAGGGTTTCCTTAAACAGCATTTTTGATTTTTTGGCAGATTCCATCTGCAGCCTTATTTGGCTGCATATCAATATCAATATATACACCCACCTAGCTAGCAGCTACCTCCATAACTTAATTAATTAGCTTCTCTTTTGCTTTCTGACTATATATTTCACTTTTCTGGCTTCATTTGGAGCATATAAGTTTTCCCTCCCACCCATAGAAATTAACAATCTCTCATGGCTGCCGCCACCACCACTATGGCTGCCGCTGCCACTGCCACCGCTGCACCCCTCTCTGACCATCTCTCTCTCTCTCTCTCTCTCTCTCTCTCTCTCGTGTGCAAGCTTGGCAGCTTATCCAATTATACAAATTAGGTAACAAGACCCTGAAATTATGAGTACTTGCAACTCCGGGATGTTTGGATTTTTGTAATCATTTACGTTTGAAGTTTTATGTCTCATGTTTATAACCTTTTGCGAGAGCAGTAAAACGTTTACTAGGCTGAATTTGGTTATGAAACTCCGAAGCACTAGCTTAGAAAGTTAAAATATAAAATAGAAAAAAAAAAGTTGTGAATGTTTAAAAAAAAAAAATGCAAATAAAAAATTGTGATGTACAATTAATTTGTTCTAAGGATAATGTAATTAACAATGTCAAAGAATACTCTGCTGAATTATTAGCAAGAGATATCCTACTAAAAACATTTTTGGGCGGTGTATTGGAGGCTTTTTAGATCTAGTTACATGCAACAGAAATAATTTATCTTTCGTATCTTATCCTTTCTCACCCTTTCTCGAGATTCGAACTAAAGACCTTCAAAATAAGTTCTAAGATTCGAATCATCATGCATGATGAAATCACATTTATATTTATAAGCTTTAATTCAA
The DNA here is from genome assembly GCF_029873635.1 of Malania oleifera. Lineage (NCBI taxonomy): Eukaryota > Viridiplantae > Streptophyta > Magnoliopsida > Santalales > Ximeniaceae > Malania > Malania oleifera. The sequence continues at coordinate 23,279,154 of NC_080417.1, read as the reverse complement.
ATTTTAGTATGTAGTAGGGGAAAAACATGTGGAATATGCTATTATAGTTTAGACAAATTAACTTTGCAATGCATCTAGAGAGAAGATGAAGGGGCTGTGAATTCCTACTTACTGAAGAAATAAAGGATCATACTTGTCTCCAAGGGTGCATTTTGGCATGGTCTAAGATTTATAATATTAGATTGCACTATACTGATTATTATTACATTTTTTAGTATCCTCGTCCCTCTAGATTGGATTTGAGGAGTTTATGCTGGAGAAGTCAATCAAGAAAAGGGCATCCTCATCCTTTTTATTACTTTTTTGGGCTAATTGATGTTGGCCAGACTATCATGCATAAAATGGCTAAGTGGCCATTATGTCTAGTTCTATTCTACTATTGTATTACACTAAATATCATCTAAGAATCCTTAACCTAACCTAGCCTAACATAACTTGCGGATCAAAAGCACCCTAATTTTGTGTTTGGAAGCATGGATTTCAGATCTTAGATTTGAATTTGGATGGATTTGGATAAATTTTAGTACAATTTTATATTAGATTTTATCTAAATCGTCTACAACTCTCAACCTAAGATCTATCCAAACATATAGGGGAAGAAAATATCTCAATGATGAGAACTTAGGATTTAATTTATATCCAGGACAAGTCACAACTTATAATTTTGAGAATTGGTGCAAAGTGACTTAAGATGGGGACAAGAAATTCTATTTTGTGAAGCTTAATTTTGAATGCTCTCCCAATTGATTTAAAAGAATAAAAATCTATAACAACCTACAGAAGTTTTGTAACTTAGTTAATTTGTTGGAGACCTACCCTCATCAAAAGGAATAAAGAATTCAACCACTTGATCCATTATTATTCTTGATATTTGTTGAGAATTCCACTTGTAAGTTTGTCTCACATAAAAAAAAATGTAGTGGATGATGGGTGTTTACATACATGGTTAGACCCAAGAACAATTTGACTTAAAACTTTTGGATCAAGTTGGTGCTCACCCATATGTATCAAGCCTACCCATAGATTCCTCCAAGACTAACAAGTGGTATCAAAGTTGATGGTTCATAACTATGGATAAGTGACATTGTGAAAAAAAAAACAAAAAAAGAAAAAAAGTCAAGGCATGAAGCTAATTCTCTTAAGGTGCTAACACTAAGAGGACCAAGTGTGTGACTGAAACCGATAAGGATCATCTAAGCTTGGAAGATGGATCCAAATAGGGTCAAAATGTACAGATAAGATTAGTTTGGAGGCACGTGGAATACAATCCAAGACATGTAAGACATGGTTGTAAGGCCCACTTGAACAACTGTTAAAGAATTGACATTTCTCTCATGAGGCAAAAGATTTCATTTCAAGGGAGAGTAATTGGAACTCACAAGTGAGAGAGAGATTGTTGAGAATTTCACTTACAAGTTTGTCTCACATTGGAAAAATAGAATGGATGATGGGTGCAAATCTATATGGTTGGGCCCAAGACCCAATATGCTTAAACTTTTGAGTCAAGTTGGTGTTCATCCATGTGTATCAAGTGTACCATAGATTCCTCCGGGGCTAACAAGTAGTATTAGAGCCAATAATTCGTAACTTTGGACGAGCAACATCGTAGGAAAAAAAAAAGTCAAGGCACAAAGCTAATTCTCCTGACCTGCTAATAAGTGGAGGACCAAGTGTGTGATCGAGATCAATAAGGATCATCTAAGCCTAGAATATGAATCCTAATAGAGTTAATACGTAAGAGGTAGGATTGGTTTGGAGGTACGTGGAATACAATTCAAGACATGTAAGATGCGGTGGTAAGGCTCACTTGAGCAACTGTTGGAGAATTGGGTTTGCTCTTATAAGGAGACGATTTCCTTTCAAGGAGAAGCAATTAGAACTCACAATTGAAAGGGAGATTGTTGAGAATTTTACTTGTGAGTTTGTCCCATGTTGAAAAATTAGAGTGGATGATGAGTGTTTATATATATGGTTGGACCCAAAATCAATAGGCTTAAACTTTTGAGTCAAGTTGGTGCTCACCCATGTGTATTAAGCCTACTCATGGACTCTTTCGGGGCTAATAATATTTAAGCTCTTTGAAAAATATCTTTACATGTGTGCATATACTTATGTCATGTTTGGCTTGTGAATGGAATGGTAGTAAGGAAGGAAAAAAATGAAAATTTGAATGAAAATAAATATTAAAATCAAATAATAAAATGACTCCATTTATTCACTGGACTCTGTTCCAACTTTTAAATGTGTAGCTTTTAAGAGTTCCCTAGAAGTCATTATGTTAAGAGTTGTTTTCTCTAGATACCACGAATTTCTGTTCATGGATAGCAATTAGCAAGGCCTGCCAACCCAAAAGCTTTAGGATCTCGCTGCTGTCACCTAGATGGCCAAGGAGATGTGTTAATGATTTTGGGCCTAAAGAAGCCCAGCCTTTAATTAAACAGGCTGAAAAGCTTCCATTCCATTCCCACACTCAAAATCTATCTTGGGCTAGTTGCGTGGGTCTATTTATGATTTTTATTTACATTTGGGCTGGGCTTTTTATGCCAGCTCAGTTCAAACACCTTCCTTTCAAGGAGAAAATAAACGACACCGTTTGAATTCACTTTGGAAAGAGACAATTGACGTCATATTTTACTAGTAAGTAGGCAAAAGCATGCGATTTTTTAATCCTAATTAAATGGTACATTTAATTAAGTTTTTAATAATTAATTGAATAAAAATTTTATTATTGTTATTTTTTTGGAGAAACTCTTTTCCTTATTAGAGTTAGTGTTTTTCATTGTGACAGACTCATTTAATATACACAATAAAATTTAATTCCATTAGAATATGTCATGGAGGTGTGTGGAATAATAACTTTAATTTTACCTACTTTCAAGGACGGAATTTTATTCATAAAGAAATACCATGGAAAGGGTTTTTGTACTTTTAGAAGTAGTGAAATTTGATATGAGATTGGTTTGTTTTATTAGCTTAATTTCATTTTTGAGGATTCCTTATTCTCTTTATACATTCTTCTCTCTTTATAAATCTATTTTTATAAAAAATTAAAAAAAATTTGAGCTATTTAATTAACTTTATAAAAAAAATGAAGACATACAAAAAAAGTCTTAAATTTACATATTATGAACATCTTAAAATAATGTTTGTTGACATGCAAAAAGAAAAATAATTTATAAATATAAATAATTAATTAAATTTATGAATAGATTATATAAAGGGATATTATACATGCTTTATTTTTAAATTTTTTTTTTTTAAAAATTTGTATTCAATTGTTGCAAAAAATAAGTAATAAGAATAGGGCTAAATTAGTAAATTGTGAATGTTAGAATCTTGAAGTGTCAATAAATAATCGAAGAAACTTAAGGATTGATGGCTCGTTTAGTTAAGTGGAATAATTATTGATTGGAATAAGATTGAATATAGTTTAAATTTTGGGAATGAAGAGAATAGTTATTCCTTATATACTCCTAATTGTTTCATTCAAAATGTAATAAGAAACGAATAGATATTTACATGATGAAATTTGGGAATAGTTATTTCTCATATCTTTCTTATTATAGACTCACAAAATGTTTCACATGGCTATTTGTTTTATAGTAGCCACATAATTTTTTATATAACTTGTTGTGAAAATAGGGTCTCTTCCAACAATGCGCAGCGGAATGAATATTGTATAAAGAATCACACATACACACTTATAACAATATCAAAGGTGAAATACAGAATACATCCACAACCATAGCAATATAAAGAGAGCAATAATAAAGGCAACGACATTAGGAATTACGTTGTTCGTTAAAGCCTACATCCACAGGAGCAATCGGTAAGAGATTCCACTATGAAAATCAAAGATACACACTCAATGATCTTTTCTCCTTCTCTCACCCTTCTCTTACTCTCTTACATGTCAAAATATGCCCAGAAGAGCATATATAACAAGCCCTCGAAGGCTTCCCTTTGAATTCTCAACCATTACACCATTCAAATTCAAAATTCAAATAACTTCTCGCAACTCAGGCGCACTCATCGACGAGAACAGGGGATTCGTCAATGAGTCAAAGAAGCTCACTCGTCGACAAGTTTATCCTCTCGTCAACAAGTCTTCTGCTTTGAGATTTTTTGGCTCTTGGTATCTGCTCGTTGATAAGCACAGTACACTTGTCGTCGAGTTTTCTGCTACTAGCACAAAAAGACTTCTCTCACTAAGTATAAGAGCCACACAAAAATATAACAATCTCCACCTTGGAGATTATACACCCCTTAGGAGAACCCAAAAACATGATTGATTCTTGAAGTTGAAATGCTTGGTTGGGACCCTTCTAGTACTTGGAGACATGCACCAAGTCCAAGCAATGCCACTTGAACTTCTTGATGGCAGCATCAACTTCTACCATCAACCCCTGTTGGCCTAACAAGACTTACAATTCTTATTTTGATGATAAGAAATTAAGATAAGTTTGATATGATTTTCAAGTTGAACTGTTTCAGGAAGCAAGTAAAACTCAAGTATTTCAAAGCCAAACTCAAGGGTTAATAAAGCTCATGAGGGACATATTTTCTAAAAGCTTGAAGAATAAAAGATGATTGAAAGTTCAAAGATGATATATGATCAAGGAAAGATTTCAAAGTAAGGATTTACATGAAGATCAAAAGTTTAGAGTTTTAAGGATGTCTCTATGTAAGTACTTCATGTAAACCTCAATATAAATTGAATTAAAACTTTTACAAATGAAAAGAAACTAAGAAACAAATTTTTGAAAGACTTTAAAATATGTTTTCTAAATCAAAATAATAAAGGTTTCAAGTAAGGAACGAAGTTTTCAAAGTGAAAAAGCCATTTTCTGAGATCCAGGTGACTGTCAATACAGGTAGTAGACTGCCAAAATTAAAAGAAATAAAATCTGGGAGGCAGTAGGGTCCCAAGCAACTACCTGAGACTTGTTAGGCACCTGGGTGGTCAAGCCAGACTCCTATCTGTGTCTTGTCAGGCAACTGCCAACTTTTTGTATGTTGAGTTTTCACTATAGCAAGCGACTGCCAAATCATGACAGGCGATTACCACTCGGACAAGATTTTAAAAACTTAATGGGAAAATTTTTTAAATGGATTTCAAGGCTCTACTCTTTTTGAAAACTTGATATTTACTCCAAGCAAACTTGGGGGGTAAGGAATTATCTGTTAAACATCTATAAATAGCCCCAACTATAATGATTTTAAACACCAAGAAATTTTCTAGCAATCAAGAACTCTAAAAGCTCTAAATCTCTCTTATGCTCATCTTGCTTTCATTATTGAATTGCTGCTAATCCTAAATCTGAATTTGAGTCTTCAAAGTCTGAATCTTTTAATACACGGAAGATAAATTCGGTGATCTAACTTCAATTGAGCTTCAATCTCTTTATATTGAATTACATTGAAGTATATTTGTACTGAATATTGTACTAACCAGCTTTGTTTTGCGAGTGTCTCCTATACCCAAATTTTTCTCTACTTGTTTCTTGTTTCTATATGATTCAAGGCTGTTGGATTGTTGTGACAAGTGAGGGGATATCAATTGGAGAGGCGGGATCTAGCCTAATCGAAGGAGTGTTGTAAACGGTGTTGTTCCGCCCGACAAAGGAATTGACTTAGTGAATCATTTGGTGGTTTACCAAAGGCGAGGACGTAGGCTGGGTACAAGACGAATCTCGTAAAACTCTATGTTTCTCTTTCTTTTCCCTACTCTTTATTTTTCAGCATACTTTACAGACTGCGTGGATGCTTTACAATTTATGAATTCTAAGTATTTGGTTATTAAATTTACTGGAAGATAATTTGTTTTGGTTTGATCAGCATTGATTGCGGAAACCGAAAGGAACTATGTTAGTTGATCATCCTAAACTTATTAAACTAAAGGTTTATTTAAAATCTGAACCTTGGAAAGAAGTGTGATTGTGAATTTCAACATAGGGCTTAAATAAATCCAACAAGCGTTGCATTACTATAGGGCTATTGTCACAAGAATCAAGTGCTTGGTTATTTTATATTGATTGTGGTTAATTAGGATTGATTATTTTACAAGTACTTTGTAATTTTGTTTGGGTTGTGTTTATTGTTGTAATACAAAAATTTTAAAAAGAACATAATTTTTTTTAACCCAATTCACCCCCCCTCTTGGGAACAATATCCTATTTTCTTCCCCGATACAGTTGTAGATTCAATACTCGAAGACTTCGCCCTAGGCTTCCAATAAGACCTTCCCACAACAGTAAAGCTATGCCAACTGATTTAGAAATACTTACCGGTAAAGATATGATATATGATTATGGGCATTTCCAGAGTAAGAAAATTATATAGTTATATAGATTTCAGTATATGTGTTTTATTTAATTAATTGTGTGGCATTAGAGATTATTAGTACAGAAAAGAATTTATACAACATTTATGTTATCAGGATTTATGTAGTTTTACAAAGTTAAAATATTCAGTTTTCTTAATACCACGATTATATGATTTATCCAAAAAACACGATGCACAGTATTAGCCAGAATTATGATTTATGTAGATTTATGATTTTTACAGCTTATACAGAAATATGAAATTCAGTTTCAAAAAACCATGACCTACAGACTCAAAACCATAACACATATATTTCAGTTTATACAGATCAGTTTATTACCGCATTATGGATATTTCAGTTAAACAGAATCATGTTTAATTAGTAATATAGATATATCAGTTATATTTATATAGTATCAGACCCTGATAGACCGGATTAGTTTTCAGAGCACGGTACCATTGCTATTTCAGTTCAAAGTGCAACCACATATCTCAGATAGTATATGGATTTTCAACAGTCGATTGTGCCTTTGTTGTGGATAGGCACCCCGTCAGTTAGGGTTAAAGTGGCCGATCTGACTGTTGGAATTTAGTTGACTTATCCTAGTCGGCCAACCAGTGTTAAGTTTCACCTATTGGATGCACAATCCTATCATGAGGGGTTAATTCATGACTTTTAGTTATCCATCTAGGGAAGTTTTCTCAGATATTATTATATATCTAAATTTACAGAAACCGCAGTCATGCCTATAGATATTAATAGTATGTTTGAATAGAATATTCAGAAATAATTTATGTTAAGCAACATATGTGTGAGTTATACGGTGTATTATTTATATGTGTTTGCTCAGACTCAGTTGTTTACTGCATACAATATTTTTAAGTTAGGTATTATAGTTATATAAACTCATCTGTCACACATTGGTAATAACATATTTTGTCTTACAGAGATTTGTCTCATCCTTGTAATTTATCACTTTTCAGGTGAACCAGATAGACGAGCAGATCAGGCTCAGAGTTAGGGGGACTACAGTACTACCCTGTATGTAGGGTGAGTATTTTTGGGAAAGATGCATTTTTGAATGGTCCTTAGTAGATCAGATGGAATATTTTTAGGATTGTTCATGTTGTATGTATATTTTGGGAATACTGAAACTTTGGTATTGTAAATGTGGATGTATGTCTTTCTGTTTACTACTGCATAGGAAATTTTATGGATGTTCAGGCTTCCCGGTCCCCACTTGAATCAGGATGACATTATAGATTTTATTCAAGGTATCAAAGTAGTATAATTTGATGGCATATATAAAAAAATTTGCATGAAAAATAAAGTCGTTACAGTATTTGATTGTCCAGCCTATGTGTACATATCTTGTAAGGAGAGATCGAAACTTGATGCAAAGTCTAGATGCTTCATTTTTTTTGAGGTATCAGAAAGGTGTGAAGGGGTACAAGCTATGGGATCCAATGACAAACAAGGCGGTGATCAGTAGATATGTAGTTTTTGGTGAGAAAGTTATGGTGAAGTGTACTCAAGAAGATGAGGAAGAGAAACAGAAGCCATAATTCTATAGTAAAAATAAGCATGTTGTGCAGGTGGAGTTAGAAACTCAGGGCAATGATCATGGTTCCCCAATTGCAGGGAGTTCTAGCTCGAGAAACCAGCAAGTTGATAGTGTTCCTATATGGAGATCCAGATGCACTATCAAACCAGCGACTAGGTATGGATTTGATGATCTAGTAACCTATGCTTTCATTACCAGTTACAAGGATCCAACTACTTTTTAAAAGGCAGTGGACGACGAGGAGAAAATTAGATGGATGGGGCCTATAATGGAGGAAATGGAGTCAATGCATAAGAATTAGACTTGGGATTTTGTGGAGCTTCCAGATAGGAAAAGGGCGATAGGTTACTAGTGGGTATATAGGAAGAAGGAAGTAATTTCAAAAAATGAAGGAGAGAAATTCAAGTCACAGTTAGTGGCATAGAGGTACTCATAGAAGAAAGGAGTAGATTATGATGAAACCTTCTCACCTATGGTCAGACACACTTCCATTAGGGTAGTGTTGGGATTAGTGGCACATTATGATATGCATTTGGAACAAATGGATGTGAAGACAACATTTCTCCATGGTGATTTAGAGGAGCAGATCTATATGGTACAACCAGAAGGATTCGGTCAACTTAGGTAAGAGAATTTAGTTTGCAAGCTGAAGAAGTCTTTTTAAGGGCTAAGCTAGTCTCTGAGGCAATGGTACAAATGTTTTGATTCCTATATGATCCAGATATAGGAGGTGTAAGTATGATTTCTATGTGCATGTGAAGAATCTTGATGATGGTTCCCTCATTTTCTTATTATTGTATGTTGATGACATGCTAACGGTTGTGAGGGATTGACTAAGGTAAATCAGTCGAAGACTCTATTGAATAAAGAGTTTGACATGAAAGATCTTAGTGCAGCCAAGAATATACTTGGGATGGAGATTCGCCGGGATAGAACTGTAAGGAGATTATGGTTATCTCAGGGAGGTTATGTTGAGAAGGTGTTGGAAAGGTTTAGCATAGTTAATGCAAAATCGGTAAGTACACCGTTACCGAATCACTTTAAATTGTCTAACGCTCAATGCCCTAGGATGGATGATGATATCCGAGAAATGTCAAAGGTCCCTAATGCTAGTGTTGTTAGTGTGTTTAATGTATGCCATGATATGTACAAGACCAGACCTGACACATGCAGTTAGTATGGTAAGTAAGTCCTTACAAATCTAGGTAGACAACATTGGGATACCCTCAAATGTATTTTCAGATACTTATAGGGTACTTCTAACTATGGTATCATGTTCGGCAAGCAACAAGTGATTTGTTAGTTGTTGAGTATATTGATGCAAATTATGCAGGAGATTTGGATGACAGAAGGTCTACAACAGGGTATGTATTCACCCTTGTGGGAGGACCTATTTTTTGGAAGTCCATGGTACAATCTTTGGTGGCATTATCAACAACTGAGTTGGAGTATACGACAGTCGCCGAAATTGCAAAGGAAGCGTTGTGGCTTACTAGTTTAGTCAAGGAGTTGGGCAAACAACAAGGTGGAGTTGAGATGCTTTGAGACAATCTAAGTGCCATCTATTTGGAAAAGAATCAAGTGTATCATTCTGTAAGGTTTCACAGGATTCGGGAGCTGATTTCTTCAGGTGAACTTGTGTTAGAGAAAGTTCACACTTCTCACAACGCATCAGATATCTTGATAAAGCCGGTTACCACAGATAAGTTCAAGCATTGTTTGGACTTGCTTCATGTCTCTAGTTGCTAGAAGAGAGACGGTCCCAACCTAATGTCCCAAGGTCAAGGTAGAGCAACAAATTTATGTTTTCAGTTTCTCCTAGAGGGCGTATGTTCATCAAGGTTGAGATTGTTGTGATTTGTGGCTCACATACAGAGCGAAAGAAATGCACAAAGGGAAAACATGAAGGAAATCAAGATGCAGCTAGGGAATCGTAGGCGGTAACCCTCTAATTGTCGACGGTTTGGGGCAGTGTCTAAGAGTTTTTGCTCTCTGCCTGAAACTGTCGACGATTTGGTATAAATCGTCGACGGTTTGGCTTTGGAACTTAGAACAAATTTTAAAATTTTGAATAAGGGACGTTAAGTTGGTTAGGGTTTGGAGGGAAAGCCTCCGAGAACTTTGTTTATATGTCTTTTATGATGTATTTGTAATGGTTGTTCGTGTCTTTGACACAAGATAGTAAGAAAGATTGTCGATTACTCCCATGGATGTAGGCATTGTCGAACCACGTAAATCCATCTTTTTTTTTTTGTTATCGCTTTCATATAATCTACGTGGTTGAGTTATTCTGTATTTTACCATTGAGTGCTTTGTTTGTTTTATCCAATATTTTGTTGTACAATTCAATTTCGACAACAAAATATCTTTACATGTGTGCTTCTATTTATGTCATGTTTGGTTTGTGGATCGAATGGTAGTACAAAAGAAATAAAAAGAAAATTTAAATGAGAAAAATAATAATAAAATCAAATAATAAAATTGATTCCATTAATGCATTCAACTCTGTTCCAATTTTTATATACCAAATGTGTAGCTTTTAAGAGTTCCCTTGAAGTCATTTAAGAATTGTTTTCTCTATATACCACGATTTTTTGTTCATTGATAGTAGTTAGCAAGGCCTACCAACCTAGAAGCTTTAGGATCTCACTTACAAGTGGCAAAAGGGGTTAACAGGCAAGGTTCAGGAGGGTCATAAATGGGTCGGGGCTAAATGAGTTCGAGTTCGGGTTGACCCATTTATTAATGGGTGACTAATATGTAAACTCAAAACCCGCCGGTTTAATAAACAGGTCACCCATTTAAAAATATAATTTATTTATTTTAAAATTTTTAAAAATTTTCATATAAAATGACATAATTTTTTAAAAAAAAAATTCACTCCTTCATTTTATTTATTAATATCTAAATAAAAAAAACATAAAATGTATTAAATAATACATCTCTTTAATTAATAATTTAAAAAAACGATTTACAATTTTTTTAAAATGCCTAATCATTTTTAAAAAAATAAATAAATTTTAGTTTAGAAACAAACCAAAACAAGAAGAGCAAGACATAGCAGACCTAATCATTTAAAAAAAAATAATAATAAATTTCAATTCTGAAACAGGCCAGAACAAGAAGAGCAAGATAAAGCTATCATCTGCAAGTGCAAGTGGAGAGTGGTGTAGGGGGTACTGCCGTTGTGACGGGCCGACTGTTGAAAAAATATTATATATGAACTAATTCTCACAAGTAAATCAATGGAGTAATGCAAATAAATAAATAAAATTAGACACACAAAATTTAACGTGGTTCTCTCAAATGTTGAGGTACGTCCATAGGGCACAGCGGTCCAAATCCACTATCACCAAATTCATACAAAATGGATACAAAAGGCATAAGCCTTACAAAAACACAAGAGTGTACTAACAAATGTACCAAGATGAAAAAGTCTTACCAAATATTTTGAACAAAGCTCCAAGAAAACCAATCAAACAAACCAGAAAAATACCAATATGTTGTAAATAATTCACAGCCAGAGTAAAGAAAAGCAGCAGCCTGTAGTGGAGAAGACAACCCGCACTGGCTGCGTGAAGACTCTTGTCTGCTGCAGAAAAAAAAAATGGAGAAGGAGATGAAGGGGCAATCGGTTGCTTGCTGTATGCGCTTAATGCTATGGCTAGAGAGGGACTCACCTAGAAGATTTGAAATTTAATGGGAGAACATCTTCCATATTTTCATCATGTGCCAAAGATGGAGAAGGTGACTCTAAGTCAACAAAATCATTCCCATTAGATCGTTGTTGCTTAACCATGCCAAAATCTTCAATTGTTTGATTTAAAAAAAAAATACAACATCTCGGCTTTTAACAATTTTCTTGTCAATCGGATCCCACAATCTATATCCAAATTCATTATGCCCATAGCCAAGAAAAATACATTGCATTGTTTTGTCATCAAGTTTGGATCTTTCATCTTTTGGAATGTGGACAAATGCACAACAACCAAACACTTTCAAGTGATCATAAGTGTCATCCTTACCTTTCCAAATTTTTTTTCGGGAACTTCACCAAGTAAAGGAGTTGAAGGAGACAAATTAATCAAGTACACCACCGTCCTCATTACTTCACCCCAAAATGATTTTGACAACTTTGCATGAGAGAGCATACATCTCATTCTCTTCAGTATGGTGCAGTTCATCCTTTCAGCAATTCCATTTTGTTGGGGGGTTTTCTTGATGGTTTTTTGATGTCTACTGCTTTGGCTATAACAATATGCATCAAATGGGCCAATGTACTCTCCATCATTATCCGAGTGCACACATTTCACCTTTTTTCCAGTCTTCCTTTCAAATTTAACCTGAAAATGCTTAAACACATCTAAAACTTAATCTTTAGTTTTCAAAGTGTAAGTCCAAACTTTTCTTGAACAATCATCAATAAAAGTAACAAAATAAAGTATACCATCATGAGATTTAACTTTCAAAGGACCACATACATCAGAATGTATCAAATTTAGAACATTAGATTTTTTAGTAACAAACTTCGTATGAGAAGGAGCTCTATGTTGCTTACTGGCCAAACAATGAATACAAGCTTTAAGAGGGGTACCTTTCATCCCAGGTAGAAGCTTCTTTTTGAACAAAAATTACTTTCCTTTTTCACTCATGTGCCTAAGCCGCTTATGCCACAAATCGGTGGAAGAGTGACTCTCAATTGCATTCACAATACCATTACCAATTTTACCTTGCATCATATATAGTGTACCAGTCTTCTTGCCTTTAGCCCCCACCAAATTACCCTTTGTGAGCTTCCATTTTCCATCACCAAAATGGTTGTCAAACCCTTCATTCAAGTTTTCAGATAGATATCAAATTTAGCTGAATGTCAGGCACATGTCTCACATCTTTGAGCACAAACTTGCATCCCAGATTTGTTTCCAAACAAACATTTCCCATGCCAACAATTTTTTATAAACCTTCATTTCCCATTCGAACAACTCCATAATTTCCTTTGGAATAAGAAGTGAAGAAATCTTCCTGAGAAGTGACATGGAATGACGCACCGAAATCAATAATCCAATCAGTCTCTTGACTTGTCAAATTAATGCAACTTTCATAACAAATAACCATAAGATCACCATCAGATACAACTGAAGTTGTGTTTTCATGCTATTTCTCAAAACTTTTTCTCTTTGTTTTGCTCCTTGAATTTCAATTTTTTATACTCCTGCTTTATATGCCCCTTTTTATGACAATAGTGGCACTTAATATCTATTTTCGAAACTGAGCTAGACCACCCTCTTGATTTATCATTACGGTGAGAATATTTGCTTTTGCTTCTGCCTCTCCCTTGGTTTTCTATCATAAGCGCCTCTGAATGAGAAGAGCCAACTGATTTTCTTCTAATTTCTTCATTCAACAAGCTGCTACTTACTTGGTTCATAGTAACAATTCCATCGGGAGCCGAATTACTAGCTGTCACTAAAGTCTCCCAATTTTCCAGCAAAGAGCTAAGAAGCATTAAGGCCTGCAATTCATCATCAAGAACTATTTTCATAGTAGCAAGCTGATTGATAATATTTTTCATCTCATTCGAATGCTCGGTAATAAGACCACCATCTTCATATTTCAAATTCACCAATTTTTGGAAAAGAAAAGCTTTATTTTTAACCGACTCTCTATCATAAAGACCCTCTAATTTTTCCTACAATTCATGTGCCGAAGTTTCGGTAGAAACATGATGAGAAACACTATCATCAATCCATTGCCAGATGACATTAACGACTTTTCTATTAAGCCTATTCCACTCATCATCACTCGTGTCTTTAGGCTTTCGACTATCACCCTCCATCCAAATCTTTGCAAAATAAAAGTTCTTACTCTTTTATTTTCCAAGTTACCCAATTACTTCCATTGAAACTAATTATATGACCAACATTACCATCCATGATTTACACAAAACTAATGAGTCCAACTAACACAGCTCTGATACCACTTGTTGGGGAAAATATTATATATGAACTAATTCCCACAAGTAAATCAATGGAGTAATGCAAATAAATTAATAAAATGAGACACACAAAATTTAACGTCGTTCCCTCAAATGTTGAGGTACATCCACAGGGCACGGCGGTCCAAATCCACTATCACCAAATTCATACAAAGTGCATACAAAAGGCATAAACCTTACAAATACACAAGAGTGTATAAACAAATGTAGCAAGACGAAAAAGCCTCACCAAATATTCTGAACAAAGCTCTAAGAAAACCGACTAGTCAAAGTGAAGCACAACCAGAAAAATACCAATATGTTGTAAATAATACACTGCCAGAGTAGAGAAGAGCAACAGCTTGTAGCGAGGAAGACGACCCGCACTGGCTGCGTGAAGACCCTTGTCTACTGCAGAAAAAAAATGGAGAGGGAAATGAAGGGGCAGCCAGTTGCAAGTAACTCATTTAATGCATGTCCCCCACTAAGGAGGGACACTTGACACCGACAGCTACGTACTGGGTAAAAATAGTGAGATCTGGGTGTCTGGGTAGCAGGTACAGGGTAGGGTTAGGTTTTATTTTGTCGTGGTTGAGCCTGAGAAACCGAGAACTAAGGAGAGACTGCTGACTGCATCTTCACTTGCTGAATAGTGTGGCCGCGTGGGGGGTACTACCACTGCATGCCTGCCGACTGGGTGAAAATCGTGAGATTTGGTTGTCTGGGTAGCAGAGCGTGAGGCTTCTCGCTGTGAGGCCATAAGGGAGAGGGTCGGGTTAGCTGATTAGGTTTCATTTTATATATATAGTAATAAACAAGTCACCTGGCGGGTACCCGACCCAAACCTGCCTAACTCGTTCAATAAACGGGCCAGGTCTAAGTTGACTCGTTTATAAATGGGTCAACTTGTATTATACTTAAATCTGATTTAAACGGATGGGTCACGAGTCACTCGTCAGGTTTCGACCTATTTTGCCAACCCTAATCTCATTGTTCTCATCTAGATGGCCCAGGATATATGTTAAAGAGTTTGGGACTAAAGAAGCCCATCCTTTAATTAAACGGGCCCAAAAGCTTCCATTCCATTCCCAAACTCAAAATCTATCTTAAGCTAGTAGCACACATTTGGGCTGGGCTTTTTATGGCAGCTCAGCTCAACACCTTCCTTTCAACAAGAATATAAATGACACTGTTTGGATTCACTTTGGAAAGAGACAATTGGCATTATATTTTACTAGTAAGTAGGCAAAAGCATGTGAATTGTTAATCCTAATTAAAAGGTACATTCAATTAAGTTTTTAATAATTAATTAAATAAAAAAATTATTATTATTATTTTTTGGAAGCTCTTTCCCTTATGAGAGTATGAACCTCTATAATAACGTAATTTTTGTGGCAAACTCATTCAATATATATAATCAAATTCAATTTTATTAGAATATGTCATGGTGGTGCGTAGAATAATAGCTTTAACTCTGCATACTTTGAAAAACACTATTTTATTCATAAAGAATTACCATGGGAAAGAGCATGAAACGATGAGATTACACTCATCTATGAGATTAGACATTCGTAGGATCCACCACTCCTCTTTTATGGGATCAACATCTGCAACGACCCGAATTTAAAATGAAATTTAAATAATAAAGAAGAAGAGAAATGAAAACCAAGAACAGAAGGGAAGCTGCCAAGCTTCGTCGACAAACACAGGGTTTCGTCGACGAAGGCTTTAAAGATTTCGTCGACGAAATTTGTGAAAAACTCGTCGACAAAGGTCGGGCTCGTCGACGAATTCCACTGTCCTATAAATATGAAAAATCAGGATTTAACTACCTAATTAAGCTATTCTTCCTCTCTCTCTCTCCCCTTCGGTGCTCCATCTTTCTTTCGTCGATTTCGGGCCAGATCTTCATCGGATCGATAATCCGAAGTCACCACGACGCTCCTGGGGAAGTTCTCTCCAAATCTCCCGGAGCGGATCGTGGGTGAAAGTAAGGTGGAAACCATCCCAAATCCATGGTAAGACTTTATACCCAATTTTTGGATTTGTGACAGTTGAGAAAAGTGTTATACGCGTTAAA
The DNA here is from genome assembly GCF_029873635.1 of Malania oleifera. NCBI lineage: Eukaryota > Viridiplantae > Streptophyta > Magnoliopsida > Santalales > Ximeniaceae > Malania > Malania oleifera. Next base: position 23,263,211 of record NC_080417.1, on the reverse strand, counting down.
ATATTAAAGTTTAATACTGGGAATTTTCGTTTCCAGGGGTGTTGATTGGGAACGTTGGGAATCATCCCTAAATTGACGTAAGGCCTTTTAAGTCGAATTTGACTTAGTAGTAGTTATAAGAAGTGTTAGACATTTAGAAATACTGAAGTTTAATTCTGGAATTTTTCATTTTCAGGGTGTTGAGTTAAGAACCCTGTGGGTGCGGGACTGTTTTCTTAGGGGCCTTTCAGGAATTAGGTAAGAGGATAAATTAAACTAATTCTGTTTTGAGAAAATGCTTATATATATATACTTAGCATTTGATTTATGGAAAATGTATATGTTTATATATATGTTCTATATTGGCAAAATACTGTGAAAATGATCATATGAGTTAATATGTGAAAATCTATTGTGTGACATGAGTCAAAATGTTGTGAAATACTACTTTTATGGGAATGTGGATGATATGGATTTTTGTGTTGGAAAACCAGTGTATGGGCCAAGATTTTTATATGATTTTCCAGCATACGAGCTGTGCTATGGTTGCCAGCATACGAGCCGTGCTATGTTATGTGATTTGCCAGCGAACGGGTTGTGCTATGGTTTGCCGGCGTACGGGCCATGTTATGTGATGTGATGTGCCAGTGTACGGGTTGTGCTATGTTTTGCTGGCGTACGGGCCGTACTATATGACTGTGATTTGCCGGCGTACGGGCCGAACTCTAATAAAATGTGTAATACCGGCGTACGGGCCGATGATTTTCATGATATACGTATATATGCAAAATGATATGATTAATGTGAAAATTAATGATATGAGATATCCATGTATCACAATTTTAGTATATGTATATGATATCAGAACCTGGTTGGCTTGGTTTAGGCTAACACTTGCACGGTACCGTTGCTATGTGTACATGGTCTTTGTGATCATGATATTTGTGTTAACGCCGATGTATGGAGTGGTGTGAGATTGGATGGTCGATGAGGTTATTTTCAAGAAGTGTGCTGTTATCGCCCCTAGTGTACAAACCAGTATGGGTAGACCCATCGGACCTACAGACTAGACTATTGACTTGGCAGTGGTCGACCAACCATTGTCAGGTCCCGCCTTCGGGCCACACAACCCAGTCATGTGGGGGTAATACATGACAATAGCCAACTAACCTACCAGGATAATTTTTATGTTATTATTATTATGATATGAGATGAGAAATGTTTATGAAAATGCAGTATGTTCTGTCATGTTTTGATATACATATGTTTTCCTAAATTTGATAAACAGTATTGAATATGTTATGTATGGTATATGTAGAATACGGTATACTCATGTTGCCACATACTGGTATTAGTTTATTTCCCTTATTGAGAGGTGTCTCATCCCTAAATTTTATAAATTTTTCAAGAGTTCCAGATAGGAGAGTGGGAAAAGCCCCGCTGACATAGTGTGGTTTATCTGCCCTTTTCGAAGGGTAAGTTTTTTGTAGGGATAGTATGATTTTGTGAGAATTGTCCCTAGATTGCATTTTTGGGATGTATATATATGGAAGTACAGTAATTGTAGTAACTCTAGTACATTGTGATGTATGATATGATGGTATGAATATGATTGTACATTTTCTGCTGCGTAGACTTCTGCTGTATGTTCTTATATATCCTTGGTACCCATGGGTTCAGGTGGATTGTGACCTACTGAGCTGAAATGTGAGATATGTGGTATTGATTTTATGATGATATTATTATTAAAAAAAAATGTGTGGAAAATGAGCAGGTCGTGACAACATCCATAAAACACATGTCGGAACACTCAAGCCTAATTCAAATTGTCGGTTTTAATATCACTTGTTAGCATTGGATGAGTCCATTGATGAGCTTGATACACATGAATGAATACCAACTTAACCTAAAAGTTTAAACCTATTTGATTTTGGGTCCGACCATATATAAAAGCATTCATCATCTATTTTATTTTTCCAACAACTCACATTAAAATTCTCAAAAAAAATTAATGGGCCCTTTACCAACATTGGTTCGAAGGACCTTGAGGATAAAGAAACCCCAAAAAGAAGTTGGTTTCCCTATTCCCACCACTTGCTTGTATTTATTGGGGAATCCCCAAAAGGCATCCTCATGGTAAAGCAATCTAACAAAATCAAGCGGGGGAATGTAACGTGTAGCAAAAAGGATAAAAAAAAAAGAAGGTTTTTCCCCCCACACGCAAGCAAAGAATTGCTTGTCCTGACTTCCTTTATTAATTTCTCCTCCTCTTCCTCATCATCGTCACCATCGTTACCTATTCTCTTCTAAAATACAGAAACTCCATGGATTGCACACGCATCATTTATGCCATAGTTGGTTTCTCAGCTTCATTCTTCTTTGGTTTGCCATGCATCAAGAAATGGCAAAGGCAGCAAATTATAACGGAGAAGTTGAGGATTGTAGGCGAGGCATTGGAACGTGCTGAAGAGAGAGCAGTGAGGTTCCAAGAGCGGCACGACCGCATTCTCGGGCAAATATGTAGCTACTACATGAGCAATCAAGACCTGGAGGAGGCCCTGGCCACCGCCCGAATGCACATGAATGAAGCATTGGAGTTTGCTGTTGGTTTCAGAACATTGCAGCTGAAGATCATTAGCTCTTACCCTGATCATGAAGTTGATGTTTTCAAAGTACTTGGTAGCACCAACCACCAGGCACCCAGACTGATGAATTGACCACTTGGAAGTTAGAAGCATAGTTAATCCTTTATCATAGTTTTCTGCTAGTTCAATTATGGTCCTACATGTGTAATTGATCCCCTATTCATTTTAAAACCAATGTACTAAAACTGATTACCTTCGCAGCATTTCCACGGCTATTATATGTCAATCAGAAAATTTATCAGTTGAATGCTTTAGCAAGGTCCCCATGATTCATGGACATTACAATCACTATCACAAATAAGATTCACATATCACATGTTTTTGTGATAGACTAGTTTTAACAAAGAACAACAACCCAGACATTAAAGTGAAAATCACTGCCAATAGTTGAGACAAAGTGGGGGAAAGGTTTATTGTGATAAAGAATTCTGAACACGGTGACAACTAAAATCTTTCTGCCCTTTTCTCCACAAGCAGATCTCTCCATTTCTTACTGACAGTCACACCCTCGTAACTGAAATGAACAAATAAAAGTAAAAATGATTTTAAGCAAGTTAAATCCAACACCACAAATCTTAATTTCTATGTGTGCTGAGCCTTGCCGCAGAGAATTGCGTTCTGCGGGATGTCATACTCAGTGTAAGGGCTCTTTTCATTGTTCCAAACTCTCACATATAATTGCTGCCCCAAATACTGCCTTCCCCAGATTGCAGACCTCAAATTCCACGTACCCTTGTTGTCCAATGACACCAATATCGCGCTCCAGGAATTTGGATATACCTGTTATAGAAAGAAGATGCATTTATTCATTAAAATATGGATTGTTACCAATGTATGTATATAAGGTCCAATGCAAGTTTATAGCTCTGAGGGCAAAGAAAACTCTCCATCTTACAGGATAGAATGTAGAAACCGCATTAGCTTACCTGAACAGTGTGTCTAGTAACAGCATCGGCCTTATTGTAACGTTGCCTCATGGCCGGAGTCCACTGTTTGGAGCCAAATCTAAAAATTTAAAAGATCAGTAACCAAGTAAATGATCCACAGTTCACAAAAGCTCAAGCAGATGACAAAAGAGGAGGGGTGGGCACGGAAAAGAAACATGCAGAAATAATTAGCTCAGAGATTATAGATGAATCCTTGAAGGCGATAAAAAGGACAAATTCTTTTTCAGGTGTGCAAGAAACAAACTGAGAGCAAAAAAGTCAAAACACTTTTTTTTCCCAGCCGAGCAAGAGACAGATTCCTACCCAACAGTCCAGAAAGAATAGCCATCAAGATGCCAGGACTGGATGCTGCTCTCATTGTTTTGGAAGATGATCTCGATGAAATCATGGAAAGTTGTGTTTACGACAGAAGCTCCAAGGACTGAAGGGCCAGGAGTAGGTGTGTCCTGAATTGTGTTGAGGTTGAAGACATCAGGGATGTTGAAGTAGTCTGCGAGCTTCAATGGCGTGGTGGGGTTGATGTAGGAGACTCTGTTTACAGCATACCGAAGCTTGCCATTTATATTAGCTACAGAGTTGTTTAGGATCAGTGTTCTTACAACTGGTATAGTCCCATAATGAAATGATCCTTGAGGGTTAGGCCTGGCTGCATTGGCTGTCATGTTTAATCTTCCCACAAGTTAAAAAATAAAATGGTTAGGAAACGTGCAATTTGTATATAATTAGCAGTTAAAATAAAGAAATTCCCAACATATGATAGGGAGTAATCAAAACCAAAGAGTTTGCATTAGCATACCTGAATGTCCTAGCTTGCTTCATAGACCAGTGAACGTGATAAGTGGGGCCAATAGGCAATGGTTCTGAGGGAGGGGTCTGTGAATCGGCATAGTGAAGTACTGCAGTGGCAGTGAAAATGGGTTTCGTGAAACGGGTTGAAGCAACAATGGAGTAGTCCTTGGATCCTGCATCTAAGGTTACCAAAACAGTAACGGATTGCCCAACATGAACGTCGAGTGACTCGTAAACTTCCTGAAGTGTATGAGCTCCTTCTATTTCAATCAATATCATGGTATGTCCTTGAATCCTAAAATTGAATGAAGTGGATATGCCCACATTTGAGATCCGGAACTTGTAAGTTTTGCCTGAAACAACCCAACCAAAATTAATCAGAATGTATGATTGACAGCATTTGAGCATAACGTATAATATTGGATGCTTAACATGTTGACTTCTGGAGGGAACCCACTTGAAGAACAATGCAACTAGTGTACAAGCATTTGCTTGATGAGAGATGCAGAGATTAAGAGAGTTGATGAGGATGTAAAACCTTTTTCACCAGTGAAGACAGATTTATGAGGAAGCCCATTAATAAGAATACCATCAGGAAGGGGAAGAGGACTTCCTGAGTCAAGCTTTTCCTGCAAAGCCTGCAAATATAACATGTACTTTAATGTTCTTCCTTGGAACGATTACACAACCAGACTCATGGCTTGTCTACAAACCTAGCGAAAGACTTGAAAATTTTATCATCACTAAGGTTCCTAAAAATTACATAAGGTAATCCACATGCATTCTTTAGGGGGCCTTAAGGGGAAGCATTCAGCAGGCTGAAGAGGCATTGTAACCTTCTTCTCCATCTTCATTTTGTGCTCAGTGACACTTAGGTGTCGGACCAACCCAGAAAAAAAAAGTTAAATGGTTGCATCTAACAAGCCTTAGAAGTTATGAATACTTGTAGCCATAATGTCTTTGTTTCCATATAAGATCAAGCAAAATTTTTCTAAAAAATTTAAAATGAAACAAAAAGAGGGATAAAAATTGAAAAACATTGAGCAGACCTTAGGGCTAGACTTGTACCAATCTCCAACGAGTAAAGTAAATTCTCCAGCAGGTGTAGGATAGGGGATTGGTATGATTGATCTGGAAGCGACATTTATAGCCCCAAAACCCCCAGCAGCTCTATGCATCAGAGTAGAGGGGAAGTAGTAGAATGTTCCTATCTGGTCTTTTGTTTGGAACTTGTACGTGTAATTTGATTTTGGAGGGATTGGACAATTCGTTCCAAGCACACCGTCTTGCCATGAGTTCTTCCTTTGATTAATTCCAGTCCTAGTTTCCCACCACCAAATCCATCCATACATTATCAAATTTATAGACAAGGGAAATTTTAAAATGAAAAAACTAACCATGTAATGAGAAAGGGTTCGTCGAGATCGTTAAAGACATTGACGATGATGTTGTCATTAGTCACACATTCAAGAGGGGGGCCAGGAAATTGTCCATTAATGAGGATGCCCTGCAAAACAGGAAACATGGATAAATATATTCTATAAACTGTAAATAAACATGGGAAAACCAACTGCAGTGTCAATCTATCGACTACAATATATGCTACGGGAAGAAAGTAACAGTAACAGAGGTGTGAAGGTCTGAGACCAACCTGTTGAGAAACATTAAGAGGAGATATTGTCCCGTATGTGACTTTCCATGTAAAGTATCTATATGCGTCTTCACCTCTCACCCCATAAACAAAAAACCATGCCAGTGTTGCAGAAAAAAATTGCATTAAACTGACCCCTCTTGTCATCTTGTTCAGCGAATTACTCGTAAGAATCTAACTACTGCCTCAATAGAAATAAATAATTAGAATGAAATGTGTCCGGCACAAAATGCTTCCTTAAAGTTGGATACCGTCAAGCATTGTCATGTTCATTTTTGCAAAAGAATAGAAACATTTATATGATATAACCAAGCTGGTCATGATAAAAACATTATATGATATTTATGGTTAACAAGCTCAAGACAATATATAACTATTAGAAAACCGTAAGACTGTTAAAATACAAATGCTTAATTAATGTAATCTACCTTAATTATAATACGAATGCAGCCATACGTGCATGTAGAATTGAAGGAAATTCATGGGAATTCTTAAAAATTAACTATAATCAAAATGAAGCATGACTTACAGATTGAAATCTCTACAGATGAAAACAAGAAGGCAAGCTTCCCAGTGTAGGAAATGCTTGGGAGATACTTGTTTGAAGGATGATGCAATGACATTCACGAAACAAATCCATCCATGCCTTATATAAAATGAAAAGAATGCCAGAAAAGACCATGCCAAGGCCGGTCCGAGTTGAATACCAAGGAAATGGAGCTCTTTGCGGCATACTTCATGCTAAACCCATCTGTATTTCTGCACATTATTAACTCCTTAACAACCCAAAACGTAAATCCAAAGTTGTTCATATTTTTTTTTACCAGAACTTCTTGAAACTTGCAAACCGTGTTGTATGTTGTATATAATGATATGTATGTATGAAAATGTACAATGTGTTCTCTGACTTCTATGTGAGAGTGAAACTGATACGTACGTATGTAATGATGCAGACAGATCCAAGGAACCGAGGGCGTCGCAGGAGGGGACGGATCATCATTAAATTTTAAAAGCAATCAAGTGGGTGTAGAATAGAGATATATAGTATAACTAAATGGAGAAACTAAGCACGCAGAGAATGGTTTCAGTACTTGAAACTAGAAACTGTGCATGAGCTTCTTAATTAAGACATCGCACATGGAAATCAATGGTTGCAGGCGGTTGACATTCTTGTCTAAGCCATCTCCCCATGACTTTTGAGTGTCATGGGGCGAGACTTTCCTTCATACTTAATAAATGATCAATAGCCAAATCTATAACCGATGTAGGATAACTCCAACAATCTCCCCCTCACACATTGGCCTTCAAATCGACGATAGCACAAACCCAATACCAAGGAGAATGTTGAACCATGAATTCTGATACCAGTGATGGGTGGTTTTGGGCATTCTCTATTAGGGCCAGAGGAACCCATAGATGGACTTGATATACATAGGTGAACACCAACTTGACCCAAAAGATTAAACCTATTTGGTCTTGGACCTAATCATGTATATATGCACCCATCATCCACTCAATTTTTCTAATGTGAGACAAACTCATAAGTGGAATTCTCAACAATTTCTCATTCACTTGTAAGTTCCAACTGCTCCCCCTTGAATAGAAACCGTCTCATTTTTGGAAGTAAGCCCAATTTTCCAACAGTTGCTTAAGTGGGTCTTACCACTAGCGCCTTACGTGCCTCGGATTGCATTCCATGTGCTTCTGAACCAATCCCTCCCACGTCTTGACCATATTCGGATCCATCCGCAGCCTAGATGATCGTTATTGGCCTTGGCCACACACTTGGTCCTTCAACTGTTAGCACGTCAGGAGAATTAGCTTCACGTCTTGATTTTTTACGATGTCGCTCACCTAGAGTTACGGACCGTCAGTTTTGATACCACTTGTTAGGACCGGAGGAACTCATGGATGAGCTTAATGCACATAAGTGAACACCAACTTGACCCAAGAACTTAAGATTATCAGGATTTGGGCCCAATCATGTATATAAATAACCATCATCCACTCAATTTTTTTAATGTAGGACAAACTCACAAGTGGAATTCTCAACATTCTCAATCCCAAAAACTAGCTTATGGGGTGAGACTTTCCCTCACGCTTAATAATTGACTACCAACCCCTTTCACGGCTGATGCGGGATAACCCAAGACCCTTTGCAATTTCTGAAATTACTATTTGCTCTGGGTTCAAAGATAGTTCTTGGGAGCTGATTTCAGTCTATAAATTTGTCAAAAATTCAATACGATTTCATATTCAGTTTTGATTAAATCCATGCAGATCCAAATTAAAAGTTTTAGATTCAAATTCCTAAAGGTAGGATTGGGGGTAGTTTTTAGAAGTATAACTTGCATATTTTCATTCACCCATTTAATTTTTTTCAAAAAGATTTTTCTTTCTTCATTCACTGTATAGATTAGAGTGGTGGGCATGCTCTGTTTTTTTGAAACAATTCCATGTCAAGGGGTGGTTGTTTGAGTGGGGGAGTTTCCAACGAGGTTAAACTAAAGAGTGAATCCCTAGGACAGATCTTTCAGTGAAAACATAAACCAAATCACAAGTGGAGCATGTAACAATTTCTTTCCCACAGATGACCCGATTCCCAACTCACGTGAAATTAAATTCCCGTCATGTGCCCATGATGGATATCTTAGTAAAATCACTCCTGTGACATGTCTCATCATTTTCTGTTTTCAATAGTTGCAGTATTGAATTGTAATCCTGTAATTTCCATCACCAGGAATCCGTTTTCCAATTTGAGTTGGCAATTGTAATCCTGTAGTTTCAAATTTTCTTATATTTTCCTTTTCTATTAAATATTATTTAAAATAAATATTTATTTTAATATGATTAAAAAGTAAGAAAAACTAAATATTAATGAAGTGTAAAAATTAAAATTTTATTTCTGAATTTCGTATATATATATATATATAACTTGAAAATTAAACATGAAAATGTGGATTAATTGTGTTAACGTAGATTAGGCTTTGGACTGAAGCCCAACTCTTATTTACTTGTACAGTACTCTATGCCTCCTATATAAATAGGCATCTATGTATATTCTTAGGCATAAGAAATACAATAATACTTGTTCAGTATTTCTAACATGGTATTAGAGCCATTGCTTTGGCCTTTTCTTAACAGTCTTGTTTTCTTGACGTTACTCTTTCCCTATCACACTTCCACCGCCGTCAAGGAATCACACCACAAACCACTGCATCCTCAGTCGTCGCCGTGCTCATCACTCCGATCAAGCTTTTGCAGGTACCATCAAGATCGTCATTCGCCGATCTACTCATCAGTGGAAATTAGGACGACATCAGAGCTCGCACGCGCCGCCGCCATGTTCTGCTTCAGAGTCCATGTGCCTCATGCGCCTCACACACCAATTGCTTGCTGCCTACACATGTTCCACACGCCTGTTACATCCTGCCACATCAGCCCTAGCTGATGTCATCATGCCACGTCAACACTATTGACCGTTGATCCCCCCCCCCCCGAGCGTTGACCGTTGACAGTTGACTTTTTCAAGGTTGTATCACGCCTTGAACCCGGTAGGGCTCAAAGGTGTGACTTTCTATAATTTTTTTGTAGCGGAAGTAAATAAACCTCAAATATATTTATTACCAAAGTGCTAATTATTTTATTACATCAATATCTCCAGTATTAAAATAAACATCCTCAAAAATTTCAGAACATTAAATATATAACTAATTTAATATTTATCTTAAATAACTCTTTCTAATCTCACCCATACTTTCGCTGCGCCACTCTAATTTTCGGAATTCTCTTCAATCCTATTTGTAATATGGAATAATGATTTGGGTGAAACAATGTTCAGTAAGTATAGACTAGATTATTATCAATGTATAGCTGAGATGAGCTTTCCACTGTAAAAATAACTCATTTAATAATTTAACTGTTAAAAACTGCATTTGAATAATGGTAAATCATTTTTATCCAAAAAGACGTATGCATATAAATATATATACTTCCCATTATACCTTTCTTTCATATCATCATTTAGCCCTACTACCCGGGGCTCTATTCACATGTACGCGTATACTTTTCTTTATTGAAAATCATCATATAGGCCTTTCAAATATGGTTATGTATAAATATATAAATATATGCATACTTTTTCATCCAAATAATCATTTAGGCCCAATAAATGGCCATGATCATATAAATATATAAATATGTATAAAAAAAGCTTCTTTTGTCCTATACATGTCATGTTTACTCCCATGGCTAGGTTGTGCGGTCCGAAGATTAGACTTAGCTTGGTTGGCCGACCAAACTAAATAAAAAATATCATGTCTATAAGTGCGATTTTCCTCTTACATCTTGGTTTAGAAGCAGGTGTGCACTTAGGACAAATCCACTATCCATTGCCAACACTTCCACAACAGTGTGGCTGCACTCATACTCATTTGTTGCTACATTACTGAGCATCCATCACATTTAAGCCATCAAGATTCTTAAAACATGCAGTTATAATTTATGCAAAAAAAATAATTTCATAAAAATCTCATAATTTCTTAATATAGCACTTGTAATAAAATCTCATTATTATTCACAATAAATCATGTAATGAACTTAACACCGCAAAAATCTCATATTTGCTCATTTGTGCAATAAAATAAACTCATGCAGTACAATTTGTGTGCTAATTATAATTTTATAAATTACCTGAGAAAATCTATAGTAATATACTCGAGTATATTTAAATAAAAATGTGGGTATGATCAAATCCACATATTTTAATTTAACTCGGATATATTTAATAAAAATTGGTATGATCAAATTTGCGTATTTTAATTTAACTCAAGCATATATTTAAATAAAACAGATATAATTAAATTCACGTACTTAATTTAAATCAGGTATATTTTAAAATAAAATCTGACATAATCTAACACACTTAGCTTTCATTCAACTCTTCTTTGAAAGTTCTTATGAAAGTGAGAACTAATCCTATATTTAGGAAACTGGAGGAAGTGTATTTTCATAATTTCAATGGTTCCTTAAGGACTAAGAAATGAATATATAAATAAATAAATAAATAAATAAAATAATAGAAGAGAAAGAGACGTAAATTAAAACGGGTTATATGGACGATCAGTTTTCTTAAGGGTCACATGCTTTGGTAATATTGTGCTGGTGCAATCACTAATCCTGTCAAGGGGACAACTGAAGAAGCTACTGTATTTACTGCTCGCATAGTTGAATGGGATAGTCATAACCATATGATCCTTACTTGGCCCCGGAACACTTCCATTCCTTCCATCTCCAATCTGTTGGGTAGCTTTGATGATGCAAAATCTGTATGAGATATGTTGGCCAAACGATATTCCACTTCTCACGGATACATGAAATATTAGTTAGTGGTTGAGTTGCATCGGTTTCGGCAAGAACCAGGGCAATCTATGAATGACTACTATGATCAGCTTCGCTTCCTATAGGACCAAATTGACATTTCTAATCCAACTTGGGCATGCTCAAAAGATGCTCAACAATATGATGCTATTTGAGATGAATTCGTCTCTATGAGTTCTTAATATCACTTGACAAAGCCTATGAGCCCATTCGAGGTCAGCTTCTTAATCGGAGTCCTCCTCCCTCTCTTGATACTACTGTAAATGAGTTGGCTAGAGAAGAAGCTCATCTTGCAACCCTTCAAGCCCATAGAGCAACCTTCACAATCAGGGTTTGATGCCTCTAGCTCTGACAATTGTCGTAAGTAGTCCAACAAAAAGTTTTGCAACTATTTCAAGCATCCTGGCCTCACTATTGAGACTTGTTACTATTGCAACAAATTTACTGCAGCTATTGCTAATTTTAAGTCTACTCCGCCAATGCCTTTTGTCTCAACTGAGTCTTAGTCTTTTGGATCCTCTATCCACCTCTCCTCAGCTGAACTACAGGACATAATAGCTTAGGCTATTCATTCATATGGTTGGTAATGCATCTCTTTCCACTGTTCTCTTAGTCTTGCTTGGTAAGTCTCAATCTTCGCTCTTTGATTATGCCTGTTGCAATCACATGACACCTTACTCGCCCTTATTTTATAAACTTGACCCTGAACTACACCCTCTAAATATTCATATAGCTAATGGTTCAACTTTACATGGCAATAGTCTAGGGTTTGTTTAGACCTCCAACCTTTCAGTTCCTAGGGTCTTCCATGTACCTGACCTATCCTATAATTTATTCTTTATGGGACAATTAGCTGAACTAGGTTATCACCTTACCTTTGACTATTTTGGATGTATTGTGTAGGATCCAACGATGGGTAGGAGCTTGGGACCGATCCTAGAGTTGGGCGTATGTTTTCCATGGACAACCTTCATTTTCCACTTGCTGCTTTTGTTTCCGTTGCTACTGCAACTGCTATAGTTTCTTCTTTACCTTCTCTCGCACTTTGGCATTCTCATCTTGGTTATACACCCTCTTCTCTAGTACAACAATTAGCTTTTAGGGGTCTGTTAGGTTCTGTGTCTAAAGACAATTTTGATTGTACTTTATGCCAGTTAGGAAAACAACCAACTTTACTTTTCAATAATAGTGAATCTGTCACTAATAGCATTTTTGAGTTAATTCTTTTCGATGTTTGGGGACCTTCTCTTGTTACTAGTATTGGTGGATCTCAACATTTTGTTATCTTTATTGATGATTATTCTCGTTATAATTGGATTTTTCACATGAAATCTCGTTCTGAATTACTACCAATCTATGGTAACTTTGCAAAAATGGTTAAAACAAAATTTTCCAAACGTATCAAGATTTTTCAATCTAATAATGCTCTTGAATATACTTAATGTGCTTTTCAAGCCATTTTGCATTTCTATGGTACTGTACATCACCTAAGTTGTCCATAGTGCCGAGTGAGAACTTCATTATATTCTGGACACTATTCGTGCTCTCCTTCTCTCTGCCAAAGTTCCTTCTCCTTTTTAGGGTGAAGCTACTCTTCATGCTGTACATGCTATCAATCACATTCCCAGTCCTATCATCCAAAATCAAACTTCATATGAGTATATTTTTGGGTCACCTTTAGACTATCATCACCTTCGCTCCTTCGATCCTATTTGTTTTGTTCTTCTTCAGCCACATGAGCACAACAAACTTAAGCCTCGATCCAGACTTTGTTGTTTCCTTGGCTATGGAAAAACTCAAAAGGGGTATCGGTGTTATGATCCCGTATCTCATCGTCTTCGTGTCTCCCATAATGTTGTCTTTTGGGAACACCGATCTTTTGTTGAGCTCTCTCACTTTCATTCTTCCCTGTCTACCTCCTTTGTGTCAGAAATCTTTCCAGATGAGTTGCCTATTTCCTTTATAGATGCTCATGATCCTCCCATAGACTTCTCTGTCCAACCACTAGATACTTTTGATCCCTTTCCCAATTCACCCTTTCATGAAAAGGTGGAAGATGAATAGGTTGACGATGAGCTACCCAACCCTAAGCTTGGGTCTTCTGCTCCTACTCCGCCTGAAGATCTTGTAGAAGACATTCCACCTCTTCACTCAACTCGGGTAAGATCCATTCTTGCTCACTTACTTGACTATCATTGTTACACTACCCTTGCTACACTGCCAAAGCCTCACACCTATCGTGAGGCCTCCACTGACCCTTTATGGTAGATTGCAATGAAAGAGGAACTTGATGCATTATCTAAGAATCATACTTGGGATTTGGTTACTCTCCCTCCTGAAAAATTTTTTGTTGGTTGTAAGTGGGTCTACACGATCAAGACTCGCTCTGATGGATCCATTGAGCGATATAAGGCTCATCTTGTTGCAAAATGTTTTAGATAAGAGTATGAGATTGATTATAAGGAGACCTTTGCTCCAGTTGCTCGTATCTTATCTATCCGTGCCATCTTAGCTGTTGATGTTGCTGGTAAGTGGGACCTTTTTCAGATGGATGTAAAAAATGCTTTCCTTAATGGGGAGTTAAATGAAGAAGTTTATATGCAACCTCCACCTGGTCTCTCTATTGAACCAAACAAGGTTTGTTACCTTTTACGTGCACTTTATGGTTTTAAACAAGCTCCACGAGCTTGGTTTGCCAAGTGTTGCCCCACCATCTTTCTCTTGGGTTACACTGCCAATCCTTATCATTCTACTTTATTTCTTTGTCGCACTAACAAAGGCACCATTTTGCTTCTCCTATACATGGATGATATGATCATAATTGGTGATGACCTCAGTGGCATTCAATAACTCAAGGATTTTCTCAATCAGCAGTTTGAGATGAAAGATCTTGGTCATCTCAGCTACTTTGTGGGTATTGAAATCACTCACTCCATAGATGGTCTTTACATTTCTTAGGTCAAGTGTGCATTTGAACTCTTGTCTCGAGTTGGACTCACTGATAGCAAGACTGTTGATACTCTAGTTGAACTTAATGTGCATCTGACTCCCTCAATGGGGAAACCATTATCTAATCCCTCTCTTTATAGATACTTGGTTGGCAGCCTAGTTTATCTCACTGTCACTCATCCAGACATCTCCTATCCTGTTCACCAAGTGAGCCAGTATTTGTTTGCTCCATGTTTGACTCACTATGCTACTATTCTACACATTCTTAGATATCTGAAGGGCACTCTCCTCCATGGCCTTTTCTACTCTGCTTAGTCTCCGCTTGTTCTCTGTGCATTCTCTGCTGATTGGGCAAGAGATCCCACTAATCATAGGTCCACCACTAGTTATTGTTTTCTTCTTGGCACTTCTTTGATTTCTTGGCGAAGTAAGAAACAAACCCTTGTGGTCCACTTTAGTACTGAAGCAGAATATCATGCCCTAGCTACCACATCTAAGCTCATTTGGCTACAATGGCTTCTTAAAGACTTAGGTATCTCAACATCATCTGCTACTCCTCTTTATTGTGAAAATCAAAGTGGCGCTAAAGTAACCCATGTCATACTCCTAAGAAAAGCTCGAACGACCTTCAACAAAAGGGTACCTATCCCCAAAACAAACATAGGTGGGTAGGTAGAGAATACCTAGGGGCACGAGACAACTCTCTCTAAGGATCTTGGCAAAATAGCTCCTTAACTTTGGGAGAAGGGGTGCCTCCTCTTTCGCGTATAATCCTACATAATCTCGAATATTATCAGTTCCGGTACGTAGACCAAATGCCATTCACATTGCTTATAATGATGTTTTCCATGAACGAACTAAACACATCAAGATTGATTGTCATTTTATTCATTATCATCTTGTCCATGGTGCTCTCAAGTTATTCTCAGTTTCTTCTAAAAATCAGTTTGCAGATATCTTCACCAAGTCACATCCTAAGCGATGTCATCATGCTTTGGTTGACAACCTCAAGCTGGTCTCCCACCCACCTTGAGTTTAAGGGGGGCTATTAACATGTATTAGGCTTTGGGCTGAAATCCAACCCTTATTTACTTGTACTACACTCTTATTACTTGTATTGCACTTGTATTGCTTGTACTACACTCTCATTACTTGTACTTCACTTGTACTGCACTCCTATTTACTTGTATAGCACTTCGTGCCTCCTATATGATCTAGGATGGGATGGTTGACCTATGTCCTACGGTTCAACCCTCACACAAGCACATACATTTAAACACTTTAAATTAAGAATTTAATTATCTGAACATAAACACAATAAATCATGTTTTATTTCACATGTTCAAGGATTTTGAAAAGGTGTATGACTTGTCAAGCAATTAAGTCCCAATTGGTTTTTTCACGAAGGAATCAAGTTATATGATAAAGAGTTTCTA
Organism: Malania oleifera; assembly: GCF_029873635.1. Taxonomy (NCBI): domain Eukaryota; kingdom Viridiplantae; phylum Streptophyta; class Magnoliopsida; order Santalales; family Ximeniaceae; genus Malania; species Malania oleifera. The sequence continues at coordinate 23,247,436 of NC_080417.1, read as the reverse complement.
TTTCAAAGATTCAAGGATATAAGTTCTATGTTAGCAAACTAGTATTCATACAATTGATTTTAACTAGCAAGTACCAATATTGCAATTTAAGGTTCAAATGGGTTATTCAAAGATGTGATTTGAATCTACTAGCAAAGGTTCACAAGATATAGCAAAGGATTTAAACACAAGTACTGAAATTACCAAGGGATTTGGATGACTTGATATTGTTCCACACATAGTTAGGTTACACTGTAGGTCCTTCGTACAAGCTTTGAATCACAAGATGAATGCAGCAATGATGTGAAGATGATGATCGTCTTGTGGGTGTATGAAGGTGTTGGCCGTGTGGTGTTGATGGGGGCTGGAGAGTTTTAGATGGAGGAGGGGTTGATGGAGTCATTGGATAGTTTAGTGTTCTCACACCACTTGATCTCTGGAGAGAACGCCGTAGCCTCACACTACTTACTCACAAGGTTAGGGACAAGTTTTACAAGCTTAAGTAAAGAAATGTTTTTTCTATATTCAACTTCATATCTTGTTCTCACAATAAGAAGACTATTTATAGGCATAGCCTGGGAGACAAAGCATTAAATTCTCAACAATTCTCAACAACTTTCAACAACAACTCTCAAAAACTTTCAATAACTATTAACCTAACACAATTAATACTTACTAAAAAACAAGGAACTCCAACTTATAAGCACACAAGTCAAGTTTAGTTGTCTTGCATTATTACTATTCAAATTTGAAATTTAAACATATTCGAAAAGGAAGGCCAAAACCGTGTGGGGCCCATTGGGCTATGTGGGGCCCACAAGTTGTGTGGGGCCCTTATGGGTCTCGAACTCAAATTTACAATAGTATTTCAACTCGGGTCTTCTCATGTTGAAAATCTTCAAGATACTCCATGTATACCTACAAGAGTTATAAACCAATGTGGACATTGGGTGGCTGTCCACGCATAACCATGTCAGCGAAGGACAAGGGTAAGGGCTGTTGATCCCCATCATCTCTCCTGGGCCCAAGAGAATTCTTCTCCGAATAATGAGAAGTGAAGTACTTGGAGTATAATTCTTTGTTAATACGAAGGTGTTGACCTTATAGGTCACACCCAGTTTTGATAATGACAAATACTCTTGGTATTTAACGTTTGTCAAGTTTGTGTGCAGGTTTATATTAGCTTGATCATTTGATGGCACGTGAAAGCTTGAAGACTGAAGACCCAGAAGATCTATTTTATATTGTAATTCATGTTATATTATGGGTCTATAATAGTAACTAGGGAAACGTTCTGTAATAATCTCTACATGTCATGCATGTAGGTATTTGTAAGCTCTAAAAAAGAATGTAGTTTGACCATAGGGACCGAATGACTTTAGGGCACCCTTCGGTCGACGGACGCTAGGCTTTTTTTGGCGTACTTGGAAAGATCCTAGGTCCCTACACTTAGTGCACAAAGTCCCCAATAGCACTTATAATATCAGGGGAATTAATCAAAGTGAAAATTAACTTAAAAGACATAAAATGTGTGAGGTCATGCGACCGAACCCTAGGTGAACAAATCACCTCGGGCGCCCGAACTGTTGAGGAGTCAACAGTTTGACCAGACTTCGGGCGACCAAACTATTTTGACCTTATCGTCCTCGGGCACCCGAATCCTTTGAAAGGGACTCCTTACCAACTCGGGCTGCTGAACCATACAATTCAAAAGGACCTTAGGCGACCGAACATATGAGTTTGGGCTACCGAACCCTAGACCGGGCACCTGAAGTTACAAAGAAAACTTTTTGACTTTGATTCGGGTTGCCGAAACATGACACGGGTGACCGAACCTATTTAAATCACTTTTTATTCCTGTGTCTGTTCGGGCGACCGAACCTTGGTTCAGCCACCTGAACCTCGGCGGGTTCAAATTAAATTAACCACGGTAAAATTGGGTTAAGTTGGGTTAATGAGCTTTTAACATTTTGAATCTTTTTTAATTATTCCCAACAAGTCCCCAACGGTTATAATTTTACCCCTGCCTATAAATATGGGTTCATTTGTGAGGATTAGAGATAGATTAGCCAAAATCATTAGTATAAATCCTCTCTATCTCAAAATCATATTTTTGCCCATATACTCTCATATCCTTATTCCCTTGATACATTTTGGTATTGTGAGAGCATATTGGTTGTGTTAGTGCATATTAGGTTTTGCTAACACTCCCATTATTTTTTATTTGATTGATTGAGTTATTTTTGTGGAGTTAGCAAAGTTTATCCCATAGATTTGAATATAATAAATCTTATGTTGGGATAAACTAGCAAGCTTAGGATATTTGCATTGTTATTGCAAGTGTCCAATAGCTTGGATTTTTGTTGTGCAAATATTTTTCAAATAAACAAACTATTTTCAAACTAGTATAGTGCTTATTTAATTGAGGAAAATATTTTTGAACTAGTTTGATTATTTGATTTGTATACTTGGAATATTGATGTGCTATTGAAATAGTTTTGATTCCAAGATACTGCTTGTTGTGAACAATCTTGAGCATATCAGCAATCATATCCTGTTGAGTGTAGCTTGCACAAAAATACACATCACTGAGCTTACATTTCCTACATTGTTGATGTGTCTGTGGTTGATTAATTATACTGTGCGTAATTGGGTACATATCTGCTTTACATGAAAGTATAATCACTATACCATTGTTTGTATTTCAAATACTGTTGTATTTCTAGGCATGGGCCTGAAGAGGGAGACTAGCCCTTTAAAATAGTCTCAGATTGACTTAGACCCAGTTAGGAAAGTTAGGTGCGCCATCCTGGTAAGGCGTGTTGGTTGACCTTTAATTGACCTGGTTAAGGTTGAGGTCAGCCCTATGGTAATTGACCTAGTTGTAATTGGTGCTACTCCACCCATTAAGTGAGCCATTAGTGGAATCCTTGTGCTGGTGTAGCCAAGGCAGGGATGTAGGCACAGTTGGTCAAACCCCAATAACATATTGTGTGTCTTGTTTATATTTCTACTCTTTATATTTACTGCACATGTATGTTATAATTGGTGAATGTTGCACATGATTTTAATTTCCGCATGTTGTATCTATATGCGCATTTGGAACTGCATAGACAGACCCTAGGTTGTGAATGTATGACTGCTAGATTAGTTTGACCTAGGCGATAAATTTTTAAATTTGAATTCACCCCCCTCCCCTCTTGGGAATACACCAAAGCTAACAGAAGGAGGTCTTCTTTCAGAATCCAGCTTCGCTTAAAAGTTGGTTTACCTCTCTACTTGACCAAGAACTTTTGTTAAGATCCCGCTCGTGTGAACATTGTCTTGTCATCCAATATCTCTTCAATATCATCACAGTTCTTGGGTATGGGTAAAGGTAGAGGTAATGCCAATTTCGGGTTTTCAAGTTCATTATGAGCGAGGAAAGGAGTGGGATCACCTACAAGGTTAGTATTTGAAGGTTCTACAAAAGAAGGTGCTTCAAGAAATGGGGTTAGATCCTCAACATTAAAAAAATTGCTAATGCCAAAATCAATAAGAATATAAAGTATGTAAGCATTATAACTAATTTTATTTAAAATTTTAAGGGGACGCATCTGAAAACTATGGTGTGGTCCCAAGATGGGGGGTGAATTGGATTTCAAATTTTCTTTTAATTCTCAAACATCAATGATTCCTTCATAAGTAACTTCTAATTTATCCCAAATTTATTTGGCTGTTTTGCAAGCCATGACTCTATTGAATTCGTTAATATCTAGAGCACAATATAAAGCATTAATAGCACTTGAATTTACTTGCAGCATTTTGTGATCTATTTCAGTCACATCTTTTTTCTCCTTAGGGACTTGTTTTCCATGCACTAGTTTGGTAGGAATTAGATCACCATCCGTGACAACCTCCCAAGCTTTCCAATTCATAGTTTGAAGATATATTCTCATCCTTTGTTTCCAAAATGTGTAGTTTAGTTCGTAAAAGTTTGGTAGTCGGGTTGAGCATTGGCCCTCTCCAAAGGGAGCTACACCTAAGTGTGTCATTAAGATCTTTACATAACTACTTGTTAGGATTTGTTATAACCCTGCTCTGATACCAATTGAAAACTAAGGTGTAGTACCAAGGGGGGGGGGGGGGGGAATTGGATTTCAAATTTTCTTTTAATTCTCTTCTAGAATCCTTAACCTTTATAAATTTTTTAATGAATTCTTGTTTTCTTATTAATTTATCAAATACACAATAAATATTTAAAACAAAATTTAATCCACAACCATATACCAATAAAGTACTTAACTAATCAATCAACCAAGCCAATCAATTTTCAAATCAACCACAATATTCAAACTAAGATATAAGATTTAGCTTTTGTTTGTTTACAGCCTTGTAGTTAATGCAAGCCCTATGATTAATGAATTTGTTTTCTCAAAATGAAGTGCAATATAAAATCCAATACTCTTTCCAAAAGCTTAGACGTTAAATAAACTTTCAGTTTAAAGAGTCTTTGGGTGTTTCACCAATCAACGTACTCTCTTACGGTTTCCGCAAAGTATGGATCAACCAACGTACTCTCTTTCAGTTTCCGCAATCCCAAAAACAAATGAAACTTAAGTTTACTCAATATCTAATCCACGTAGTATATGATTAAGAATTTAAAACTTCCACGCAATTTATATATGTTGAAAGCAAAGAGCAAGGGAAAGAGAGAGTGAGACCACAGTTTTTACGAGGTTCGGCTTATCCCCAACTTACGTCCTTGCCTTTGGCAAACCATCAAAGGATTTACTAAAATCATTTCCTTTGCCAGGCAGAACAACACTGTTTACACACTCCTTTAGTAGGCTAGAGCCCGCCTCTCCAAGTGATGTCCCCTCACTCAATCACTCCTTCAATTAGGCTAGAGTCCGCCTCTCTAAGCGATATTGCCTTGCTTAGCCAACGATCCAAACACCTTGGAATCATCAAAAATATTACAAAAATACAAAAGAGTAGCTGCGTACAAGAACATTCTTAAACAGAGTAGATTAGTACAAATTCAGCACTATGTACTTCAATAATTTAAATACCAATATGAAATAGAGTTGAAGCTTAAGTGTAGAGATCACCAAGGGTTTTTTAGTGATTGAGAAAACTCAGTATGAGAACCATAGGTTGATGTATCAGCAGCAATTTAGATAATTTCCCCCAGCCAGAGTATGAGTAATGAAGAACTTTGAGAAAGATTGAGAGATTGAATGCAAGTTTGCTGTGTAATTGCTTGTATTTTAATTTCTTGGGATTAAGGTAGTATTTATACACTTTTTAGGATTAGTTTCCTTGTTTCCTAAATTACTTGAAGTGTCCACCAAGTTTTTAAAACGTTCATATTTGAAAAACTGATTTTTATAATTTTCCTGTTGAAGTTTAAAAATTCAAATTCCCGGGGAGTCAAGCGGCTGGACAGGCGACTGGGTAGTGTATTTCACAGGGTCAGTCGGCTAGATAGGTGGTTAAGGCCTTTCTGTTTTTCAGAAATAAATTCAATTAATTTGTCAGTCAGCTGACTCGACCATGTTTAAAAATGTCAATCGGCTGGATATTATAGGTCGGCTGAGTGCTACTAGTTCATAATGGTCAGTCGACTGGGCAGGTTTTCATCATACAGTTTGTGTCAGTCAGCTGAGCCATTCCAGGGTGTTCTGGTCAGCCGGCTGACCAATCCATTTTTTGAAAATTTTTTATTTTTCATTTTTAAACCCTTTTGTTATTTTAAAGACTTAAATATAACTTCGTCAAACACATTTTCCAGGGTTTTAAAAATGAGTCTTCTAAGTCCATATTCCACCCTAAAAGAGTTTCAACAATATTTCAAAAGATATTTAAAATATGAAGCACTTACATAAAGACTTCTAAGACTTTGAACATTCTTGGCGCTTGAGTCTTCATGCTTGTCTTCTCTTTACTTTTCTTCGAGCTTTGATATACTTTTATGCTTTCTCTCATATTCTTTAAGCTTTAAAAAACCATATTGAAATTCATGTTTTAAGTTTCATATGATCATCATTCTTTGAAGTATAAGCTTGCGATGGATCCTTGAGTTTGCTTTTTCATGCTTGATCTTTGTAAGTCGTGAAATATCATTTCTCAACCAAATATTTTAAGTTCCACTTGTTTATTAGTATCAAGATAGGATGTTAAACCTTGTAAGGCCAACAATCTCCCTCTTTTTAATAATGACAAATAAGGAACAAAAATATGAGTAAGCCTTAAAAAGACTCTCCATTACAATAAGTATCATCTTAACAATTTTAAGATCATTCAATATCATGTATATCAATACCAATTTCAAGGTCATTCAATGTCAAAATACTTCTCCCCTTTTATCAAAAACTTCTCCTCCTTTTGCTACACATATCATGTTTTAAAATTTCAAAATTTTTCAATATCAAGCTCAATTTTTCAATTTTTACTCAAAACTTCTCCCCCTTTTGACATCAATAAAAAAGAGTAGGATATAAATAAAATAAATCATATTTTTGAGCATATGAATATCAATCATGCATATCAAGTATATGATACGAATTAAGATTTTCATTAATTCTAATTCCAATTGATTGCACTTTTAATACTAATTGAAAATTTATAATACCAATTAAAAAATAATTCATGATACCAAAATTTTTTAAAAAAAAATTAGGGAGAAGGTTATAATTCAAGCAATAAGTCACAATACTCCCCCTGAATTTAATACATTCAGATTTGATACCAATTATGTTTTCTAAATTTATCGTCTATGTTTCAAACATTTTGATTCATATCATGTATATGCTCATGGATATCAATTATCAAATACAACATATTCATGGATATAATTATACTTGTCATGCTCAAATACCAATTTATATATTTATGGATACTGATATACTTTATAGATACCAGAGCTAATGTCACATTATACACAGCTCATGAATACTCAATTATTTAGATGCAAATTTATCCATTTATCCACGTTATCCATCATAAGTATACATGGTCAAGAATTTATCAAGTCATATCAAAATTCATGTTTCTAAATCATGCTTAATAACTTTATGCTCAGATTTTTAAAATATAGTGAGTCATAAATCATCAATATTTTCATTGTCTTTAAAGATTTCAAGATACCAATTTCAAGATATACACATGTAGCATATTACATATCACATAAGCATGGAGTATATTATTATCACATGCATTGTACTATACTTTTGCTTGGATTGTTCTTATGTTGCTCAAGTATTTCATTTCAAACTTGTTTAACAGTGTTTTTTTTTTTCCTCAGTTAGTCGATTGAGCTTTTGTCTAGTCAACTGACCTATCATTTCTCCTAAAAAGAGTTGTTCAGTCAGTCGGCTAATCTTATGGTCAATCAGCTGACAATTTTTCTGCCAACCTCTCTTATTTATCAATAAGCTCTATTGCTTAAGATATTCTTTTCTTTTGATTTCATATAGACATTCAAACTTTATGTATCTTAATGCTTTCTAATTTAAGGCTTGTATGAATCATTCATTAATTGAGACCAATAATTTTCATTTTTATTTTTATTTGTTTTAATAAGATAAGCTCTTAAACTCTTCTTTGAGATTTTTCATATAGTGCTTTTTATCTAGGTACTCATACTTTCTTGGGTCCCGGTGGTTTATTAAAGGATGTTTCTTTAATTTTCCAAACTTGTTTTGTTTTCACACCTTTTCTTTTTAATGGACATTCAAACTTTATATGTCCCTTCTTTTTACATAGGTAGCATGCGGTGTGAGTGTAAGCATTTGAAGAAGTACTTGCATAGTCCTTGGAGGCTTTTTTGAAGTATCCCATGTAGAGATTCTTTTTCTTTGTATTCTCAATTCCATTGAACCCTATGCCTTCTTTATTTAGAGACATCCTTTGTGAGTCATTCATTTTATCAAAATTTTCTTTTCCTTTAGTGAAATTGTAAATAATTTTTGGCTTGATCCTTAATTTCTTTCTTAACATCCTAAATTTTAGAATTTTCTATATTTTTACCCTTTTCGTGGTTTTTAGACATCTTAGTAATTTTATCCTCTAATTTAGAAATATATAAGTCTTTCTCCTTTTTCATAGAGGATTGGGATCTCAAGTCTTCTACTTCCTTCATTAAATTTTCATTCTTACTCTCTATTTTTTTTATGTTCAAATCCTTTTCTTTTTTAGCAAGTTTAATTGATTCTAACTCTTTCATCATAGCTTCATTCTTATTTTCTATTTTGTTGATTTTTGAGTCTTTTTTTTTTCAACAAGTTTGAGATATTCTAACTCTTTCATCACACCTTCATTCTTGTTTTTCAATGATGTGTATTGTTTAGTTACTTTGACTAACATCTTATGCACCTTGCAAAAATCATTTTGTAACTCTTCATAAGATGACATACACTCATCATTGGATTCATCTGATGAATCACTATAAGAATTATTAAGGATTTGGATGAGAAGCTTTCCTCATCGTCCTAAGCCATAAAGCAAGTATAAGCAACCTCTTGGTCACTTGATTCACATTCGAAACTACTTGTACTATCCCAAGTAGTGGCTTTAATTGCCTTTTTCTCTTTCTTTTTAGAGTTTTTCTTAAGTAGTGGACATTATGATTTTATATGTCTAGCTTTGTTGCAATTATAACATGTGGGAATTTTATTCTTTGATTTCTTTATACTAATTTCTTCTTCTTCTTCTTCTTCTTCATTAGGTTTAGATTTTGATTTTCATGTATTTCTTATTTTGAATTTATTTTTCATTCTTAGTATTTTTGCAAGTTTCTTAGATATGAATGCTAGTTCTTCTTCATCCATCTCTTCTTCACTACTAGAGTTTTCTTTTGAAGCTTTGAAGGCTATAGATTCTTGGGCCTTGGTTTTACCATTCCTTTCATTTATTGACATTTCATATGTGAGAAGAGAACTTATTAATTCATCTATGGAGCCGTTTTTCAAATTTCTTCCTTCGGTTGTGGCAGTGGCTTTTGGTTCCCATATAGGTGGCAGCCCTCTCAGAATTTTTCTAATCATTTCATAAGTAGTGTATGTTTTTCCTAAGGCATCGAGTGAGTTAACTATGTGGGTAAACCTAGTATACATACTAGAGATTGATTCATCCGAATTCATTTTGAAAGCTTCGTATTCACTAGTTAGCATGTCAATTCTATTGTCTCTAACATCAATGGTTCCTTCATAAGTAACTTCTAATTTATCCCAAATTTCTTTGGCTGTTTTGCAAGCTATGACTCTATTGAATTCGTGAATATCTAGAGCACAATATAAAGCATTGATAGCACTTGATTTTACTTGTGGCATTTTGTGATCTATTTTAGTCACATCCTTTTTCTCCTTAGGGACTTGTTTTTCATACACTAGTTTGGTGGGAATTAGATCACCATCCGTGACAACCTCCCAAGCTTTCCAATTCATAATTTGAAGATATATTCTCATCCTTTGTTTCCAAAATGTGTAGTTTAGTTCGCAAAAGATTGGTAGTCGGGTTGAGGATTGGCCCTCTCCAAAGGGAGTTAGGCCTAAGTGTGCCATTAAGATCTTTATATAACTACTTGTTAGGATTTGTTATAACTCCGCTCTAATACCAATTGAAAACTAAGGTGTAATCCCAAGAGGAAGGGGAGGGGGGGCGGAATTGGATTTCAAATTTTCTTTTAATTCTCTTCTAGAATCCTTAACCTCTATAAATTTTTTAATGAATTCTTGTCTTCTTATTAATTTATCAAATACACAATAAATATTTAAAACAAAATTTAATCCACAATCATATACCAATAAAGTACTTAACCAATCATTCAACTAAGCCAATCAATTTTCAAATCAACCACAATATTCAAACTAAGATATAAGATTCAGCTTTTGTTTGTTTGCAGCCCTGTAGTTAATGCAAGCCCTGTGATTAATGAATTTGTTTTCTCAAAATGAAGTGCAATATAAAATCCAATACTCTTTCCAAAAGCTTAGACGTTAAATAAACTTTCAGTTTAAAGAGTCTTTGGGTGTTTCACTAATCAACGTACTCTCTTACGGTTTCCGCCAAGTATAGATCAACCAATGTACTCCCTTTTAGTTTCCATAATCCCAAAAATAAATTAAGTTTAAGTTTACCCAATATCTAATCAACGTAGTATATGATTAAGAATTTAAAACATCCACACAGTTTATATATGGTGAAAGTAAAGAGCAAGGGAAAGAGAGGGTGAGACCAAGGTTTTTACGAGGTTCGGCTTATCCCCAGCCTACGTCCTTGCCTTTGGCAAACTACCAAAGGATTCATTAAAACCAGTTCCTTTTGCTGGGCGGAACAACACCGTTTACACACTCGCCTGCCTCTCCAAATGATATCCCCTCACTCGGTCACTCCTTCAATTAAGCTAGAGCCCTCCTCTCTAAGCGATATCGCAATGCTTAGAAAATGATCCAAACACCTTGGAATCATAAAAAATACTGCAAAAATACAAAGGTGTAGCTGCGTACAAGAACACTCTCAAACTGAGTAGATTAGTACAAATTCAGCACTACGTACTTCAATAATTTAAATACCAATATGAAATAGAATTGAAACTCAAGTATAGAGATCACCAAGGATTCTTTAGTGATTGAGAAAACTCAATATGAGAACCATAAGTTGATGTTTCAGTAGCAATTCAGATGATTTCCCCCAACAAGAGTATGAGCAATAAAGAACTTTGAGAGAGATTGAGAGATTGAATGCAAGTTTACTGTGTAATTTCTTGTATTTTAATTTCTAGGGATTAAGGTAGTATTTATACACTTTTTAGGATTAGTTTCGTTGTTTCCCAAGTTACTTGGAGTGTTCAACAAGTTTTTATAACGTTCATATTTGAAAAACTGATTTTTAGAATTTTCCCATTGAGATTTAAAAATTCAAATTCCTATGGAGTCAGGTGGCTGGATAGGCGATTAGGTAGTGTATTTCACAGGGTCAATCGACTGAACAGACGACTGAGGCCTTTCTATTAGCCAAAAATAAATTCAATTAATTTGTCAGTCAGCTGACTCGACCACATTCAAAAACGTCAGTCGGCTGAGTGCTTCTAGTTCATAATGGCCAGTCGGCTGGGCAAGTTTTCATCATATAGTTTGTGTCAGTCGGTTGAGGCATTCCAGGGTGTTATGGTCTGTCGGCTAACCAGTCTATTTTCTGTATATCTTTCATTTTTCATTTTTAAATCCTTTTGTTATTTGAAAGACTTAAATATAACTTTGTCAAATACATTTTCCATGGTTTTAAAAATGAGTCTTCTAAGTCCATATTCCACCCTAAAAAAGCTTCAACAATATTTCAAAAGATATTTAAAATATGAAGCACTTACATGAAGACTTCTAAGACTTTGAACATTCTTGGCGCTTGAGTCTTCATGCTTGTCTTCTCTTTACTTTTCTTCAAACTTTGATATACCTTTATGCTTTCTCTCATATTCTTTAAGCTTTAAAAAATCATCTTGAAATCCATGGTTTAAGCTTCATATGATCATCCTTCTTTGAGGTATAAGCTTGCAATGGATCCTTGACTTTGCTTTTTCATGCTTGATCCTTGTAAGTCTTGAAATATCATTTCTCAAGCAAAATGGGATGTTAAGCCTTGTAAGACCAACACCATATTTTTAGCATGCAACTTTCTTACCTTTCCTACAGGAATCCGCTCAGGATGAATACGGACCATAACCATATCACCATCTAAAAATTCTTGTAACCTATGATGTATGTCAGCACTAGATTTATAATGTTCATTGTTCGGGTTAATTTTCATTCTTATTTCAGAGTGTAGGGCATGTATGTGCTTAGCAAAAGCATCAGCTTGTTCACTCACTCAAACCTGTGGAGGTAATGGGGCAAGATCTATAGGCTTCCTTGGTTGATATCCCATGACAACCTGAAAAGGACTCAATCCTGTGGTTCTATTTACTGAGCTATTGAACGCAAGTTTTGCCATCGGAAGACACAAATCCCATGAGTAGGTCTCCTAGACTCCTATTAACTACCTCAGTTTGGCCATTAGTTTAGGGATGGTAAGCACTCAAGAACTGAAGCTTAGTACCTAGTATTGCCCACAGAACTTTTCAAAAATAGGTGACAAATTTCACATCCCTATTTGAAACAATAGTCTTGGGAAAACCATGCAATCTCACCACTTACCTGAAAAAGATGGAGGCAACCTTTGATACATTATGTGTTTTGTTTCATGGAATGAAATGAGACATTTTGGAGAACCTATCCACAACAACAAACACAGATTCATTCTTCCTAGTAGTCCTAAGGAGTCCTAACAAAAAATCCATACTAATGTCTTGCCAAGGGGTGTGTGGTACGGGTAAAGGAGTGTAAAGACCAATATTCTGCTTTCTCCCCTTTATAGATTGGCAAGTTCCACAATGTGAAATGACTCTTGCTACATCCCTCTTGAGACTAGGCCAAAAGAATCTATCCCTTACCATAGCGATGCTCCTGTCCCTACTAAAGTGACCTGCAGCACCGCCTACGTGCAACTCCTATATCAATCAGTCATGAAGGGACGTAGAGGGGATACACAATCTGGTTCCTCTGAATAGGAATCCTCTGTGGATCACATAGTCAGGATGGGATCCGGGTAGTCCTTGTAACAAATCAGAGAAAATGTCGCAAAAGTCTAGACATTGGGAGTACTTCTTTTTTATGCTCTTAAAACCTATGACTTTCACTTCCAATATTTGTAAAGTGGCTACTACTCGGCTCAAAGCATCAGCAGTTTTATTTTCAACATTGGTGCGGTGTTTAAGCACAAAGGTATACTATCTGATATATTCGATCCACTTTACATGTCTATGATTGAGCTTCTTTTGTGTGCTTAGGTACCTAAGGGTCTAGTGATCTGAAAAGAGGACAAACTCTTGAGGGAGTAAATAGTGTCTCCAGTGCCTTAAGGATTGTACCACAGTATAAAACTCCTTATCATAGGTTGAATAACGTTGCTTAGCATCATTTAGCTTTTCACTGAAGAAGGCTACATGGTGGCCCTCTTGACTCAACACCCCTCCTATGCCAACACCGGAGGCATCACAAGCCACTTCAAACACTTTCTGAAAATCCTGGAGGTGTAGCACAGGGGCTTTGGTCATTAGGTATTTTATGTCTAAGAACACTTTGGTTGTAGCCTTAGGCCACACAAATTCTCCTTTCTTTAGACAATTGGTTATGGGTGCCATGATGGTGTTGAAATTCCTAATGAATCTCCTATAGAATGTGGCTAACCCATAGAAGCTTCGGGCCTCATGAATGTTTTTGGGAGTAGGCCAATCTTGGATGGCCTTGATCTTCTCAAGGTCAACAGCAACTCCACTCTCAAATATTACATATCATAAAAAATTACCTAAGGATTCATGAAGGTGCACTTCTTCATATTTGTATACATCTTTTGCTCTCTTAGGACTTCAAACACTTTCCTTAGGTGATCTAAGTGGTCTTTCCTTGTTTGACATCAAAATTTCATCAAAGTAGACCACAAGGAAATGCCTAATGAAGGGTCTCAAAATCTAGGTCATCACCCTCATAAAAGTGCTTGGTGCATTGGTGAGATCAAAAGGCATCACTAGCCACTCATACAAATCGTCCTTAGTCTTAAAGGCTGTTTTTCATTCATCGAGGTCTAATCCTAATTTGGTGGTATCCACTTTTAAGATCAATTTTGGAAAAGATTTTGGAACCAACCATTTGATCCAACATATCATCTAACCTAGGTATAGGAAACCTATATTTGACGGTTATCTTGTTAAGGACTCTACTATCAATGCACATTCTCCACATGCCCTTTTCTTTGGAGTGATAAGGGCGGGACATGCACATGGGCTCACACTCTCCTGAATAAATCCCTTACTTCTCAACTCGTCTACTTGCCTTTTTAGTTCCTTATGTTCTTTAAGGTTCATCCTATAGTAAGGAAAGTTAGGCAAAGAGGCTTCTGGAACTAAATCTATAGCATGTTGAATATCTCTCATTGGTGGCAATTCATTTGGAAGCTCAGAGATAACATCACTAAATTCAGCAAGTATAGGTGACACTTCAGGTGGTGTCTCAAGTCCTAGAGTAAAGGAGTCATTTTTTTTGGTCAATACGATGTAAACAACCTAAGTCTCCTTACTCTCTTGTTTGAATTGCTTCTTTCTTAGGATATGCAAGGAAGTTCCAGATCTCTTTTTCCTTTTTGAACATTTCTTCTCCTTGTCTTGTTTATCCTTTTTGGGCTCTAAAGGACTCAAGACAATTTTCTTGCCATTACACCTAAAAGTATAGGTATTGGTTCTGTCATTGTGTGCAACATCAAGATCATATAGCCAAGGTTTGCCTAAAAGAATGTGAGCAACATCCATGGGAAGGACGTCACACCAGATTTCATCCTCATAATTTGCAATCTTAATAGGGACTAGGCACCTATAGCTAACGGGCATGGTTACAGCATTTACCCTAGCAACTTTGTAGGATTGGGGATGAAGTTCAACTTTTAGATTCAATTTTTCTGAAGCTAATTTTGAAATTACATTCATGCAGCTTCCACCATCGATGATCATCTTGCAGCTCTTATTCCCACAATTGATGTAAGTATGGAAAATAGAAGTGCGACGCCAATATTTTTGTTCTCTAGGAGTCACCATGATGCATCTCATAACATTCAAATTAGAATTTTCATCTTCCTTGATAGACAACTCATCCTCACTCGCTATTTCCTCAGGGATATAGATTTGTTCTTCTCCCGAATCTTCCTCTTCATCCATTCTTTCAATTGCTAAATTTCCAGTTGGGCATTGCTTAGCAAAGTGACCTTTCTTGTGACACTTGTAGCACATCATTCCCAGAATTTTGCTTTGAGCGCCCATTTGTGGGTGCCTTTCCTTTGTCCAATGGTTGTAGGTTGGTGAGATTGCTACCTATAAAAGTTACTTGACCCGTGTTGGTGGGTCTTTTTTTCTCATATGATGTGGCCTTTCTTGGGTAAGTGTCATTAGAGGTGTTTCCAAATTTTCTTCCCATTTGAAATTTACTCATTTGCTCATAGTCATGTGCTAAATTAAAGGCACGTTCAAGGGAATCAATATGATGTGGAAACAACTCCTTCCTCAACTCGGGTTTCAAGCCAATCCTAAAAACAGAAATTTTTTGGCTAATGCTTTCTTCCACACCACACCGAATGGAAAGTTCATCAAACTTGCTCATATATTCGGTCACACTCATACTACCTTGCCTAAGGCTATAGAGTTGATCCATGAGATGTTCCTTATAAGAAATTGGGATATACTTTTCTTTCAATCTTTCTTTCATCAAATCCCAATGGTCTATAGGTCTATGGCCAAGGCGAGCTTCTTGTCTTTCAACATTCACCCAATGAAGCTTTACTTGCTCGGTTAATCTCATCTTTGCAAATCTCACCAGATGTGGGTCATTCATCTTATACCAGTCAAAGTATAAATCCATTTTAGCTAACCAATCCTGAAAAAGTTTTGGATCCATTTGACCATTATATACAGGGGCTTCAATTTTTACTCTTTTCATCACATCCATATTTGGATCATGATTTTCCCTACGATATGGTCTCAATGGTTGGAATTCTTCTTCATCATAATCCTCAATATTCCAATGTGGAACATAAAGGTCATGATGTTGGAACTTTCTAGGAGCATTTGGTCTTTGTAGGGGAGGAATGGGAGGTTGTTCATGAGGTGGTGTCCTCTCTCTTGGAAGGTTGTTTTGCTCCCTAGAATGATGGGAAGCAAGCTCGTTGTCAACCTCAAGGGGCTGTCCTAAATTTTTTGGAGGTGGATTAGTAGCTAAACTAGCTTGTAGCCTCTCAATCCTTGCAAGTGCATTGGTCAAGTCATGGGTTAAGACATGGATTTGGTCTTGTAGGTCATCTAGGAGTACATCACGGTCTATGTCATTCCTACAACCAAGATAACAATTCTTGACTCTAGTTGCCATCTAAAAAACACAATCCTCCTCGTTGGAGGTTTTCTCCTTATACCTAACCAAACTATAGCTCCAAATATCCAAAATTCAGAGTATAGGTGGGTTGTAATAGGCAAAACCGTCACCCATTTTTCTGGAAACCTGAGAGCTGCCAAAAAATTTTCAACCATGAATACCTTTCGGTATTTGAAGCATAATTTTTTCTATAGAACTCCAAATAAAGAGATCATGGTGTCAAAAGAAAGGTACGAAAATTTACCATAACTTTTGTGTTTAAGGTTTTTGAAGATGGGAAGGTTTTGACAATGAAAATTGCACATCAATTATGTAGACGAAAAAATAAAGGTGTTGGGACTTATAAGGTTCACCTAATTCTACCTAGGTTCTGATACCAAGATGATGTAGGACGAGAATGGCTGACCTATGTCCTATGGTTCAACCCTCACACAAGCACATGCACTTAAACACTTTAAATTAAGAATTTAATTATCTAAACATAAACACAATAAATCATACTTTATTTCACATGTTCAAGGATTTTGAAAAGGTGTATGACTTGTCAAGCAATTAAGTACCAATTGGTTCTTTCACAAAGGAATCAAGTTACATGTTGAAAAGTTGCTATTTCAAAGATTAAAGAATATAAGTTTTATGTTAGCAAACTAGTATTCATACAATGGATTTTAACTAGCAAGTACCAATATTGCAATCTATGGATCAAAAGGTTTATTTAAAGATGTGATTTTAATCTACTAGCAAGGGTTCACAAGATATAGAAAAGGATTCAAAAACAAGTACTGAAGTTACCAAGGGATTGATTTGAATGACTTTACGTTGTTCCACACGTAGTTAGGTCTCATCGTAGGTCCTTCGTACAAGCTTTGAATCACAAGATGAACGCAGCAATGAAGTGTAGATGATGATCATCATATGGGTGTATGAAGGTGTTGGTTGTGTGGTGTTGATGGGGACCATGAGAGTATTAGATGGAGGAGGGGTTGATGGAGTTGTTGGATAGTTTAGTGGTCTCTCACCACTTGATCTCTGGAGAGAACATCGCAGCCTCACACTACTCACTCACAAGGAGAGGGACAAGCTTTACAAGCTCAAGCAAAGAAGTGTTTCTTTTATATTCAACTTCAACTTCATATCTTGTTCTTACAATAAGAAGGTTATTTATAGGCATAGCCTGGGAGACAAAGCACTAAACACTCAACAACTCTCAACAACTTTCAACAACAACTCTTAATAACTTTTAACAACTATTAACCTAATGATTACGCGCCTAAATTGAGTAATTAGGTGTTTGAATCCATGCATTAAGGATTATATTTTTAATTAAATGTATAATTATGTTCAATATTTTAACATTGCATTATATTTATAATATTTGGGTTTTATTGAATAATTTATGATTTTTTGGTATTTTATTATTGCAGGGCAACTATTGGACGTTAAAGCCAATGACACTTTATAATTTGGGCATAATTCTCCCATCCGAGCTCCGATCGAGGTGATCCAAAATGCTGTGAAAAGCTTAGAAAGAGCTCTACAACTTTTGTGTTTTGAGCTTTGAATGTTATGGGCTATAGGAAGGCCAAAATCAGGCCTGTGCGCTAGAAAACAAAAAAAAGGAAAAAAGAAGAAACAAGAAAAGAAAAGAAAAGAAAAAAATAATTAAAAAAAAAAAAGCATTTAACCCAGCCATGCAGCTGGGTCCTCTTGTGCGTGTGGTTGTGTAGGGCTTCTAAAGAGCCTTTAAATGGTTTTTTCTCTCATTCGGTCGCACTCCTCTTCCCTTCTCTCGTCCTTTTCCTTTCCTCTGCTTTTTTTTTTTTCTCATTCTCTCTTCGGCCTCCTCTTCTCTCCTCTCTTCTCTCTCTCAACTCTCAAGCATTTTTTTCTCTTCTCTCTCTCTCTCTCTCTCTCTCTCTCTCTCTTCTCTCTCTCTCTCCCTCTCTCTCTCTCTCATCACCCAAAGACCCTACTTTGCCGAAGCTCATGTGGCTGCTGCTGCCTCCTTCTTCCTACTGCTACGTTGAAGGAGGAAGACCTAAAGCCCACCACTGTTGCTGCCATCTCTTCTTCCGGCTGCTGTGCTGAAGGAGGAAGACCCCTCCCTGCTTTTGCTCTCCTGCATTGCTACTCCAGTTCTTCCACACAGCCAGCCACGAACTCGAGCCATCTTGCTCTCTCTCTCTCTCTCTCTCTCTCTCTCTCTCTCTCTCTCACTCACTCTTTTATTCTTTCTTTTAACTTGTTAATTGAATATAGTTATTTTTCATAGGATTTCATTTAAAGTTTTAACTTTTAATTATTTGTTGGGATCTAATTATTAAAGTTTATTTATTTTATTTCTTTTCTTATTTAATGTTATCATTAGAATTAATTTTTTCTAGGGTTATTTTTTTCCGTTAAAGTTCGGTTTGATCTTTAAAAAAAGAAAAAATATATATCTTTTTTAGGATTTAAATTTGTTGTCTTCTCTAGAATTTAACTTTTGTTGGGTTCTAATTATTTTAATTTTAGTTTAATTAAAATTTGATTTTTTTCGTGTTTTTGTTTATTGTTTAGTTGTTAAATTTTTAATTTTGGTTTAAGTTCTTGATTGGTTAAAAATTTGGTTTTTGTTTGAGTTTGTGTTTGATTGAGTTTTTTTTAATTGCATGCTTAAGTTTTTGCTTAAAGTTATCGTCTTTAGTCTTTTTTCGAAGTTCAAACGTGGGTTTTAATTCTTGTGTGGTTAATTAAACGTAGGGTCGTTTCTTGTTGTTAATTTAGTTGTTAAATTTAGTTCGTGTTAGGATTTATAATTTAAATTACACGTTCTTTTATTTCGTCGAGAAAAAAAAAGAATCTCAACATCCGAGAAAACCCGAATCTGAACTGTGTTTAGTGACCCTTTTGTTTCTTATATTCAGTTGAAATTATACAAGATTTGGGATTAAATTGCATTCCCTGAGGAAATGATCTGACCCATAGGCTAAATATTACATGACTGAACTCCTAAACTTGGGATAGCTTCCGAACTGCTCATTTTTTGACTGAGTCAAGTTTTTGGCACCATTGTTGGGGAGTGCCATATTTAATTTCAAAATTAAATAAAAATTGATTGATAAATTTGAAAATTTTAATCATATTTGTTTGCTGCTATGTTGGTGATTTTCTGTTGTTTGCATTGATGTTTGATGCCTTGGGTCCGAGATATTTCCAATAGATTGTCCAAAATTTCACTTAGCACCAGTAGTGACACACAAAGCACAGAATCCGATAGTTCTCTGATTACTTTTACGAGTGATTATGAAAATTGATTTGAGTAATCTGTTTGAAGAATTCTTTGAGGAAGTAATGGCTGCACCATGTACACTTCAGGATTTTCTGCAGCCTACACACACTTCTACACCTTTCCATATAATTTTACCATAAGACGCACCGACCTTCACAATTAAGCATGGTATGTTATCTGTGATACCCCAGTTTCACGGGATGGATTTTGAGAGTCCATACCAGTATTTGACAGATTTTGAGTTAGTCTGCACCACTTTCATTAATAGGGCTGGAACCAATGAGTATATCAAACTTCGCTTGTTTCCATTTTCTTTGAAAGATAAGGCAAAAATCTGGTTTAATTCTTTAAGACCTAACTCTATTACTAGTTGGGTTGAAATGCAACGTGAGTTCTTACATAAGTTCTTTCCTTTTCAGAGAACCCAATATCTGCAGGAGCAGATCAGTTAGTTCATGCAAAAAGGCGACGAGACCTTCCAAGCTTGTTGGGAGAGATTCAAGGACCTGATAAATATATGTCCACATCACGGATTCGAATCTTGGAGGTTAGTGAATTATCTTTATACTATGTGCAATGGGGAGTTCTTCAGCAAGGAAACCAGATGAGGCTTTATCTTTCTTTGATTATTTAGCTGAAAGTGTCCAACAATGGAACACATGATATGATTGGGCACCAATGACAACAAAACCTCTCAGAGCAATCAGTGGTGGAGGTAGGTACGAGGTCAAAGAGGAAACTAATTTATGGGCTCTTGTTGCTGCTTTGTCTAAAAAACAGAGGTTATGGAGTCATAGAAAGTCTAAGGTGCAAAATCGGTGGATGATTAGTACATAATATTGCATATTTATGAACATTTATACGCCATCTTAGTGCACATAAATAAGTAAATCATCTACATAACATGTATATAGAACTTATTGTGTGATTTTTGTGATTTGTAGGTAAATTGCAATAATTAATTGATTAGCCCTTGGGTGGAGTATGGAATGACTGCAAAGACTTTAAGGATTCAAAGTACCAATTTGTGAAGTGAGGAAGGATGTTTGGAAGAATTGAATAACATCCAAGAGTGCTTTAATTCGGGTCAATTGAAGTAATGTAGCAATTTTCTGTAGCTTTGGTAAATTGGTCATAACTTTTGACTCGCTTATCCAATTTATACAAACGTGGTTGCATATCAAAGAAGACTTCAAGCCCTACAAATTTGCATTTCACAAGAAAGTCCAAATTACAATGTTTGGCCGTCCAAAATTGAGCTAGAAGAAAGGTGACGAGATTAAACAATAAATTTCAACAACACAAGGAGTGCAACTACCATTTTGGTTGGTGAAGAAGTGCAACTACCATTTTGGTAGGTGAAGGTGTTTGTGGTAGGTATAGGAGTGTAACTAATAAATTATGTTGGGTTTTGGAGTGGAAGGAGTGGTTTTTTCAACCTATAAATAAGAGGCTTGTGTTAGCCTTGAAGAAGGGGAGCTACCTCATTTTCTTGTATTCTTTCTCTCATTTCCTTGTAAATATTCGGAAGTGTTTAATTTAAGTATTTATTCTTTTCATTCTAATGGCCAACTAAATTTCAAGTTAGGCTAAGGGTGGAGTCTTACATCCCATTATTGGTAATTCTCATCTTAGTCTTCAAGTATTTTATGTTTAAGATTGATTAATGTTCAATGATCTTTTTCTAAAAACTTTTGGTTTTGTAAACTTCTTGATTGATTGTAGACAAGTTAAATCTTGTCAAACCTATGCATTTCAAGCGATATATTTTTCAATCAAGTTCAATAGGTATATTGATGTTGGTTGAGTTATAAAGATGAGATTTGATTACCAATGATGAGATTAGGATGAAATTTAAAGCCTAACCCTTTAATTAAATTGTTATAATCAAGTGACAGTTGTATTCATTAAAATCAATCCCTACACTTCTCACTCTAAATTAATTTGTGACGTATGAACTCTTAAACTTACCAATTGAATCCCTGTGGAAATGACCTTGGGACTCCAAGATTTACTATGCTTGACAATGGAATTTTCCTACGCTTGGGAATTGGACAATGATGAACAAAATAAAATGACAAGTAGTGGAGGATTGTCCGTTTCTACTAGTATTGCATAAGAGTGGATCTGATAAGATGCAGTCAGCTAATTGGGTCAACACATCTCAAAATCAGTCATTCTTGAACACTTATAATCCAGGATGGAGGAATCACCTGAACTTCTCTTGGAGGAATGATCATTCCGGTCCATCTTCCTCACAATTTCAGCAACTTCCTCAATCTTATTCACCACCTCCATAGCCGCTATATCATCCAGTTGCAACTTCTCAACAACAGTATCAGCTGTAACAGATCTCTCAGAGTTATGCACCTCCAGGACTTCAGCCTAATTTAGCTCCTATTCCATCAAAGAAACCTTCTGATGATAGCATGACGTAGATGGTGAATATGTTTTAGTAATTCAGGAAAATTCACATCACAACCAACAGTCAGAATACTCAAGCCATGAATGAACTGAGAGAAACTATTAATAAGATAAATACACAGCTGAACACCTTAGAAGAAGGAAAATTTCCAGCACAACCTTAGCCTAATCCCCAAGTATATCAACAACAACAACCAGTGCATACTATTTTAGGGGATTCTATTGAAATGGCGAAGGCTGTTATTACCTTGAGGAGTAGAAAAGAAGTTTCCCATCCTAAAATGCATGTTGATCAACAAACAGTTACTCCAACACCTGAAGTTGCAACTGAGATGGATTGAGCAAAAGAAAAATCAGATGAAACAAGCTCAAAAGTGAAGAAGTTAGTTAACGTGGAGACTGAGACTATTAAGGAGTATCAACCTATGGTCCCCTATCCTCAGAGGTTGGAAGTTGGTAAGAAAAGCAAATATCACAATGAAATTCAAGAAATCTTCAAGCAAGTGTAGATCTACATCCCACTTTTGGAAGCCATATAGCAAGTTCCTGCGTATGCAAAATTTCTAAAGGATCTGTGCACAGTGAAAAGTAAATTGAATGTGAAGAAGAAAGCTTTCTTAACTGAGCAAGTTAGTACATTGATATTGATGCAAACTCCTCAGAAGCTCAGAGATCTTGGTTCTCCTACTATTTCTATTATGATTGATAAATCTCGTATCAGGAGAGCCTTACTTGATTTGGGGAGTAGTGTGAACTTGCTCCTATTTTCAATACATGAGCAGTTGGGGTCAGGTGAGCTGAAGAAAACACCCATAATGCTACCGTTGGTAGATAGATCATTAAAAGCTCCATAAGGCGTTATTGAAGATGTGTTAGTACAAGTTGATAAATTTTGTTACCCAGTGGACTTTGTGATTTTGGATATGCAGCAACCTATTTCCAACATCTACCAGGCACCTGTTATTCTTGGGCAACCATTCCTTGCTACTTCTAGTGCCTTGATTAATTGTCGAAGCGGAGTACTTAGGCTCACATTCAGAAATATAACATTGGAGATGAACGTGTTCAATAAGACGCCGACTGGGTGTGATGATTCAAAGATACATGCAGTTAATATGGTAGATGACTTGGATATTTTAGAGTTGTTATCAGCATTTGATTCTCATGGTGAATCTAAGAGTGAATCTCTCGGGTAGCTTGAAGTGTTTGATGAAAAAGTTCCCTTGATTAGAGAGTTTCTAAAAGTAGAGGAGTAGTCCACAGAGATAGATGCAATATTAGTCTGTGATGCACAATAGAGACCGAACCCAACGATGATGAGAGTGGTAAAGAAAGAAGTGTTGTAGATGTTAGATATTAACATCATCTATTCTATCACTGACATGTCATGCGCTCCTTGGTTTGATGATAATGTGCACTACCTTGTCACCTATCGAATGCTAGAATATGGGGTAATGCAGGATAAGGGTAAGTTTTTTTGCAGAGATTAAGATCATACTTGAGAAGATGGGTTGTCCTAATCGAATAGCCTGGTTCAATAAACTGATTGATGCACTCTGGGCTAACCAAACTACATTCAAGACGAATTTAGGGACATCTCCATACGGGTTGGTTTATGGTAAGACATGTTATGTACCTATTGAGATTCAGCATTATGCATTATGAGTTATAAAATAGATTAACTTTTCACTTGATGATGTCAAAGGCTTGAGAAAGTTGCAGGTATGGGAGCTTAAAGAATCCAGAAGGAAAGTTTATGACAAGGCTCGCTTAGCGAAGAAGCGGATGAAGCTTGTTGGCCTTACAAGGCTTAACGTCCTGTTTTGATGCTAACAAACAAGTGAAACTTAATATATTTGGTTGAGTAATGTTATTTCAGGGCTCACATATGTGAAAGCAAGGTCAAAGTGCTCACAAGGATCAAATGAAATTTAAAGAATCAAAAGCATGGATTTAAAGACGATATTTTAAAGCTTGAAGAAAATGAGGACATTGATGATTTGTTGAGAGCCAAAGAAAAGCAAAGTAAAAGAAAGCCTAAGAAAAACAAAGAAAAAAAAAAAACCAAAGAAGAGCAAAGCAAAAAAGCTCAAAGAAAGACAAAGCATGAAGATTCAAGTACCTAAAATGTCAAATGTCTTAGAAGTCTTTATGTAAGTGCTTTAATGTTTTAATATCGTTTGAAATATTTTGAAGCTCTTTAAGGGAAATATATAGACTTAGAGACGTATTTTAAAACCCCAAAAAATGTTTTATAAAAGTGAAAAGAAAGAGAGCAAAACAGATTTTGGAAACTAAAAATAAAAAACCAAAAAATAAATTGTTCAAAAGACCAAAGACACTGCCCAAGAGAATGAGGTGTCAACTTCAGAAGACTGAAGTTTAAGCTTAATCATCTGAAGAATTACTTTAGAAGACCAAAGATTAAGTTCAGTCGTCTGAAGATTTATTGAAAAAACACAGAAACAGGCAGAACCTTACCAAAAGACTGAACCCTGCCTTCAGTCGTCTCAACCCGCAACTTCAGAAGTTTAAACCCCAACTTCAGACGTCTGACCCTGTGTCCAGTTCAATATTTTCAAAGCATTAAGGAACTTCATTCATCTGACCCCAATACCTCAGACGTATGAACACTGTTAATAGTCAAAATTTTTAAAATAATTTAAATGTTTTAATTGGTTCCTTGTGCTCCAAAATTTCAAAAAACATGGGAAATACTCCACGTAAACTTGGGCAACATGAAAACACTTTTCAAAGCTTATAAATACATGGCTTTGCTAATCAAATCAATAACCAAGGGCCAAGGAACTAAAAAATCTGCTCTAAGCGTCTTGCATTCAAAGTCACTACTTGCTCATTCATTGCAAAACTCTTTTGCTAAGATATTTTAAAGTGTTGATCATTCCTACTCTGAATTCCTACTGCTAATCATCATCTAAGAAGGATATTGGTGAATTCTATACTCGAGCTTCAATTTTATTTCATATTGATATTTTTACATTGAAGTATATAGTGCTGAACTTGTACTAACCTACTCTTTTTAGAAAAGGTTTCTTATACACAAAAATTCTTTTTGATTTTCTTGTAGATTGACGACTCCAAGGATTGTTTGGATCGTTGGCTAAGCATAGGGTATCGCTTAGAGAGGTGTTGCTCTAGCCTATTGAAGGAGTGACCGAGTGAGGGGATATCACTTGGAGAGGCGGACTTTAGC
This sequence comes from Malania oleifera, assembly GCF_029873635.1. NCBI lineage: Eukaryota > Viridiplantae > Streptophyta > Magnoliopsida > Santalales > Ximeniaceae > Malania > Malania oleifera. The sequence continues at coordinate 23,222,562 of NC_080417.1, read as the reverse complement.
CTAATAAAGGAGTGTGTAAATGGTGTTGTTCCGCCCGGCAAAGGATATGGTTTAGTGAATCCTTTGGTAGTTTGTCAAAGGCGAGGATGTAGGCTGGGGATAAGCCGAACCTCGTAAAAACTCGGTCTCACTCTCTCGTTCCCTTACTCTTTTTACTTTCAATACATATAAACTACATGGATGATTTAATTTTCTTAATTATACAAACAACGTAATTTGGAAGTTAAATAAACTTAAAGTTTAATTTTGATTTGGGATTGTAGAAACCAAAAGGGAGAACGTTGGTTGATCAAAACTGTTGACTTTTTGAGTCCAATCCCTGTTTTGATGCTGACAAAGTACATGTTTCTTATGTGTGTATTTAGTATGTGAACAGGTCCATTAATTTAACACACGTATAAAGCAACGGCGATGGAAGCTTGCAGGGCTTAAAGACTATACGATCAAGTGCATTCCATGAAGTTGGAAGAGCAAAAAGACGAAGACATTTGTTTTTAGTTTGTATATGGATTTATTTTTTATCTTTGGTCTGTAATATTGCATGCGTTTGCATGATGTGTTTGAATGCTTAGAACGACTGTAGATAAACCCTAGGGACTAGCACATCTCACCAAAAGCTTTTTTCTAAATAGACCAAAATCATACAAAATTTTTGGAATAGCTTTAGGGTCAAACTCAGGGCTAAAACGAAGTTTACGGTCGACCGACACCGGATTTTTTTGGTATGTTCAAAAAGAACCTAGAAATGCCCTTAAGACACTCACTCATGCATACCTATACTTGGTCATTTGAAATAGGGTGACTGTGGCTTAAACAAGACTAAAATGCACAAAATGTGCACATTCGTTCAATCAAAATATTATGTACAAAATGGCCCGGTCAACCGAACCTGGTCCGAGTCAACAAGTTGACCACAGCCTGGTTGACCGAACTAGGTCATTCATTTTGGCCCCGATCGACCGAACCTGGTCCAGGTCAATAGTTTGACCATGGCCCGATCGACCGAACTTAACAGTTCATTTACAATCGGTCAACCAAACTCCCTTGGAGTCAACATATTGACCACCTGGTCGACCAAGCCAAAAATGTACTCCAACGCTCTGGTCGAGCGAGGGTCCTCAGGAGATGCCCTAACAGCCTAGCCAATCGAACTTCTCAGTTCAAAATGTCCCAGATGACCGAACCTCGTTGTTTTGAAAAACCACCTCTTTCGGTCGACCGACCAGTTAGTTCATTTTCACCCTGGTAGACCGAACTGCGCTAATTTGGAAAAATCGCCCTTCTTGGTTGACCGACCCTGAAGTTCAAAATTGGTCTGGCCGGCTGAGCCATATGAACTTCGGTCGACCTAAAGTCTTTTGGTCGACCGGTGCTCTCGGGTTGGTCCAAATTTTTACTACAGCTAACCTTTTAAAATGAGGTTAATTTTAATTAAACATCATTAAACTTTTTCTAAAATGACCTCCGTGTCCAGATTAGGAACTTTGATTAACTCTAAATTTCTCTCTAATCCTTGGATAATCAAAGTTCCCCCAAAATGTTTTTTATTGTTTAAATCACTCTTTTGGGTCAAATTTTTTTATTCAAATCTCTCTCTCTTTCATGCTTTTATTTCAAAATTTTCTTTGAGGAGAGTATTTTATTTAGGGCATTTCATTTGCACATATTCTCACTAGGCACCAAATATTTGAAGAATATTTTTGAGAATATTGCTTTGGTTTTTCTCCCACATTATTTCCTTGATAAATATATTTTGGGAGAAGATTATTTGTTACACAAATATTTTATTAAACTTATCTCTTAGATTCTCCAAATATTTCTAACTTGCATAAATCTTTGTTGGAGAACATAATACATATTTTTCATAATACATTCTATTTGTGCAAAAATTATTGAAAGAGAAAAACCCTAGGTTCCCCTATATCTTTATTGAAATATCTTTTTGGAGAAAATTTTTATTAGGTTTTAAATGTATTTAAGCACCCTTACTCCCCTAAGCATTATTTCATATCATTGGAGGACATATTTTTATTGAGTTTACTGTGTACATCTCTTATTGTATTTTAGAAGCATATTTCATGTACGAAATGGTTTTATGTAAGGGTTCGGTTCATACCGTCAATTGAACTAGGGAGTCTCAGCCCCACAAGTGAGACTAGTTTGGCTCAGCCTAGTAATTGAGCTGAGATTTTCCTCGCCCCATAAGGAAAGGATGTAAACGGCTTCTGCTCCGCCCGGTTAAGTGAGCAGGTTTAGTGGAATCCTTGGGGGTATGCCTGATTACGCGTCAAAACTACGTAATTGGGCATCTTAACCCGGGCTTTACGGTTTATATTTTTAATTAAATATCCAAAATTGTCCAATATTTTAATAAAGTTCCAAAATCATCATTCTTGAACTTTATTACACTATTTATGAAGTTTTGGTAATTTTTTGTCGCAGGAAAATTCCCGAGAACCAAAACCGATACCTGTTCGTATTTCATGCATAACTTTTCCGTACAAGCTCTGATCGAGACGATTCAAATTTCTAGAGAGAGAGAAAAAGATTATCTACAACTTTAATGTTTTGAGTTTTATGAGAAACGGGCTTTAGAAGAGTCATATTTGGGATGAACAGAGAATGAAAAAAATGAAAAAAATATAACAATTCGGGTTGGGTCAAGTTGCCGGGTCAAATCCAATTGGGTCGGGTTAGCTCCAGCGGGTCATAGGGTTCCTTCCCCCCTATCCTATTTAACCTTTCTTTTCCCCTGTTCTGAGGTGTGCCTCTGACACCCCACTCTCTCCCTCAAGTTCTCTTTTTTTTTCCCTTTCTCTTTTCTATGTTCTCTTTCGTTTCTTCTTTTCTCCTGCTCTCTTCCTTTTTTTTCTTCTTCTCATTCTCTCTTCCTAACTCTTTCTCCCTTACCTTGCCTTCTCTCCCACTCTTAATCTCCCTCTCCATCTGCAACCTCTAGCACAGCCCCAAACAGCAGCACAAGCAACCGCCTTTAGCAGAGTCACGAACCACAGCAGTAGCTTGCAGCAACTCCTCTGCACAGCAACTCCTCTGCTCCTCTGCCTCACCTTTGCTACAGCCACGAACCAGCCAAGCCTCCAGCCGAGAGCCTTGCTGCACCCGAGCCACTCCACAGGCAGCCGTGGCAGTCCTTCACCACGCCAGCGGCCAATCCACAACACAGCAGCCCAACTCCAGCTCTTTCTCTCTCTCTCTCTCTCTCTCTCTCACTCTCTCTCTCTCTCTCTCTCTCTCTCTCTCTCTCTCTCTCTCTCACTTTTATTTATTTTTGTTTAGTCTTTAAATACTGAATAAAGTTTAGTTTTTTTTTAAATGTTATTTGAAATTTCCTTTTAAGTTGGACATTGTCAAGTGTTTAATTCTTGTTGAAATTATTTATTTGTTTATCTAATTAGTGAGAGTTTTAATTTAGTCTTTTTAATTAAGTCTGATTTGATTTCTCATGTTTTCATTATTTTTTTTTGTTATCGTTTATGTATTAAATTTTTTTTTGTTTCGTGTTTAAATTGTGATTGTGGTTTAAGTTATTGTTTTGGTTAAAGATCTAATTTTTAGTATGTGTGTGTTAAATCTGATTAAGTTTCCATTGCGTATTTTAATTCCATGTTTAAAGTTTCCATTTTTAATTAGTGTGCTCCGGTGTTTCCTTTAGTTGACTAGGGTTTTCGTTATTGTTATTTAATTTAGTGCATTCTAGTTTTAGGACTTTAATTTGCGTGTGTATTTAATTTGTTAAATTAGGTCTCCACAATTTTGAAAATCCCGAATCTGAACTAAGTTCAGTAACTTTTATTTTCGATTGGACGAACGAGAAATTTGAAATTAAAACGCATTCCCTGAGGAGACGATCTAGCCCTTGGGCTTAATATTACACGATAGAACTCCTATACTTGGGATAGCTTTCGAGCTGCTCATTTTTCGAGTGAGTCAAGTTTTTGGCACCGTTGCCGGGGAATGTCGGTCTTAGTCTCAAATTTGCATTTTTTCCGTCATTTTTCTTAGTTTTATGAAAAATAAAAAAAAATAGAAAACAAAAATAGAAAAAAAGATTGAGTTTTGAAAAATCGCTGCGCCTGCACCGCGCACGATAATAGACTTTTTGCAGCTTGAATATGCCACTGCATCCTCTTCCACTGTTTTGCCTTATGACGAGCTTAATTTCATGATGCAGTGCGGGAGGACGTCATTGCTACCCTAGTTCTGCAGGTCGGAATCTGAGTGCCCTTATCAGCACCTAGTAGAGTTTGAGTTAACCTGCAACATATTTTTCTCTCATGCTAGAACTGACGAATCTATTAGACTAAATTTATTTCTTGCTACTTTGCAAGATAGGGCACTGATTTGGTTTCATTCTATGAGACCTCATTCTATCACTAATTGGTCTGATATGGAGCGTGAATTCCTGCATGCGTTTTGTCCCTCACAGAAAACTCAATTTTTGCAGGAACAAATTCTTAATTTTGTGCAACATGATGATGAGACATTTTGGGCTTGCTGGGAGCGATTCAAGGATCTACTATGCACTTGTCCACATCACGGGTTCGACTCATGGAGGTTAGCTGATTGTTTTTATACTGCTCTTACCCCTTATTGCAAGTGTTTTGTCCAAATTATGTCTAATGGAGAGCCGTCAGCGAGGATCCAGATCAAGTATTATCATTCTTTGATTACTTAACTGACAATGTCCCACAGTGCAACACACAATGCACTCCGGCACCTATAACTGCACACCCTATCAGCACAATCGGTGGTGGAGATGTATACGAGCCACCAAATTGCCCAAACAACCCTCCGCCTCAATATCAACCACAACAGATCTCTCCGAGCTGTACGTCGTTAAACCTTTTCGAGGATAGCATAACTCAAATGGCGAACATGCTCCAAAAATTCATGCAAACTCAAGTCGATCATAATAATGAATTGCGGGATACCATTAATGCGATAAGCACGCAGTTGGACATCTTAGAAAACGAAGAATTTCCCATGGAACCTCAGCCTAGTCCTCAAGAGTACCAGCTGCCACACCAACAAATACACGATGTTTCTTTTGAGACAGTAGAGGCCACCACTACTTCAAGAAGCAAGAAAGAATTTCCCCAACCTAAGATGCTCATCATCAAACAACCAGTTGTCCCAGCACTAGAAGTCATGGCTAAACCAGAAGAGATCAAAGAAAAATCAAAGGACATGGGGTCAGAAGCGGAGCAGTTAGTTGATGAGGAGACTGATACTCATACGGAGTACCAACTTGTGGTACCTCATACTCCGAGCTCAGAAATCGTGAAATCGTCACTCCTGCCTGAACCAGATGTTAAGGAGCCTAGTGTGGAGGCAAACTCTTGCAATGGTATGATGATATGTACACCCGATGAAGAGGGTGACCAGTCTGTGAGCATATAATTTTCAAAGAACTAGGTAAAACCTTTAATGTTAATGCTTCTAAAGAACTATAGGTAATTATTCCGATCACTTTTTCTCAACCGTTAGTTCGTAAAGAAGTACATTTCCTGGACACAATGTTGAATAAAGACCCTTTCTTGTCCACACACGAGGGTTGACCTGCACACAAATTGTTTGGTATTTTGACACGCATTAATTCATTTGAGGTTGATTTTCGTGCAAGTATGATGACTAATCGATTGTAGCGGCTCAAATTTGGAGAACCGCCGATGCAATTTATAGACCTGCAGCCACCAGACGAAATTCATCTAGAGCCTCCGCCAAGACAATTGTGATGTTTTTCTTTCCCTTATTTTCCTTTTATTTTATCTTATTTTATTTTTAGTTAGTTTTCAGGTCTATTTTCTCGTAATTCGATATTTGTTTTCCATTATTTCGCCACTCAGGTACGCCTTACTTTTCCCGTGCACAGTATTTTCTATTTCCCCTATGCTTTCACATTGAGGACAATGTTCCACTTTAGTTAGGGGGGATGAGCATTCGCATATGACACTGTGCACGTACACGTACTGGTTTTAAAAAAAAACAAAAAAAAAAAAAACAAAAAACAAAAAAAAAAAAACAAAAAAAAAATCAAAAAATCAAAAAAATCAAAAAGAAAGAGAGAAAGAAAGAGGAACACTGAAAGATTACATTGCATTATGCCATGCTTAACACTGACTCATACCTTTCACATACTTGCATATAACTTACGAATTGCACACTTGAGTCAATCATGCGTAGTTTCTCTCTATATGATCTTATGACTCCATGAAGAATCGATTGGTAGTACATTTGTGTTAATTTGGCTATATAATTTCCTGTATCTGCATGCATCTCACGAGGCTATATAAACACATTCACATGATTCATTGCACTTAGGGTTTCCTGTGAGCACTGAGAGAGCACCTGTGGCGACTATGACACCTTGTGAGATATCCTTGAGCTATTTATCGTCCTTTTGAACGTTAATATCAAATCAGAGTTCATAGAACTCAATTCTCTTTTTTTTGGATGATTCCTTGTGCACTAGTCGTTGTGTTTGATTTGCTAGTCTAGAGGTGACACCTAGTGGGGAGATAGAATCCTAGGTCTTGTAGCCTACTCAAGATGTGAAGGCTGAGCCACCCCTAGAGATAGACTTAATTCATGAACTCCTATTCAAGCTCAATTCCCATTGATGGTATGAAGATTACAAAAGAAGTGTTAATATTGTCCTTATTGCTCAAGAAAAGACAGAAAATAAAGAATGAGCAGAAAAAAGAATAAGCAATACACATGTACATGAAATGAAATGTCAGTGCCGGTCCACATACATATCACAAAAAGTCAAGGACGCGACACATGTTTTTCCATGTATGAAGATTCTTCAATCGATTAATGCCTCAGATGTATTCACGACAAGTTTGTGAATGAGTTGATCTAGGGTGGTCTCAATTGGATATGGCGAGTAGGTGAGAAGATGCTAGGGTGAAGGACCCGACACCTCATAGATAGGCTAGATCCTTTCCAGACTAGTCCACTCCATACACTTAGCATTGTTCCTTTTAATATGTGGGATGTTTGATCGCGACACTCCTCCTCACATATGACGAGTGAACCCATCTTCTTTGAGTGTTTTTGAGGGTATACCAGTTAGGCCGAGTCAAAGCGACCATTCTGTAGGTGTCCACTGGTATCCTAGGTGTACTGAGTCACACACATCACACACACCTCAAGATTTTACTTGTTTATACTCGAACTTATATGACTGCATTAACTCTAAATATGCCACTGATTAACTTCATGTGAGTATACTGCTCTTAAATGACATATAAACGATGAAACTTGCATGAGTGACGTGCTTTGGAGAATGTGCATTGAATATGAACGAGCTTGTGTGAAATTCAGTTATGTTCTTGTATGTGAAGTGGTATAGTCATGTCACATATACATTGATTTCATGATCACCGGAGTATGTAGTTGCAGACACCACCCTGAGATTCATTCACGTCATTTGCTAGAAACTAGCAAAACGTTAGTTTGAGGGTGTGATTACGCATCAAAACTGCGTAATTGGGCATCTTAACCTGGGCTTTACGGTTTATATTTTTAATTAAATGTCCAAAATTATCCAATATTTTAATAAAGTGCCAAAATCATCATTCTTGAACTTTATTACACTATTTATGAAGTTTTGGTAATTTTTTGTCGCAGGAAAATTTCCGGGAACCAAAACCGACACCTGTTCGTATTTCATGCATAACTTTTCCGTACAAGCTCCGATCGAGACGATTCAAATTTCTAGAGAAAGAGGAAAATATTATCTACAACTTTAATGTTTTGAGTTTTGTGAGAAACGGGTTCTAGAAGAGTCATATTTGTGATGAACAGAGAATGAAAAAAATAAAAAAAATATAACAATTCGGGTTGGGTCAAGTTGCCGAGTCGAACCCAATTAGGTCGGGTTAGCTCCAGCAAGTCATAGGGTTCCTCCCCCCTATCCTATTTAACCCTTCTTTTCCCCTGTTCTGAGGTGTGCCTCCGACACCCCACTCTCTCCCTTAAGTTCTCTTTTTTTTCCCTTTCTCTTTTCTATGTTCTCTTTCGTTTCTTCTTTTCTCCTACTCTCGTGTTTTCATTATTTTTTTTTTGTTATCGTTTATGTATTAAATTTTTTTTTGTTTCTTGTTTTAATTGTGATTGTGGTTTGAGTTATTGTTTTGGTTAAAGATCTAATTTTTAGTATGTGTGTGTTAAATCTGATTAAGTTTCCATTGCATATTTTAATTCCATGTTTAAAGTTTTCATTTTTAGTTAGTGTGCTCCGGTGTTTCCTTAAGTAGACTAGGGTTTCCGTTATTGTTATTTAATTTAGTGCATTCTAGTTTTAGGACTTTAATTTGCGTGTATATTTAATTTGTTAAATTAGGTCTCCACAATTTTGAAAATCCCGAATCTGAACTGAGTTCAGTAACTTTTATTTTCGATTGGGCGAACGTGAAATTTGAAATTAAAATGCATTCCCTGAGGAGACGATCTTGCCCTTGAGCTTAATATTACACGACAGAACTCCTATACTTGGGATAGCTTTCGAGCTGCTCATTTTTCGAGTGAGTCAATGCCCAAGGTGGGGACATAGGCGGTATTGACTGAACCTCGTTAACAAGTCTGTGTGTCATTCTCTCTCTATCTCATTTAAATTCATGCACTTAAATTTTAGCATGTGTATGTCTGTTCATATTTTGTTATAATCATCTTGCATGCACTAAGAACTTATTTAAATGAGAAATGCAACACACGTGTATGTATGCACACGCTAATCACTTAATTGTTGTACATACACATATATATATGTTGAATGGGATATGAACTGTGGTGAATCAGCGAAATGTTTTAAATTAGTCAAAAAATATTTTAAAACCCAATTCACTCCCCCCCCCCCCTCTTGGGATCACACCAATTCCAACAAAAACTTTGCAAAAACCTCAGAAGGAAGTACGTTGGTTGGTCAACACCCAAAGACAAATTAACTAAAGAGTTTATTGAAATTCTGAGTTGTTTGGGAATTGAGTTGTGGTTTGCATTGAAGAAACAATTTCATATATACAAAGCTTGGTTCAAATTCACATTCACTACATGGCTTATATAAACAAACAACCATCTTAAGTTCTTACATTACTAGAGTGTTGTATACTTTAATCTTGGTTTGGTTGTTTGCTTTCAAAATGTTTGGTTGATTGATTACTTGGATGATTGAATGTTTCTGTGGTTGTGGATTAAATAAGAAATAAGTTTTTACTAAAAGTTTGAAGAATCAACAAGAAGTTAAGAATTCCAAAAAAGATTTAAAAGAAAATTTTTAATATCCCAATTCACCCCCCCCCCTCTTGGGACTACACCTCTGTTTTCAATTGGTATTAGAGCGGGGTTATAGCAAATCCTAATAAGTTGTTATATAAAGCTTTATATTGCACACATAGGAGTAGCTCCCTTCAAAGAGGGTCAATCCTCAACCCAGCCACCCATGTAAGAACTCGAACCATGATATATGGAATAAATAAATAAGAGAAGGGTAAAATAGGTAAATGAGCAGGATTCGTCGACGAACCTAGAATTCATCGACGAGGGCCCTTTTGTTGTTCGGTGGTGAATTTCAGGTGTTCATCGACGAGGTGAAGTTGATGTGTTTCTAGAAAATTAGAAATCTCATGCTCGTCGACGAGGCCACCGCTTCGTCGACAAACGCCTTTTACTGACTCGTCAATGAAGGCGCCTCCTCGTCGATGAGGTTGGCTAAGTCAAAGGGTTATAAATATCATTTCCATTGCTTCTCAACTAAGAAATCAAAATATGCTCTCTCTCTCTCTCTCTCTCTCTCTCTCTCTCTCTCTCTCTCTCTCCCTCTCTCTCTCTCTCTAAGAACTCAAAAATCACTTTTTCTCTCTCTCTCTTTAGATTTCTTCGTCGTATGTTATTGGAATCGTCGATCCAACATTACCATGAGGATCAGGGAAGGATTCTTTACAAAATTTGTGGAACGGATCTTCATTCTGAGCATTTTCGGGTTTTGAGTTAAAATTGAGGTAAGACTCGGTTTTCGATTCTGTTTTGATAGTTATGTAGGGAATAGAATTGTGAGTATGTTCTATACTGTGGTTTATAGGTTTTGGAAACTCGGTTTCTGTTCAGGAGCTGTAGAGTTTGGGTTTGGATTTTTTGGGAAAGGTAAGAGGATTCTGTTTATGTTGGTTATTTTTGAAATCGGACTTGGTAGAACTGGGGTTCACAGTCCTGTTTGTGTTTTGGTTACTCATTTGGGGAAATCTAACGGGTAAAACTATGGGTTTTTTATGTTACAGTTTTGGGAAAAAAGGGGGCATTGGGTTGCATCTCTGGTTTTGTTGGAAAACCGTGAATATATTATGATATATATTATGTTATGGGGATGGCCATGCCTTGACTCATTTAAACTGTATATTTTTGAAAAATCATGATTTTAGATTATCAAATGAGTGTGGATTGTTTGGTTATATGAACATGCGTGGTTGTGTTTTGCTGTAATGAAATAGGACTTGGGTTTTGAATTGTTCCAGGTTGTGAAAGAGTGTCTGGCTCTATATCCGAGGGTGTGAAATATCACTTGCCATGTTTGGAAAGAGTGTCTAACTCTATATCCGAGGGTGTGAGCCTTACTGGATGATAGCTAAAGGGTGTGGATCCACTAGTTGTACTGGTACGATGCCATGGAAGCCTAGGCTACTCCATTTTTCGGGGACGCCGCGTAATGCGGGCAGGCTTCAAGCCAAAGGGTGTGACGACATCGAGTTACTTGATCATATGTGTGTGCGTGATGTGCACTACACTAGAACTGTTTTGTGAAAATATTGGAATTGCATTGAATTTTGTATGTTTTAGGTCATGATAACACTTATATGCCACACACCGATATAACCTAGATCTGCCTTATTGAGAAGTGTCTCACCCCTATCATACATGCATGTTTTTTAGGTCCTTTGAGTAACCGGAACTAGTGTTCTTGTGTTGGGAGCATAGTGGTCGGTGTACTGCGGATAGAACTTGTGTAAGTACTAGGACTCTATCGGGTTATCATATTGGGGTTCTGGTTGGCACCCGGGTTTATGTTTTGTATTATGGAGCCTAGACTCCTTTTATATAGACTCTGGTATGGTACAGTATATGTATAGAAAGAACAATTTTCGCTGTGTATTTGTCTTGTATATGAATGTGTATAGGGTGTACGGAAGCCCCACGGGGTCGGACCCTCATTCATTAGTGTATCATTGGTATTTTGTATGCTATAGGGACATGTTAGTTTACTAAATCACCCCTTGGTCCCATTACCGAGTTTGGGGGTGTGACAACTTGGTATTAGAGCTAACCTAGTCGTTAGGTCTTGTAGACCTGGTTAGGCATAATTATGTGCACATACCAAAGTATAGGAAGTAGGAAGCAGGTAGAGTAGGTCGAGGGTTTTTTTGTTGCTAGACAGGGACTCGTTGGCCGTGTTTTTTGTTTTTCCTAGAATGACGATTTCAGTAAAATCATGACAAACCATTGATGATTTTCGTGTCGGTGTGATAGGACGGACTTGGACCCGTGAGATAGTAGTTACCATGATTAGTTGCAAATAATTGTGTTAACTATACGTGACATAGGAGTGCTAACATATTCCTATTATGTATTTTCAAAATGGAGCAAAGGATAACAAATTGGAAAGTGGCTCTAAGGAGACTGCGAGTGATAAGTCTCCTTCTGTGTCTCAATGGTTGACAAGGCAGGTGATGCGGGAGATCGGGCGGAGTGTTAGGAGATGTGAATGCTCTCCTATTACTACGGGGTGTACCATTGAGAGGTTCATACATATGCACCCTCCGACATTTGTAGGAGGACCCGATCTGATGATAGCCGAGGACTGGGTTGAGAAGACCGAGAGGATTTCGGAGGTCCTACACTGCACAGATAAGTAGAGAGTCCTTTATCTTACCTTCCAGTTGTTTGGAGAGGCAGGACGATGATGGACTGCAGTGAGTTTGTTGGAGAAGCAGAGAGTCGGTCCTATGGAGATGACATGGAGCCATTTCAAGGAAGTGTTCTTTGAGAGATACTTCTCGGCCTCCACGCGCGATGCTAAGGCAGATGATTTCTCTACTTTGACACAAGGAGAAATGACAGTGCAGGGGTATGCTGCTCAGTATATAAAGCTATCCTATTTCCCACCATGTTTGATATCAAGTGAGTATGAGAAGACTCGGAGGTTTGAGAAGGGCTTGAGGAAGGACATCTGTAGACTAGTGAGTATGCTTCAAATCCGTGAATTTTTGGTTTTGGTGGATAAGGCCATGGTGATCAAGACCAGTATCCAGGAGGATGAGGTGGATTAGGAACTGAAGAAGAGGACAGTACCTTCTGGTTCTCAGTCTAGATCTCGCCGGGGATCATGGAAGAAGAAGAATAAGGGTTCGGGTTACCGTCAGAATACTGAGCGCCAAACTTCTCAAGTGAGTCAGTCGAGTGATCATTGTATCAGGTGCCATAGATGGCATAGTGGTGAATGCTAGCCGTTTGGAGGTAACTGCAACAACTGTGGCCAGTAAGGTCACCTGGCTCGGGATTGTCACACACTAAAAAGGGGTACGCCCGCTTTGAGCGAGAATCGGGGAAGTAATTAGGTATCCCAGGGAACTTATCAAGAAAACATAGCTCCGGCAAGGGTTTACTCGCTTACTCCAGTGGATGCTGAGTATGGGGGGAATGTGGTAACAGGTACTATGATATTGCTTTTAAATAGATCTATGGTTTTATTTGATTCAGGTGTGACCCATTCTTTTATGTCTGCTAATTTTGAAAAAATTTGTGGCGTTGAGACTCGAGTCATGAATAAAGAATTTTTTGTAGCTCACCATCTGGGAGTGTATTGTTTTGTAAGAGGATTTAGAAGACTACCCAGTGGTAATTTAGGGAAGACTGCTACCAGTGAATCTTGTAGTATACGATATGTCGGGGTTTGAGGTCATACTGGGGATGGATTGGTAATTCTCCAGCTATGTCGTGATCGACTGTCATAGAAAGGTAGTAGTGTTCAGACCTCTTGGGGAGCAGAAATATGAGTTTGTAGGACCGTGTGTACGTTCGATGCCACGAGTTTTAACGAAATTACAGGAGAGGAGGTTACTCTTGGACGAATGTCAGAGGTACCTAGCTTGCATGAGGGAACCGTCGTGGGATGAGTTGAAACTTGAGGATATTCGAGTGGTTAATGAGTTCCCGAATGCATTTCCTGAAGATTTATCCGGTTTATCTCCAGATGTGAGGTGGAGTTTGCGATAAAGTTGCTGCCTGGCAAGGCACCGATCTCTAAAGTTCTGTTCCAAATGGCTCCAGCAGAACTTCAGGAGTTGAAGGAGCAGTTGTAGGAATTACTAGACAAGGGCTTTATTCGACCGAGTGTTTCACGCTGGGGAGCTCTAGTTTTGTTTGTGAAGAAGAATGACGGGTCAATGCATATGTGCATTGATTACCGTGAGATCAATAAGGTGACTATGAAGAATTGACATCCTTTATCTCATATTGATGATCTCTTTGACCAACTACAGGGGACTCAGGTCTTTTCAAAGATCGATTTACAGTAAGGGTATCATCAGGTGAGGGTTCGATATGAGGATTTTGCAAAGATTGCTTTCTGAACAAGATGTGGCCACTATGAGTTTTTATTCATGCCTTTTCGGTTGACGAATGCTCCAGAAGTGTTCATAGATCTAATGAATAAGGTTTTCCATGGGTACCTAGATCAGTTTGTAGTGGTGTTTATCGATGACATTTTGGCATATTCAAGGAGTTCGGAAGAGCACGAAAACCATCTGAGGTTGGTGTTATAGGTTCTACGGAAGAGAAAGATGTATGCCAAGCTAAAGAAGTGTGAGTTCTGGTTGAATCAGGTCACATTTTTAGGCCATTTGGTGTTTGAAGGTGGTATCTTAGTTGATCCTAGCAAGATCAAAGCTGTGGTCGACTGGGTGAGACCGAAGAATGTGCAGGAGATTCGGAGTTTTCTAGGACTGACGGGTTACTATCGTCAGTTCATGGAGGGATTCTCTAATTTGTCTGGGCCTTTAACACGATTAACTAGGAAAAAGGTGAAATTTGACTGGATAGAGGATTGCAAGTAGTGCTTTCAAGAGTTGAAACAACAATTGGTTACTGCTCCGATCCTTACCATTTCTTCTGGGGATGGTAGTTTTGTGATCTATAGCGACGCGTCTCTGAAGGGTTTGGGATGTGTGCTTATGCAACAGGGTAAGGTAATAGCTTATGCTTCTCGAGAGCTCAAGGAATACAAGAAAAATTACCTTACACGTGTTCTGGACTTAGCTGTTGTTGTTTATGCACTGAAGATCTGGCGACGACACTATCTGTATAGTGTTCTGACTCACTCGAAAAAATGAGCAACTCGAAAGCTATCCCAAGTATAAGAGTTCTGTCGTATAATATTAAGTCCAAGGGCTAGATCGTCTCCTTAGGGAATGTGTTTAATCTCAGATTTTAAGTTCTTCCAATCGAAATTAAAAATGCACTGAACTCAGTTCAGATTCGGGTTTTCAAGATGGTTCAATTTCACTTTTGATGAATTAAATGACACATAATTTAAAATCCTAAACTAACAAGCACTAAATAAAAGAAAACAAGAATAAAAATCCTACGTCTACTAAAGGAAACATTGGGACACGCGTTAATAAAAACTGGAAACCTAGAACATGGAACTAAAACATGCAAAAATGGAAACTCAATTAGACACAAATGCACATACTAAAATCGAACCTTTAACAAAACGATGAAAATTAAATCAAGCATCATATTTTAAACGCAAACACAAACTCAACGAGAATTTAAAGCACGCAAACAATGATGAAATATGATAAAAACATGAATTTTTGCTCAAACCGACCCTAACTAAACCATGGTTCGGTAAAAAGACTAAATTTTGAAAAAAAAAAAACAACTTAAAAAAAAAAACACTCTAAATAAAATGGAATTTAAATTGAAGGAACGATAAATAAATAAAAGAAACTAAATCAAATTCTTTCAATCTTATGACAACATTAATTAAGAGAACATAAAAAAAATCAAAATTAAACTTCACTCAAGCAAATTAAAAATTACTTAACAATCATTCAAAATAAGGATTTCAAAACTCTACTAACTAACTAAATAAGAAGAAAGGAACTATTTTTCTGCAATCAACAATAAAAGAAAGGAAAAAAAAATAGAGAAAAAGAAAGAGATATGTATAGCTGCTGGAGAGTGGTCGGAAGTTCTGCAGGTTGTGGAATAGAGGGCCTCTGCTGCTGTGCTTCGGGGCCTGCTGTTCCTGCTCGGTTGCTGCTGTCCTCTGCTGCATGTGCTGGAACAGAGGATGGTGCTGGAGTTGGAACTGTAGAAGCTTTTGGATTGCAGAGGGCTGGAGAAGCTAGTTGCAGTAGCTGGTGTGCTCGGGGCCTGCTGTTCCTGCTCGGTTGCTGCTGTCCTTTACTAGTGTTCGTATGAGCTGTGTGGAGTTGTGCTCGGGTTGCTTGTCTACAGCAACAGATCTGGCTGGAGAAGAGGCTGGTACAGAGGAGCTGGGATGAGAACCAGAGGGAGAGGAAGAGCAGGGGAAGAGAGGAGAGTTTGAGGGAGAGAAAGTAAAGGGAAGAGAAGAGAGCAAGATGAAAAAAAACAAAGCCAACTAAAGAAGAAGAAGAAGAAGAAGAAGAAGAAGAAGAGGAAAAGAGAGGAGAACCCCCACGGGGCTGCCTGCACAAGGAGAGGAAGAGAAGGAGATTTAAAGGAGGCATTGGGTGCCCTAGACCCGGATAGCACTGACCCGACCCGTTTGGAAAGGGTTGACCCGGCAACTTGATTTTTTTTATTTTTTTCATTCTCTGTTCATCGCAAATCTGACTCTTCTAGAACCCGTATCTCACAAAACTCAAAACATGAAAGTTGTAGTTAATCCTTTCTTCTTTCTTCAAAAATTTGAATTGTCTATATCGGAGTTTGGACGGAAAAGTTATGCATAAAATACGAACAGGTGTTGGTTTTGGTTCCCGGGAATTTTTCTTGCAACAAAAAATTACCAAAACTTCATAAATAGTGCAATAAAGTTCAAGAATGATGATTTTGGCACTTTATTAGAATATTGGACAATTTTGGATAATTAATTAAAAATATAAACCATAAAGCTCGGGTTAAACATTCAATTATGCAGTTTCGGCGCGTAATCACACCCCCCAACTAACGTTTTGCTAGTCTCTAGCAAATGACGTGAATGAATCTCAGGGTGGTGTCTAGAACTACATACTCCAGTGATCATGAAATCAATGCACATGCGATATAACTATACCACTTCACATACAAGAACATAAACTGAATTTCACACAAGTTTGTTCATATTTAATACACACGACTCCAAAGCACGTCACTCATGCAAGTTTCATCATTTATATGTGATTTGAGAGTAGTGTACTCATATAAAGTTAATCAATGGCACATTCAGAGTAAATGCAATCATTTAAGTTCGAGTATAAATAGGTAAACTCTGGAGGTGTGTGTGATGTGTGTGACTCAGTACACCTAGGACGCCAGTGGACACCTACAGAATGGTCGCTTTGACTCGGCCTGACTGGTATACCCTCAAGAACACTCAAAGAAAATGGGTTCACTCATCATATGTGAGGAGGAGTTTCGTGATCAAACATCCCACATATTAAAGGGGAACAACGCTAAGTATATGGAGTGGACTAGTCTGGAAAGGATCTAGCCTATCTATGAGGTGTCAGGTCCTTCACCCTAACATCTTCTCACCTACTCGCCATATCCAACTGAGACCACCCTAGATCAACTCATTCACAAACTTGTCGTGAATACATCTGAGGCATTAATCGGTTGAAGAATCTTCATACGTGGAAAATATGCATCGTCCTTGACTTTTTGTGATATGTATTTGGGCGGGCATTGACATTTCATTTCATGCGCATGTGTATCACTTATTCTTTTTTCTGTCCATTCTTTATTTTCTGTCTTTTCTTGAGCAATAAGGACAATATTAACACTTCTTTTGTAATCTTCATACCATCAATGGGAATTGAGCTCGAATAGGAGTTCATGAATTAAGTCTATCTCTAGGGGTGGCTCAGCCTTCACATTTTGAGTAGGCTACAAGACCTAGGTTTCTATCTCCCCATTAGGTGTCACCTCTAGGCTAGCAAATAAAAAACAGAGACTAGTGTACAAAGGAATCATCCAGAAAAAGAGAATTGAGTTCCATGAACTTTGATTTGATATTAACGCTCAAAAGGACGATAAATAGCTCAAGGATATCTCACAAGGTGTCATAGTCTCCACGGGTGTTCTCTCAATGCTCATAGGAAACCCTAAGTGCAATGAATCACGTGAATGTGTTTATTCAGTCTCGTGAGATGCCATGTAAATACAGGAAATTATATAGTCAAATTAACACGAATGTACTACCAATTGATTCTTCATGGAGTCATAAGATCATATAGAGAGAAACTACGCATGATTGACTCAAGTGTGTCATTCTTAAGTTATACGCGAGTATATGAAAGGTATACCCAATGTTAAGCATAGCATAGTGCAATGTAATTCCTCGGTACTCCTCCTTCTTTCTCTCTTTCTTTTTAGTTTTTTTTTTTTTTTTTTGTATTTTTGATTTTTTTTTGAAATATAAAACCCGGTACGTGTACGTGCACAGTGTCACATGCGAATGCTCATCCCCCCAAACTAAAGTGGAACATTGTCCTCAATGTAAAAGCATAGGGGAAATAGAAAATACTGTGCACGGGAAAAGTAAGGCGTACCTGAGTGGTGAAATAATGGAAAACAAAGATCTAACTACGAGAAAATAGACCTGAAAACTAACTAAAAATAAAATAAAATAAAATAAAATAAAAGGAAAATAAGGGAAAGAAAAACTTCACAATTGTCATGGCAGAGGCTCTGGAGGAATTTCGTCTGGTGGCCGCAGGTCTATAAATTGCATCGGTGGGTCTCCAAATTTGAGCCGCCACAGTGGATTAGTCTTCATAACTGCACGAAAATCAACCTCAGATAAATTAATGCGTGTCAAAATACCAAACAATTTGTGTGCAGGTCGACCCTCTTGTGTTGACAAGAAAGGGTCTTTATTCAATATCGTTTCCAGGAAATGTGCTTCTTTACGAACTAACGGTTGAGAGAAAGTGATCGGAATAATTACCTGCAGTTCTTCACAAGCATTAAAATTAAAGGTTTTACCTGGTTCTTTGAAAATTATATGCTCATCAGACTGGTCACCCTCTTTATCGGGTGCACATATCATCTCACCACTGCAAAATTCTGCCTCCATATTAGGCTCCTTAACATCTGATTTAGGGCGGGGTGACGGTTTCATGATTTCTGAGCTTGGAGTATTAGGTACCACAGGTTGGTACTCCGTATGAGTATCAGTCTCATCAGCAACTAAATGCTCCGCTTTTGGGCTCGTTTCCTCTGATTTTTCTTTGACTTCATCTATTTCATCCGTAACTTCTGGTGCTCGGACAACTGTTTGCCCGACGATGAGCATTTCAGATTGGGGATCGTCTTTCTCGCTATTGAAGGTGATGGTGGCCTCTGCTGTCTCAAGAGAAACATCATGTAGTTGTTGTTGCGGTTGCTGGTACTCTTGAGAACTAGGCTGAGGTTCCACGAGTGATTCCTCTTGTTCTAAGATGTCCAACTGCATGCTTATCGCATTAATGGTATCCCGCAATTCATTATTATGATCGACTTGAGTTTGCATGAATTGTTGGAGCATGTTCGCCATCTGTGTTATGCTATCCTCGAAAAGGTCTAATGACGTACAGCTCGGAGAGATCTGTTGTGGCTGATATTGAGGCAGAGGGTTGTTTGGGCATTTTGGTGGTTCATATGCATCACCACCACTAATTGTGCTGATAGGATGTGCAATCATGGGTGCCTGAGTGCATCGTGTGTTCCACTGTGGGACATTGTCAGCTAAGTAATCAAAGAATGATAATACTTGATCTGGATCCTCGCTAACGGGCTCTCCATTAGACATAGTCTGGACAAAACACTTGCAATCAGGGGTAAGAGCAGTATAAAAACAATCAGCTAACCTCCATGAGTCGAACCCGTGATGTGGACAAGTGCTTAGTAAATCCTTGAATCGCTCCCAGCAAGCCCAAAATGTCTCGTCATCTTGTTGCACAAAATTAAGAATCTGTTCCTGCAGAAATTGAGTTTTCTGTGAGGGACAAAATGCATGCAAGAATTCACGCTCCATATCAACCCAATTAATGATAGAGTGAGGTCTCAAGGAATGAAACCAGATCAGTGCCCTATCAATTCAAACTCTGCTAAGTGCTGATAAGGGCACTCAAATTCCGACCCGCAGAACTCGGGTAGTAATGACGTCCTCCCGCGCTGCATCATGAAATTAAGCTCGTCATAAGGCAAAATAGTGGAAGAGGATGCAGTGGCATATTCAAGTTGCAAAAAATCCATTATCGTGCGCGGTGCAGGTGCAGCCATTTTTTCAAAACTTAAATTTTTTTTTCTGTTTTTGTTTTATGCTTTTTTTTTTATTTTTTATAAAACTAATAAAAATGACAGGAAAAATGCAAAATTGAGACTAAGAACGACATTCCCCGGTAACGGCGCCAAAAACTTGACTCACTCAAAAAAATGAGCAGCTCGAAAGCTATCCCAAGTATAGGAGTTCTGTCGTGTAATATTAAGCCCAAGGGCTAGATCGTCTCCTAAGGGAATGCGTTTAATCTCAGATTTTACGTTCTTCCAATCGAAATTAAAAATGCACTGAACTCAGTTCAGATTCGGGTTTTCAAGATGGCTCAATTTCACTTTTGATGAATTAAATGACACATAATTTAAAATCCTAAACTAACATGCACTAAATAAAAGAAAACAAGAATAGAAACCCTACGTCTACTTAAGGAAACATTGGGACACGCGTTAATAAAAACTGGAAACCTAGAACATGGAACTAAAACATGCAAAAATGGAAACTCAATTAGGCACAAACGCACATACTAAAATCGAACCTTTAACAAAACTACGAAAATTAAATCAAGCATCATATTTTAAATGCAAACACAAACTCAACGAGAATTTAAAGCACGCAAACAATGACGAAATATGATAAAAACATGAGTTTTTGCTCAAACCGACCCTAACTAAACCATGCTTCGGTAAAAAGACTAAATTTTGAAAAAAAAATCAACTTCAAAACAAAAACACTCTAAATAAAATGGAATTTAAATTGAAGGAACGATAAATAAATAAAAGAAACTAAATCAAATTCTTTCAATCTAATAACAACATTAATTAAGAGAACATAAAAAAAATCAAAATTAAACTTCACTCAAGCAAATTAAAAATTACTTAACAATCATTCAAAATAAGGATTTCAAAACTCTACTAACTAACTAAATAAGAAGAAAGGAACTATTTTGCTGCAATCAACAATAAAAGAAAGGAAAAAAAATAGAGAAAAAGAAAGAGATATATATAGCTTCTGGAGAGTGGTCGGAAGTTCTGCAGGTTGTGGAATAGAGGGCCTCTGCTGCTGTGCTTCGGGGCCTGCTGTTCCTGCTCGGTTGCTGCTGTCCTCTGCTGCATGTGCTGGAACAGAGGATGGTGCTGGAGTTGGAACTGCAGAAGCTTTCGGATTGCAGAGGGCTGGAGAAGCTGGTTGCAGTAGCTAGTGCGCTCGGGGCCTGCTGTTCCTACTCGGTTGCTGCTGTCCTCTGCTGTGTTCGTATGAGCTATGTGGAGTTGTGCATGGGTTGCTTGGCTGCAGCAACAGATCTGGCTGGAGAAGAGGCTGGTATAGAGGAGCTGGGATGAGAACCAGAGGGAGAGGAAGAGCAGGGGAAGAGAGGAGAGTTTGAGGGAGAGAAAGTAAAGGGAAGAGAAGAGAGCAAGATGAAAAAAAAACAAAGCCAACTAAAGAAGAAGAAGAAGAAGAAGAATAAGAAGAAGAAGAAGAGGAAAAGAGAGGAGAACCCCCAAGGGGCTGCCTGCGCAAGGAGAGGAAGAGGAGATTTAAAGGAGGCATTGGGTGCCCTAGACCCGAATAGCACTGACCCGACCCGTTTGGAAAGGGTTGACCCGGCAACTTGATTTTTTCATTTTTTTCATTCTCTATTCATCACAAATCTGACTTTTCTAGAGCTCGTATCTCACAAAACTCAAAACATAAAAGTTGTAAATAATCCTTTCCTCTTTCTCCAGAAATTTGAATCGTCTCGATCGGAGTTTGGACGGAAACGTTATACACAAAATACGAACAGGTGTCGGTTTTGGTTCTCGGGAATTTTTCCTGCGACAAAAAAATTACCAAAACTTCATAAATAGTGCAATAAAGTTCAAGAATTATGATTTTGGCACTTTATTAGAATATTGGACAATTTTGGACATTTAATTAAAAATATAAACCATAAAGCTCAGGTTAAACGTTCAATTACGCAGTTTCGGCGCGTAATCATGTTCAATGTGAGATTTTCATTGACCACAAAAGCCTCAGGTACTTTTTCATGTAGAAGGAGTTGAACATGAGGCAGTGGAGGTGGCTTGAGCTGATCAAAGACTACGATTGCACCATCAGTTATCACCTAGGGAAAGCTAACATGGTAGCTGATGCGTTGAGTGAGAAGTCATAGCATGTGGTAGTATCAGCAATGGTAGCTCAGCATCATATCAGAAAGGATCTGGAAAGCCTTGGTGTAGAGTTGGAATCTGATAATCATCAGGCTTTCATTGCTAGTTTGGTAATCCATTCGACTTTGTTTGAGCGTATTAAAGTCGCACATGCTAGTGATGCGGAGTTGACTGAGATTGTGGGGAAAGTGCAGCAAGGGTTAGCTGCATACTTTAACATCTTTGAGAAAGGTGTGTTGAGGTTTGGAACTAGGTTGTGTGTTCCAAACAATGATGAGATCAGAGGGACGATCCTAGAGGAAGCGCATCATTCATTGTATACGGTACATCCAAGTAGCAAAAAGATGTATCAGGATTCGCGCAAGACCTTCTAGTGGAGTGGTATGAAAAGGCAAATTGCTCTATTTGTGGAGCAGTGTCTGACATGTCAGCAGATGAAAGTTGAACATCAGAGGCCGACGGGGCTGTTATAGCCCTTAACTATTCTAGAATGGAAATGAGAGCATATTTCCATGGACTTTGTGACTAGATTGCCGCCAGCGCTTCATTGGAAGAATGTCATTTGGGTGATTATGGACAAGTTGACAAAATCTGCTCACTTTTTAGTGATGAAGATTAGCTACCATTTGAGTAGGCTAGCAAACCTGTACGTGCATGAGATATTTAGAATGCACGGGGTACTAGTGTCCATTGTGTTAGATCGAGACCCGAGGTTTACCTCTCGTTTATGGAAGAGCTTGCATAAAGCATTGGGGGCGAAACTTACTTTCAATACAGTGTTCCACCCCCAGACTGATGGATAGTCGGAGAGAACAATACAGATCTTAGAGGATCTGTTATGGGCTTGTGTGTTAGACTTCGGTGGTAGTTGGATACAGTTTATGCCATTGGTAGAGTTTTCCTATAACAATAGCTTCCAGGTGAGTATTGGGATGGCACCGTTTGAGGCCCTGTATGGTCGGAGGTGTTGGTCTCCTCTGTATTAGAATGAGGTTGGTGAACGTCGGGTGTTAGGATCTGAACTCGTGCAGCAGGCATCTGAGAAGGTGGGTTTGATCTGGGATAGGATTAAATCGGCTCAGATTCGGCAGAAGAGTTACGCGGATGTTCGCCACTGCGAGTTGGAATTCGAAGTGGGGGGTAAAGTATTTCTAAGGATCACTCTGATGAAATAGGTGATAAGATTCAGAAATAAGGGCAAGTTGAGCTTGAAGCATATCGGACCATTCGAGGTTCTTGAATGAGTGGGTCTGGTAACCTATAAGATTACACTACCCCAGCGCTCTCGAGGATCCATGATGTGTTTCACGTATCCATGTTGAGGAGGTACGTGTTGGATCCTTCGCATGTTATTAGTTATGAGAACTTGGAAATTAGGGATACTTTAGCATATGAGGAAGTACCTGTTCAAATTCTAGACATAAAAGTTCAGAAGCTACGTACTAAGGATATACTGTTAGTAAAGGTATTGTGGCAGAAACACAAGGTTGAGGCTTCTTGGGAATTGGAAGCGGAAATACACCAGAAGTATCCACAGTTGTTCTGAGTTGTATTACCCTACTTTTTTTTTTTGGGCTAGGTGGTTAATCATTGGAAGTTTGTGTTATTGTGAACTCCTAAGATGGTTTATGTGTGTAACCATGGTATTCCTCTGCCATAAGTGAGGGTATGTATATATTGTGACGGGGTTGCATTATAGTGGTCGCCGTTTCTTTCTAGAGTCAAGTGTGTGTTTGGTTGTGTGAATGAGAGATTACAAATTTCGAGGACGAAATTTTTGTAAGGAGAGGAGGTTGTAAGAACCCGAATCGTGATATATGAATAAATAAATAAGAGAAGGGTAAAACAGGTAAATGAGTAGGCTTCGTCGACGAAGCTAGAATTCATCAACGAGGGCCTTCTATTGTTCGATGAGGAATTTCAGGTGTTCATCAATGAGGAGAAGCTGAGGGGTTTCAGGAAATCTAAAAATCTCAGGCTCATCGACGAGGCCACCGCTTTGTCGACGAACGCCCTTCATTGACTCGTCAACGAAGATGCCGCCTCATCAACGAGGTTGGCCGAGTCAAAGGGCCATAAGTATCATTTCCATTACTTCTCAACTAAGAAATCAAAATATCCTCTCGCTCGCTCTCTCTCTCTCTCTCTCTCTAAGAACTCAAAAATCACACTCTCTCTCTAGATTTCTTCGTCGTATGTTGCTGGAATCGTCGATCCAATGTTACCACGAGGATCAGGGAAGGATTCTCTATAAGATTTATGGAACGGGTCTTCATTCCGAGCATTTTTGGGTTTTGGCTTAAAATTGAGGTAAGACTTGATTTTCAATTCTGTTTCAGTAGTTATGTAAGGAATAGAATTGTGAGTATGTTCTGTACTATGGTTTATAAGTTTTGGGAACTCGATTCACTGTTTAGGAGCCGTAGAGTTTGGGTTTGGATTTTCGTGAAATAGTAAGAGGATTCTTTTTATGTCAGTTATTTTCAAAATCGGACTCGGTAGAACTGGGGTTCACTGTCTTTTATGTGTTTTGGTTACTCATTTGGGGAAATATAACGGGTAAGACTGTGGGTTTTTCTTGTTATAGTTTTGGGAAAAAGGGGGCATTGGGTTGCATCTCTAGTTTTGTTGGAAAACCATGAATATATTGTGATATATATTATGTTATGGGGATGGCCATGCCTTGATTTGTTTAAACTGTATATTTTTGGAAAATCATGATTTTAGATTACCAAATGAGTGTGGATTGTTTGATTATATGAACATGCATGGTTGTGTTTTTCTGCAATGAAATAGGAACTGCGTTCCAAATTGTTCTAGGTTGTGAAAGAGTATCTGGCTCTATATCCGAGGATGTGAAAAATCACCTGCCATATTAGGCAAGAGTGTTCGGCTCTATATCTGAAGGCGTGAGCCTTACCGATTGATCATCGAAGGGTGTCGATCCACTAGTTGTACCAATACGATGCCATGGGAGCCTAGGGCTATGCCATGTGTCGGGAACTCCGTGTAATGCAAGCCAGCTTTGGGCCAAAGGGTGTGACGACATTGGGTTACTTGATCATGTGTACTATACTGGAACTATTTTTTTAAAATACCTGAATTGCATTGAATTGTGTATGTTTTATGTCATAATAACACTCATATGCCACACACCGATATAACCTAGATCTGCCTTACTGAGAAGTGTGTCACCCCTATCGTACATACATGTTTTTTAGCTTTGGTGCAATCCCAAGAAAGGGGGGTGAATTGGGATTTAAAAATTATAGCCTAAGTCAATTGGTTAAAAATTATCGCCTAGGTCAATCGGCAAGATACCAAGTGTTATACTTTGTGATAGTGAACCTACCAACTATAAATGTAGTAATTCGAAAAAAAAAAAAAAGAAGGTAATATTACTAATCAATTAATTAATTAAATATTATTAAATTAATTAATGAAATAAACAAATTAAAGGAATAGTATGAAAAAAAAAAACTAATTGAAATAAAGATATATATATATATATATGTATATAGGATTAATATAATACAAGTTTTATATATATATATATATATATATATATGATAAAGTATAATATATAAATGATGATTAATGCTTCTTCAAGAAGCTTCATCCCAAATTCAATTTGGGATTTCAATTCCTGTGCATCTTCTCCAGCTTCCTCACGTCTCTCATCTCACTTTTTGCTTCTCTCTCAATTTCGTCCGTCTCTCACCTCATGCTTCCTTCTCTCTCTTCTTATTTTTTCGACCAATATTGGGCTGATCGAAAAATCAAAAATACCGTTGGGCTCTGCTCGCCGCCACCAACATTTCTACTAGAGCGGATCTATCATGGGAGCGGCATAGGCATATCTCTTGGGGTAAGGCCAAATCTTAAACTTACCTTAACTTCTCTTAAACTATAAGCTCCATTAACAAATGAAAATTTCCAGGAGACTCATGGGGAGATTCTCTACAATCTAGCCGGAGCGAGTTTTCGAATTGGAGTTCCGGGGTACCAATCCTAAATCGGGGATAAGTTTGATAATTTAGGCTTTTATTAGGCTATTTAGGGTATTCAAAATCTAAGAAAATTTTAGGGAAAGTTAGTCTAGGAATTGTGACGAATAATATAGTGAAATTTGAATTTCAAGGTTTATGGGTTTTTGAACACCTGGGACGTAGATTGGGGTGTTATCGGGCTTTCTCAAGAACTAGGTAAGGGTATTAAGTTAAGTCAGTAATTTTATGAAATTTGAATCAATTAAATTGTTATGTTTACATAAATTTATTTATTTATTTATTCATTTGGGAATTTAAAGGCTATTTTGGAAACCAACCTGTTGATTAAGGTGTAATCTCAAGAGGGGAGGTGAATTGGATATAAAAAAAAAATTAAGCCACTTAGTTTCCTTTTACACACTTCTTATCAATTTGTCAACTACTTCTTGTTGCTCAATTATGTGTGTGTGTGGCAATCCTATCTATGCATGCAATATACTTAATTTAAATATAACGCGGAAAATAAAGAATAAAAGGAAAAGAGAAGACAAACGCAATTTTACGAGGTTCAACCGACTTGGCCTACGTCCTCGCCTTGAGCAACCACTCAAGGATTCACCAAAAACCCTGCTCCTTAAAGTGGGACGGAGCTTCCGTTACAAACCGCTGCTTATAAGAGGTACAACTCCCTCCTTATCCGCTGTTCACAAGAGGTACAACTTCCTCGGTTCACAACCCGAACCGTGTTTACAATGAAATCTGAAAATAACACTCAAAAACAATGCTTCTAACAAAAACTTATGAGTACAATTCAATTTCCTAGTACATTGACATATGATATAACTTGAAGCTCGTGAATGTATGAAAACGATAAACTCATTTTAAGTATGATATGCCTCAACACACAAATCCCTTTTTAATCAAAACTCCCAAGTGAAAATATATTTGGAATGCTTTGGAGTCAACTAGAGTTCTTGATTCACTTTGTAAAGATGCACAAGTATATTTGAAGTAAGCTATTTAACAAAAACTTTGACTTGAATACAATTTAACAAAAACCACAAAATTTTCCTTCAAGTTCCAATATTTTAATCAACGTGGGTTTTTCAATAAGAAGCCCTATGAACAATATATATATATATATATATATATATATATATGTGTGTGTGTGTGTGTGTGTGTGTGTGTGTGTGTGTGTGTGTGTGTGTTTATATACTTCTTGAATCACAAATCAATCAACCAAGCTACCAAATTTTCCTCAAGACATGATCTTTTCAAAAATCAGTTTTTATATGTGAATACATACTCAAGATCAAAACCTCTTTCTAATGATAAATACGTAAAGAGATGAGAGGTTCTTGAAAAGTAATAACTTGAAAGATCAAACCTTAATACTGGATTAAATTTTAGTTGGATGAATGAATGCCCTTTTGATTTCAGAAGAGATTTGCCCAAAGAAGATGGAAGAAGATTGAAGTGCAGAAAATCAGCTCAAGGGTTCAAGTCTTGCAATGAGATGTATATTTTTCTTGTTGTGTGTCTTAGCTATTATTCTAGGGTTTAGATATTCATAATATATAGTATATTACCCTTAGAATTAATCTCAGCATGTTAGCTTTACCGTGATCCCAAGAGGGGGGGGGTGAATTGGTATTTTTAAAATTTAACTCCTAGGTGTTCCTCCTAACAGCAATATGTTCACAACCCTATGGTCAATCTAATGCGAATAATGTAAATATATCAGAAATTAAATGAAGCAGTTTAATTAATTGCACAAGTACCAGAAAGCAGTAAATAAAGGGTGACACGCAGATTTGTTATCGAGGTTCGGCCAACTGTCTACATCCCCGCTTTGGCTAACCAGCACAAGGATTATCACACTAACTTGGTCACTTGAATGGGTGGAGCGGCACCTATACAAATCAGGTCAAATTATCACAGGACTGACCTCAACCTTTACACCAATCCTTACCGGGCTGGATTACCGCCCCCTCAGGCCACGCTTGGAATCTCTCAGATATACAATCAGAAGGTACAATTATATTGGTGCTTTCATGTAAAGCATATTTGTACCACAAATGCGCACAAACACAAACACCACAGATGATTTAAATTGTAAGCTCTGTGTGGTCTAAATATTTCAACTCTTAACTATATTTTCTATTAGTGTAGTAAGTACGTGAGAGTGTCAAACAAGCAATCTATGTATCTTAAGGTATTTCAATCAAATGTGTTCACACAGAATATCAATTAAGCCTGAAGAATATCAATCAATAGAATATCTCAATCATGGGAGTATGTATATGCTTGGATTGCAAAATATATAGGATCTTTGTTTTCAGCAAAAATATTTGAGTGAATAAATATTGCAACAAAGATGTTTCACCTCAAACACAAATATCTCCTGAAATGGTTGTCAAAATAAAGAGCAATAGATATTTGTAAATGATTTTGAAAATATTTCGCAACCAAAAGCAAAAATGGGCTTCTTAAGATATTGCAACAAATATGCAATCTCAGAAGACCTAGTAAAGTCTTCTTAGGATGAACTTATTGGCTAAGTATCCTAAGAATCCTTTTGGTTCAACTCTCAATAAAAATATATCAATCTCACAACCAAGAGAGAGTAAACCTTCCTATCTAAGCACTCAAGAATACTTACAAATGATTTTACGAGTATTGAATGTAAGCTAGAGTGTATTTGGAAGAGTATAAGCAAATGGGAATCAAAAGAGAGTATTTTTGCTTGAGAGAGATTTTCTTAATCTTTTTGCTAATCGATGCTTAATCCACCAAATGAAAGAATATATATAGACATATTGAAAATTTTGACCGTTGGGGACCTATTAGGGATTATTGGAAAAGTTTAATGACATTTAAATCAATTTAACCCTGTTTAAAAATATTTAACCCGCGGTAAAAATAATGGCAACCCGAGAGGTCCGGTCGACCAACAAAGTTTTGGTCGACCAAGTCTTAAATGGTTCGGTCGACCTGGAAATATTGAACTAAGGACACGGTCGACCAAGAGAGGGCGATTTCCCAATTTTCTGAGTTTCGGTCGACCAGGCCATTTTGAATTGGCTTGTTCGGTAGACCAGGCTGCTGGGAATTCTCCCGAGGACCCTCCGGTCGACCAGGTAGTTGGAGTAAAAAAGTGGTTGGTCGACTGGGAGGTCAAAATGTTGACCAAAAAAGGTTTCGGTCGACCAGGGCCTTTTGAACTATCTGTTTTGGTCGACCAGGTGGTCAAACTTTGACCCAGGGGGGTTTCAGTCGACCAGGCCAAAATGAACTGGCTGTGCTGGTCGACCGAAAGTGCACCATGTGTGTATTTCGGTCGCGTATCGAAACAAACAAGCCCTATTCAAGTGCCTAACAAATATATATGAAAATGTGTGTATCCTAAGGTCACTTAGGGGCCAATTTGAAGACACCGAAAAAGTCTGGTGTCGATCGATCGAAGGGAATACCCTAAGGTCTTTCTAAGTTCATTTTTGATTTGTATCTGGTTTGAGCTTACAAAATAAATCATGCATGTGATGTGTGTGCTTATTATAAACCGAATACCCTAATTACTATTACAGACAAATTCATTAAAAAAATATTACAATTAAGAGCATGAATTTGTCTTCAAGCTTTGAGCTTTCGCGTGCCATTTGATGATATGCTAATATGATCCTGCACATGAACTAGATATTTATTAAATACAGGAGGATTTGTCATTATCAAAACTGGGCGTGACCTATAAGGTCAACACAGCCGTTGGATTAATAAGATACTTCGCGTGTCTTTTTAATAAAGAACTGATTTTTAGGCTTTCCCGCGAGTTCAGGCAACCGAACTCAACTTCAAGCGCCTGAGGTTCCAAGGTCAGGCAACCGAAGAGTCTCGGCTAGGTTCTGTCTTCTCCATTTAATTCTTTAGGCGACTGAACTTAATCTTCAGGCAACCGAAAAAATTCTTCAGGCTACTGAGGTTTGAGTTCAAGCGACCGAAGTCCCTATTTTCTCAAATTTTCATATCTAACTAAAAATCTGCTTGACTCCTATTCTTGGGTCTTTCATAAAACATATTTTTCATGATTTTGAAAACATTTCAAGGTCTATGAGAGTTTCCTAATGATGTACATGAAATGCATGAATCCTAAAACCATTCTAGGTTATAATGAGCCTCAAATTAAATCATATAAAAATGTAAGTACATAAGTTCTAAATACCCTTTCCCAAGATATTCTTAAACTTTGCCGCTTGCATCTTGATTCCTGTACTCTTTGAGTTCCATGGATCTTGCCAAGATTTGTTGACTTTCCGTGCATGCTTAGTGTAAGTCTTGTTCACAAACTCAATGCACAGATCAAATATCAAGTGATTTGTATCAAAACAAGATTGGAATCGTAAAGTCAACAATCTCCCCCTTTTTGATGATGACAAATGCACGAGTAAAAATATATATAATGGGTTACGCCTAACAAGGTTCCCCCTCAATTAATGCATCAAATATTCAATAAATGACAATATGCTCATGTTCATACACAAAGTGTTTAGCCTGAATCCAAATGAAATATGAAATATGCTCATAATGAATGTAATATGCTAGATTTCTTCCTTTGAATATCTCACCCTTTGCAAATTAGTTTCACCCTTTGCAAATTAGTTTTACCAAGACTCTTTGCTTCCATTTTATTATTTTTGCTTTTCCAGATTTTCTCCCCCTTTTGACATCAATAAAAAGGTGTAAACAAATAAAGCATGAGTAGATGCAACCTTATATTCTTCTCCCCTTAGAGATCTTAAGGTTTTGAATGTATCCAAATGTTGATACCAAATATTAATAATATGCTCTTTCAAGTGATTAAGTCACAAGAGATGTTGCTCCCCCTGAATTATATCATTTAACATGATTCTAAGCAACCTCTCGACTATGCATGAGACCTAATTTACGTCTAATTTGTATAAATCTATCCTCCGCAAGTGGTTTTGTGAATATATCGGCCCATTGTTCATCCGTGCATATAAACTCAAGTCTTACATCCCTTTGTTGTACATGGTCACGAAGAAAGTGATGTCGTATTTCTATGTACTTAGTTCGTGAATGTAATATGGGATTCTTTGAGATATTTATTGCACTCGTATTATAGCATCTTATGGGAATTATTTCATAGCTTAATCCAAAATCCTTCAGTTGTTGCTTCATGTAAAGCGTTTGAGCACAACAACTACCTGACGCTATGTATTCAGCTTCAGCTGTGGAAAGAGCGACTAAATTTTATTTCTTGAAAAACCAAGAGACCAAGGAGTGTCCTAAAAAGTGACAAGTACCACTAGTGCTCTTCCTATCCACTTTACTACCCACATAATCAGCATCTGAATAACTAAGAATCTCAAATGATGTGTGCTTAGGATACCATAACCCAATGTCCACGGTTCCTATCAAATATCTAAGAATACATTTAACAGCTAGCAAATGAGACTCTTTTGGAGCAGACTGAAATCTTGCGCACAAACATACGCTAAACATTATATCTGGTCTACTGGCAGTTAGGTATAACAAGCTACCTATCATTCCATGACATAGTTTGACATCTACTGGTATACCTTGTTCATCTTTATCTAATTTCAATGAAGTGTTCATAGGTATACCTAGTATTTTTTCGTCTTCTATGTTAAACTTTTTGAGTAGGTCTCTAATATACTTTGATTGATTTATGAATATTCCATGATTTTCTTGTTTAATCTGAAGTCCTAGGAAGAAATTTAGTTCACCCATCATGCTCATCTCAAATTCATTTTGCATTGTATTGGCAAATTCATTACACAATTCTTTATCAGTAGCGCCAAAGATGATGTCATCTAGATATACTTGCACTAGGAGAATATCATCTTTCTTAGCCTTTATGAACAGGGTTGTATCTATCTTTCCTCTTATAAATCCATTTTCCAATAGAAATCTGCTTAGCCTTTCATACCAAGCTCTAGGAGCTTGCTTTAAACCGTACAAGGCCTTTGTTAGTTTATAAACATGATTTGAATTCTTATGGTTTTCAAACCCTGGGGGTTGTTCTACATATACTTCCTCATTTATGTAGCCATTTAAAAATGCGCTTTTCACGTCCATTTGATATAGCTTGAAATCCTTAAAAGCTGTGTATGCTAATAACATTCATATGGCTTCCATCCTAGCTACAGGGGCAAATGTTTCTTCAAAATCTATACCTTCTTCTTGGTTATATCCCTGAGCTACTAATCTAACCTTATTTCTCACAACTATTCCATTTTCATCTTTCTTATTCTTATATATCCATTTGGTCCCTATGATTGACTTATCCTCTGGTCTGGGAACTAAAGTCCATACTCTATTTCTTTCAAATTGATTTAATTCCACTTGCATGGATAGCACCCAAGATTCATCCTCTATAACTTCACTCACATTCCTAGGTTCCTCTTGTGATAAAAATGCAAAATGACTAACCATGTTCCTAAGAGAGGAGCGGGTGGCTACTCCACGTAATGGTTCTCCTATTATTTGATCTATGGGATGATTCTTTATGTGTTTCCATTCTCTAGGTGGTGCATTTACCTCAGTTGTAGTTTCTTCAATTTCAATGGATGGTTCTCTAAGTTTATTTTTATTTTCTGAATCAATCTCAATTGATAGTTCTTTTAGTTCCTTGTTTAATTCAGGTTCATCTTCATCAATTCTTTTGGAGATGGGATTTGATCTATGGTATGGTATTTTTGAATAAAATGAACGGTGGAAAGCTTGTTTGTTTATATGAATTTGTTAAAATATGGAAAATCGTGTGGCAAATGATTTAATTTGTATTCTGGATTTGAGATTTTGAAATATTGAATTGTTTGTGAAATACTGAATTATTTGAGAAATACTGAAAATGCTTGTGAAAATACTGGAATTGTTTATGAAATGCAGGTGTTTGAATTAACGGCTAATGGTTGGGTATTGTTTGATTGGCCAAGGGCCAGGATTATTATTTGACGGTCGAGGCCCGAGTTTTAATTAATGGCTATATGTCGGATTGTATTTTGTGGCCGGGGGCCAGGTTTTTGGAATAATAGAAAATATATATAAAGTAATGTTTTAAATGGTGATTTCTATTATTTAAATTGCATGATATGCTTTAGGAACCCTGAGGGCCAGTGTAGTGTGAGCATGGTACCGTTGCTAGAGATTTGTTATGTGGCCGTGTGCGCCCACACCTGTGCTGAGAGGTGTAGGGTGGCCTTGTCTGATTTTCCTACGTGAGGATAATGCACCCTTGGGTGAGGGCAATCGGACCAACAGTTGGAGCTGCGTGTACCCGCAGAGTATGTTAGTGGAGAGTATAGATGACTACTGTCTGGGTGGATCCCCTAGGACAATAGTCTAGCCTTCGGGCCGCACCACCCATGCCATGGGGATGTAAATGGCGTGTTTGTCATGGGAAATGTCTTATATGCATATCTGTTAATTTATGTGAATAAGAATAATTAATAAGATAATTTCGAGGGCTTACTAAGAATGGTAAGTGCCCTAATAGCAGTAATGGTATTAGAGTAGAGAGAAGCTACTTGTATGGGCGGGTAATCTTCCCTATCCTTGGCTAATTGTGTGTGTGAGTGTAAAATAAGAATGATTTCATAAATGTGTTTATCTACTTAGTGAACTGGTTATTTTCTGTACACTAAATGCATGCTGGACAGACACTCATATTAACTTAGTCTTTCCCTTACTGAGCTATGCCTCACCCCTACTTTACAAACTATCTTTTTAGGAAATTCTGAGAAACGTTCTTAGTAGGCTAGAGGGGCTAAGACGGTAGTATAGTTTTTTGTATGTGGTGAGTGTAGTTTGAATTGGTTTTTGTTTAAATATAGTACTTTGTTTTGTATTAAGGATTTTGGATCCTTTTGTATATAAAGGTATTATAGAACTCTGGTAATGGATTTTTGTTGGAGATTGTATCTTTTATTTCCACTACATTTTATATGATGAGTTTGGTAATAAGAACACAGACGTCACTAAAGTATCACCTCGAGCCCCATGTGGCGGGTCGGGGCGTTACAATAATCATGCTAACTAATCAAAAAAATATTTGCAAAAGCATGATATTTTGAAGTGAGCATGATATCTAATATAGTTGTTGTCAATACATGCACATTTATATTACCTAGTTAATGTATTTGCCCAATGATATATAGAATGAAAGCACAATACATATTTATTTCTTAGGGCCTAATGATTTTTATGTTAAGTGCTCCCCCTAAGACTATGCATTTATTTATAAATCAACTTGAGTAATATTCAAATATTATTTAAGAAACATAACTCAAGTTTTAAGAAGTTTAGCATTTAAAAATGATATAAAGTCATGTGCAGTAATTTTCAAAAAATTTTGCAGCATTTTGTTTGAAAACATGATCAATCCATAAGAACTTGCTAATGTCCAAGCACTTCAAATATATATGCATAATCAACTCTAAGGAATTTAGAATTTTAAAACAAGTGAGCTAAGTGTAAATACTTAAAGTCTAAGATCAAATTATATTTGCAGACTAGGTATTCAAAGACCGTTTCAACTAATTGGGCAAATGCTACAAAAAATTCGGCAGCATGCCGACTGTAAACAGGACATTTCCCAAATTTTACCTGCACAAAAACGATTCTCAAACAAGAAGTATTTCAAGAGTAAGACATGCAAGAACCTATAATCTACCAACAGACAATTCTCATCAACTACATCCGCCATGCAAAACGCTTTCTATACTAAGCATGCATTTCATCAAAATAGTCATCTAGGCACAAATACATGCAAATCAAGGTACTATAGATATATATCATAATCAAAAGCACAGTCACCATATCATGGTATCTGCATGTGTGTGGTGAATGTGATCGTCAAAAGAACCAAATATAAAAGTTGTTTTAAGAATAAATACAGACCAAATGAAAAATGTATCTGAATAAAACATAACAGATGATCAAATAAGGAGTTGTAGTATGATGGAATGGATCCCCATGAAGCACTCCTAGGTCTCTCTATCATCATGATCATCCTCCTCCTCCTTACTGCTCACCTCCATCTGGTCGTCCTCCCCAATGTCCTCGTCATTCATCTCTTGCTGTCGCTCACCAAGGATATGGAAGTTAGCCCGAACTTCAGACTGGAATTCGGTGAACTCACTGTATAGGGAGTCCAGTCTAACCTGTGAAGAAGACACCTGCTCAGTCATGGAGATACGAAACTCCTGAAACGAGGCAGAGAGATCGGTGATAGCTGCCATGATCTCGGCGCTAGAAGGTACATGAGGCAGCTCCTATGGGGGCCTCTTGAGCTCCTGGGTCTCTCTCATGTGCAGTGGGTAACCACATGTTGCCAATGAGCTTGTAACCCATCAACTTTAATGTGGTGGAGTTGAATATGTCAGAGGGCCGGACTTTCTTGATGGTAGCTAGTGGTAACCTATTCATCCTTTCCTTGACAAATATCCTAGATGGAATCCCACCGTAGGGCAAAATGATCCTCTTTCCCATGGTTTTGACAAACATCCACCGTAGGATCAATCTAGGTAGGTCTAGCTTCTTCCTGGTGAAGAGGCACCACATGACGAAGTAGTCCAAGTAGGACACATGATCCCTCGATTCTGACTTAGGCAAAATGTTATAAGAAATTAGGTGGTGTACCACCTTTGCCTCCAAAGTCAAGGATTTGTAGCTACTGGTATGGGTTAAGTCAGCTACTAAATTTTTCATGACCAAATTAACAAATGTACTCATAGTGAGTACTGCTCGGCTATCCAGGTGGAGGAAGAATTTGGGCAGATGAAGTCGCCACGCTGGATATCAAAAGTCTCTCCCAGGTAGGCATCATCAAAGTGGATATCTGTCTCTAGTACCCTGGTGTAGTAGCCTTGGCCATCTTGAGTAAGATTGGCATAGAAGAACCGGATGAGCAACAAGTACATCACCCTGGATTGAAAGGTGATGAACTCATACCATCCTTGATATTGAAACATGTCAAGGACATTGTTAAAGTGGTTTGCATGAACTCGATATTAAGGATCATTCCCAGAATGGGATCCTTGAGGCGAAAGACTCTCTCATATTTTATTTTCTGATCGGGTGTGGGAAACCACTCATCTAATGGAACACCCACGGCAACTCGTCTTTGTTCTCTGGCCATGGGAACAAATCTCAAGTAAGATTAAGCTAGACTCAGAGAAAAATAGAGGAAGCACTCAAAGGAATGGGAGAAAATGAGCTGAAACTCGCGGAGAGGTTTATATATCAGCGCAGTTTGGGTGCCTGAGCATAAGTTCGGTCGCCTAAACAACTTTAAATATAAGAACATTCCAAGTCTTTTCGGCAGCCCGAAGAAAGGTTTGGTCGGCTGAATTTCAAGTGCCATTTTGTATTTTCGAGGGTCGGCCACCCGAATTAATTTTGAACTGATCCAATCGGTCGCCCGAAACCTCAGTTAGGTAGCCCAAAAATGTATTCGGGGACCTAAAGATAGTTTGGCAGCCCGAGATGATTTGAACACGAAGGCTCAGCTACCCAAAGTGGTCAAAAGCTTGGTCAAACTTCTAGTTCGGTCGACCGAAGTACAAATGCACTTATGGGTTTGGTCGCCTGACCTTGGTCTATTTATTCTTATTTTATCTTATTTTTAAAGCAAGAGAGCCCATGGATTATCTATAGGATTTAGGGCAATGATATGGCTTCAAGGTAAGATTAGGGCAGGATTTTTGACTTTA
The DNA here is from genome assembly GCF_029873635.1 of Malania oleifera. Taxonomy (NCBI): domain Eukaryota; kingdom Viridiplantae; phylum Streptophyta; class Magnoliopsida; order Santalales; family Ximeniaceae; genus Malania; species Malania oleifera. Next base: position 23,186,138 of record NC_080417.1, on the reverse strand, counting down.
ATTTCCAAACCTCAAGGCTGAACAATGGATAAAGTATGCTTAACATTAGATGTTCATATTTAAGCAAGGGGTTAAGCAATTTGAAGTTTAAATGCAAGACACACATGCCATTTTCACTTAAGATAGGATTTTTATTCAAACAACCAATAATTTATATTTAAGCCAACAAGAATATTCACTTAGACTTGAGTTTATATATTGGCTTAATTCTCCAAGCTACTTGGTGTTCTTTTGAATGGTGAATATACTAAGATTTTATATTTATTAGTCCCAATCCACTACCTAATCCTTTTGAGAATGCTACCCCTTACGACTAATCCTAATTATTAAGGAAGAGCTACATGAACATGTAATTCCTATTTGAGCAAGTTCTTCCTTGTTTTTTAAGGGATTTTCTTTCTTAACTACCCATACCATTTTTCTTCTTTTTATATTAGATGGGTTAGGGGTAGGTGATTCTTTAACTTTCCAAACCTGTTTGGGTTTCACACCTTTCCTTTTAAACGGGCAGTCAAATTTTGTGTGCCCCTTCTTTTTACATAAGATGCATGTAGTGTAAATGTATGGACCAGATGAGGTACTAGCATAATATTTTGATTCTCTTAAGAAGTACCCCATGTATAGGTTTTTTCTTTTCTTATTTTCAATTCCATTATAACCTATACCTTCCTTATCTAAGGTCATCTTTTGTGCACCTACCAGTTTATCAAAGTTTTCCTTGCCTCTGGTGAACGTGTAAATGATCTTAGATTGATCTTCTATTTTCTTTTCTAGATCTTAAATTTTTGAGTTCTCCAAATACTTTGAAGTTTCAAAAGTTCTTTAGACATGTTGTTTGCTTTACTTTTAAGATCTGCAATCAAGTAATCTTTATTATCATCATTAGAAACTTTAGATTTCAAAACAGTTAATTCATTTTCTAATGATTCATTCTTGCTTTCTAGTATATTGATTTTCAAAATATTTTCTCTTTCAGCAAGAACTTTAGAGTCACATTCTTTCATGCATGCTTCATACTTTTTTTCCAAAACAGAATATTTCTTATTACATTTAACAAGTAACTTATGAGTCCTAAGATATTCAATTTGAAATTCCTCATAAGTAGGCATGCTCTCACTATCAGTGCTATCATATGATTTAGTATTAGACGCATCATTCAATTCATCACATGAATCGTCACCAAATTTATCTACTAAAATAGAAGGAATAGAGATAACCTCATTTTCAGTTAAGGCAACAAGGCACTGGTTACCTCCCTCAAGATCAGTAGAGTTTGAGTCACATGGAGAGATCACCTTGTTTTTCCTGGGTGCACCATATCTCCTCTAAAGTTCATCCCATAATTGCTTAGCATTACTACATGCCATAACTTCACATAAAACATTAGAATCTAAAGCGTGCAGTAGGGTATTCATAGCATCAAAACTTGTTTGCACTAAGTTCCTATCATGATCATTCAATTCATACTCAGATTTAGGAACATCAGTACACCCAATAGCTTTCATAGGCACACAATCACCCTGATTAATGACTTTCCATAGTTTCAAATTCAAAGCTTTCACATATATAGTCATTATGAGTTTCCATATAGCATAATCAATACAACAGAATACAGGTGGGTGTGTGACCAGTCTTCCCTCACATGAAGGGGATGCACTAATATGAGCCATTATGATCTTTTAACTAAGTGATGTCTAAGTCTAAGCTACAAGGCTCTGATACCAATTGTTAGCTTTGGTGCAATCCCAAGAGGGGGGGGGTGAATTGTAGCTAAAAATTATCTCCTAGGTCAATTGGTTAATCAATAGTATTACACAACCTAGGGTCAATATATGCAATTAATAAACAAACATACACGTGCGATAAAAGTGAAGTGCAGAAATGTAAAGAACACGCACGATATGTTATTGGGGTTCGGCCAACTGTGCCTACATCCCTGCCTTGGCCACACCAGCATAAGGGTTACCACTAGAATGCTCACTTAAACGGGTAGAGCAGCACCTAATACAACCAGGTCAATTCAAGGGGTTAACCTCAACCGACACGCCTTAACAAGATGACGCACCTAGCTTTCCTAACCAGGTCTAAGCCAATCTAGGACTATTCAACAAGGCTAGTTTCCCTCTTCATGCCCATGCCTGGAATACAACCAATGTGTATAAAATGTTCATACACAGAAATACGCTTCTAGATAAGAAAATGTGTGCACAAATATAGTTCGGTCAACAATGCAAGCACGAATGATATGTAAATATGCTCAATGCTATAATGTGTGCTAACCACTCAATCAAGTATAATAATCAATCAAGATCTAGAGTATGTATCTAAGCAAGATTTGAAACACAATATTTGAATATGACAATATCAGATCAGGGTATCAAATATGCCAAGCGAGATAAATCAAACAAACTCAATAGGATATTTCAATGTATAAAGCACAATGGAGTTGTTTGAAAGACTAGCTTTTTACAAAAGGATTTTTGTACACAAAATCTAGGTTTAGGTGACTTGCAACAATAATGCAAGAACCAAAAACTCTCAAAGTCTTTCCACACTAGATTTATCAAATGAAATCGATGGAAGTACTTTTAGGCTATACTCTCAAATAAAATCAATCAATCAATATACCTAGAGAGAGTATAAGCTAGAGAGATTTAAGCACAATAGCCTTATAGAAATACTCACAGTGTTTAGAGAAAAAGAATGAGGAGTATGTGAGTGTTTTCAAGAAGTATTTGGCTAATATAGGGCTTTTAGGATTTTGAGAGTTGAGAGAATTTTTGCCCAAATCAACTTTGCTAATCTTTTCTAATTAAGATAAATGAATTGGTATATATAGGCAAGGAGGATATTTTGACTGTTGGGGACACAATGGGTATAGTTAGAATTGTTTAAGAGACCATTAAGGAAATTAACCCAATTTACCCCATTTAAAAAATTAGTAAAAATTATTTTAACCCGCAAGGTTCGGGTAGTGCCCGACCTGAGTTTCGGGTGCCCAAACAAACAGTCAAAAATTCAACTTTAAGAGGTTCGGGTGCCCGAATTAAAGACCGGTTGGCTGACCCAAAGTCAGTAGCCAAATGTCCGAGGTTCAAGTGCCCAAAACTGAGTTTGGTTAACCGAACCAGGCAGTTTGGTTGACCGAGCCTTTATTTGAACGTAAACCATCGGTCACCTGAGTAGTGGAAAAGTGCCCTGACAGGCTTTCGGGTGCTCGAGGAAGGTACGTTCAAAAAGGATCGGGTGCCCGAACACCAAGTCAACATGTTGATTGTTTCGGTCGCCCAAGACACTTTAAATGGCAAAGGTTCGGTCACCCGAACCCTCTCAGCTTTTCCATTAAGTTCTTTTGAGCCTTATTTTGAATCCCTTGAATAAGATAAGTGATATAGGGAACTTTGTGTCCTTTGTGTAGATACCTAAGGTCCAACTAAGGTTGTTTTGAGCATACCTACGCACCATGCATGATGCAAATTATTACAAGTGATACACGCGCACAGTTCATAATAAATTGCATCCAAGAATGAAGAAATAAAAAAATTGAATACAGAATACAACACAAAGATCTTCATTCTTCGGTACGAACACCGCATGCCATTATGATATGTCTTTTTGTCCTAAAGTATGCACAAGGTAAACCTTCATGCAATTCTCAGTACAACCATTAGTACTAAGAGTATTTGTTATAATCAAAACTGGGTGTGACCTACAAGGTCAAGAATGTTTTTCATGTCCTTCGAGTAACCGGAATTAGCATTCTTGTGTTGGGAGCATAGTGGTCGGTGTACTGCGGATAGAACTTGTGTAAGTACTAGGACTCTATTGGTTTGTCATCTTGGGGTTTTGGTTGGCACTCGGGTTTATGTTTTGTATTATGGAGCCTAGACTCCTTTTGTATAGACTCTGGTATGGTACAGTGTATGTATAGGAAAAACGATTTCTATTGTGTATATGTCTTGTATGTGAATGTGTATAGGGTATACGGGAACCCCACGGGGTTGGACCCTCATTCATTAGTATATCATTGGTATTTTGTATGATACAGCGACATGTTATGTTACTAAATCACCCATGGGTCCCATTACCAGGTTCGAGGCATGACAACCCATCTTTTGTGGTTTGAACTATACTTTTTGAAAACAGTGTATAAGAATTTACCTTCAAACCATGGATTGGAAGTTTGAGATGTTGTTACAGATGGTGATCTAATTCCTACCAAATTAGTAGATGGAAAACAAATCCCTAAGGAAAAGAAGGACATGACTGAAAGAGATCATAAAATGTTGCAAATAAACTCTAGCACTGTGAATCCATTGTATTGTGCCCTTGATATGAATGAATTTAGTAGAGTAATGGCCTACAAATCAGCCAAGGAAATATGGGACAAACTTGAGATAACCTACAAAGGCACTATTGATGTAAGGGACAATCGAATTGATATGCTTACAAATGAATATGAAGCCTTTAGGATGAACTCGGATGAAACCATTACAAACATGTATATTAGGTTCACCTATATTATAAACTCCCTCAATGCACTAGGAAAAACATATTCTACCTATGAGACGATGAACTTGTAGGTTCTCTCCTTACATATGAAATGGTAATGAATGAAAGAAGTGGAAAAACTAAAGCCCAAGAATCTATAGCCTTCAAAGCTTCAAAAGAAAACTCTAGTAGTGAAGAAGAGATGGATGAAGATGAAGTAGCCTTCATATCTAAGAAGTTAGCGAAAATTATAAGGAAAAATAAATTCAAAAGAAAATCCAAATTTGAATCAGATGAAGAAGAAGAAGAAATTAGTAAAAAGAAATCAAAGAATAAAACTCCTACATGTTATAATTGCAACAAAACCGGACATATAAAATCAAAGTGTCCACTACTTAAGAAAGATTCTTAAAAGAAAAAGAAAAAAGTTATGAAAGCCACTACTTGGGACAACATGAGTACAAGTAGTTCGGAATGTGAATCAAGTGACCAAGAGGCTGCTTATACTTGCTTCAAGGCATGGGATGATGATAAAGAACTATGTTTCTCATCCAAATTGGATAATGAATATGATAGTGATTCATTTATTGAATCTGATGATGAGAGCATGTCATCTTATGAAGAACTTCAAAATGACTTATTCAAGGTACATAAGATGTTAATTAATGTGACTAAATGATATACTTCATTGAAGAATAAGAAAGAAGATATAATGAAAGAGTTAGAATCCCTTAAAACTGTTGAAAGAGAAAAGGATTCAAGAATCAAGAAAATAGAAAGTAAGAATGAAGTTATGACAAAGGAGTTAGAATAAAAAAATCTTGCTGAAAATGAAAAAGATTTAAAAATCAAGAAATTGGAAAGCAAAAATGAAAAGATGATAAAAGATCTTTGATCCCTATCCTCTATTGAATATAAGAAAAGCATATATATTTCTGAATTATAGGATAAAATCAAAAAATTATCTTAAGAATTAGAGAAATCACAAAAGCAGGTTGATGACAAGAAAGATATTGAGATAAATGATCTCAAAAATCAAATTGAAGATAAAGAAAAGATCATTTACAACTTCACAAAAGGAAATAAAAACTTTGACAAAATGATAGGCTCACAAAGGATGTCCTTAAACAAAGAAGGCATTGGATTTAATGGGGTTGAAAATAAAAAGAAAAAGAAAATTTACATAGGATACTTTTCAAAAGCATCCAAAGATTATGCTTGCACATCTTCTAATGCCTACACTAACACCATATGCTACCTATGCAAGAAAAAAGGTCATATAAAGTTTGAATTTCCATTAAAGAGAAAGGATGTAAAAATTAAACAAGTATAGAGAATAAAAGAAACATCACTTATGAAACCTATCCGACCCAAAAAGAAATGGGTACCTAGATAAAAAAAAACCTTGTATGAGACAAATAAATAACATTGTTGGCTAAAATCATAGGATGATTCATACAAGCTTAAATTAAAAAAAAAAAAAAAGTTTTGAAATTCATAAGGAATCAAAAGAAAGCAAAATCAAAGCTTATTACATAAGGAAAAATTTTTGAACAAAATAAGAAACATTTAAGAATAAGAGATACTTGAAGACAACTTGAGCAATATTATAAAGCAAATGAAAATGAAATACATGTTGTGCTAATTTGCTATATACTACATGTGTATGATCATAATGTATGGTTCACTATATTGTAAATTTGAGCATGATTTTGAAGCTAAATTATAAGAAGTATGAATTTTGAGCGTGAGAGCATAAGCATGAATTTTGATATGAAGTTAAACCACGTATGCTAATGATGAATCAAGTAGATAAAATTGTTTGTCTTGTGCTGCTCTTCATATTGGTATCCATGAGCTATAAAAGATATAGTATTCTTAGAATCCATGAGCTATACATGATGTGATATTAGCTTTGGTATCTATAAATAAATTTTGGTATCCATGAATATTGTAATTGGTATCAATAATTAAAAAGCTCAATTGGCAAGCATAATTATATACATAAGCATGATATGAATCAATATTTGAAGCATGGATAATAAACTTAAAAAATTAATTGATATCAAATCTGAATGCATTAAATTCAGGGGGAGTATAATGACTTATTGCATATACTATTTTTTTAAAATTATTAATTGGAATCACATTTTAAAAGATTCATTGGTGTCATGGAATAAACAATTGGTATCATAAATTCATATGCATGATGAATTTTAAAGTTCTATACTTTTTATGGTTGCTCATAGCCTTAGTATTTAATGTTTTACTTGATATCTTACCCTTTTTGATTGATGTCAAAGGGGGGAGAAGTTTTGGGCAAAAATTGAGCATGATATTAAAAATTGAAATGATATATATGAAGGAGAAGTATTTGATATTGATTGACAAACTTGAACTTGAATGAAGTGATGAGCATGATTGTAAAATGAAGTGATGAGCATGATTGTAAAAGAATTTTTTAAATTAATATTGATCTTACGAATATTGTTAAGATGATGCTTATTGAAAGGGGGAGCCTTTATTAAGGTTTACTCAAATTTTTGCTTCTTGTTTGTCATCATCAAAAATGAGGAAATTGTTGGCCTTACAAGGCTTAACATCCTGTTTTAATACTAACAAACAAGTGGAACTTAACATATTTGGTTGAGTAATGTTATTTCAAGACTCACATATGTGAAAATAAGGTCAAAGTGCTCACAAGGATCAAATGAAGCTTAAAGAATCAAAAGCATGGATTTAAAGATGATATTTTAAAGCTTGAAGAAAATGAGGACATGGATGATTTTTTGAGAGCCAAAGAAAGCAAAGCAAAAGAAAGCCTGAAAAAAGAAAAGCAAAAAAAAAAACTAAAGAAAAGCAAAGCAAGAAAGCTCAAAGAAAGACAAAGTATGAAGACTCAAGTACCTAGAATTTCAAATGTCATAGAAGTCTTTGTGTAAGTGCTTTAATGTATAAATATCGTTTAAAATATTTTGAAACTCTTTAGGGGAAATACATAGACTTAGAGATCTATTTTAAAACCCCGAAAAATGTTTTATAAAAGAGTAAAGAAAGAGAGCAAAACAGATTTTGGAAACTAAAAGTACAAAAACCAAAAAATGAACTTGTCAGAAGACCAAAGACACTGCCCATAAGATTGAAGTGTCAACTTCAGAAGACTAAAGTTTAAACTCATATGTCTGAAGAATTACTTCAGAAGACCGAAGATTAAGTTTAGTCGTCTGAAGATTTATTGGAGAAACACATAAACAGGTAGAACCTTACCAGAAGATTGAACCCTGCCTTTAGTCGTCTAAACCTACAATTTCAAAAGTCTGAACCCCAACTTAAACGTCTTACCCTGTGTCTAGTTCAATATTTTCAAAGAATTAAGGAACTTTAGTCGCCTGAACTCGATACCTCAGACATCTGAACACAGTTAACGGTCAAATTTTTTAAATAATTTAAATGTTTTAAATTGGTTTCTTGTGCTCCAAAATTTCTAAAAACTTAGGAAATACTCCAAGTAAACTTGGACAACACGAAAACACTTTTGAAAGCTTATAAATACATGTTTTTGCAAATCAAATCAACAACCAAGAGCCAAGGAATTGAAAAATCTGCTCTAAGCTCTCTTGCATTCAAAGTCACTGCTTGCTTACTCATTGCAAAACTCTTTTGTTAAGATAGTCTAAAGTGCTGATCATTCCTATTCTGAATTCCTACTACTAATCATCATCTAAGAAGGATATTGGTGAATTCTATACTAGAAATTTAATTCTATTTCATATTGATATTTTTACATTGAAGTATATAGTGCTGAACTTGTACTAACCTACTCTTTTTAGAGAGTGTTTCTTGTACACAAAAATTCTTTTTGATTTTCTTGTAGATTGATGACTCCAAGGATTGCTTGGATCGTTGACTAAGCATGCGGTATCGCTTAGAGAGGTATTGCTCTAGCCTATTGAAGGAGTGACGGAGTGAGGGGATATCACTTGGAGAGGCAGGCTCTAGCATACTAAAAGAGTGTGTAAATGGTGTTGTTCTGCCCAGAAAGGAACTGGTTTAGTGAATCCTTTGGTAGTTTGCCAAAGGCAAGGACGTAGGTTGTGGATTATTTAATTTTTTTAATTATATAAACTATGTAATTTGGAAGTTAAATAAACTTAAAGTTTAATTTTGATTTGGGATTGCGGAAACCAAAAGGGAGTATGTTGGTTGATCAAAACTTTGCAGAGACTTTAAAAGAAAATACGTTGGTTGGTTAACACCCAAAGACAAATTAACTAAAGGGTTTACTTAAATTTTGAGTTGTTTGGGAGTTGAGTTGTGGTTTGCATTGAAGAAACGATATACAGAGCTTGGTTCAAATTCACATTCACTACAGGGCTTGGTTCATATTCATATCCACAGGGCTTATATAAACAAACAACCATCTTAAGTTTTTACATTACTAAAGTGTTGTATACTTTAATCTTGGTTTGGTTGTTTGCTTTCAAATTGTTTGATTGATTGATTACTTTGATGATTGAATGTTTGTGTGGTTGTGGATTACATAAAGAAATAAGTTTTTGCTGAAAGTTTGAAGAATCAACAAGAAGTTAAGAATTCCTAAAACAATTTAAAATAAAATTTTTAATAACCCAATTCACCCCTCTTTTGGTACTACACCTCTGTTTTCAAAGCTACTGCATAAAATCAAGGATAAACAACTTATCCCAAATCAGCAAGATCTTCTCTACGACCCTAGATTACATCTGTTTCCCGAGAAGCTGAAATCCCAATGGGGTGGCTCGTACATCATTGAATATGCTCATTCCCATGGTGCAGTAGAAATTATGGTCCAACGAATGATAACAACTTCATGGTCAATGGACAGCGGCTCAAGTCTCTCATGATTCCCTTCGATCCAAATGAAGAGGTCTTGCTTTTGCAAGACCCTAAGGTAGTGTTTTGACCTTTCTCTCTTACTTTTTTTTTTTCTTTTTTTTTTAATTTATTTCTTTATTTTCATTTTTCTTTTCTTTTTCCATTGCATTAGTTGGTAGTAATTTTTTATGTTTTTTCTATTAACTTATTTCACCCGTGCACATTTTTTCTATTTCCCTTATGTTTTCACATTGAGGGTAATGTTCCACTTTAGTTAGGGGGAGAGAATTTACATGTGATACTGTGCACGTCCACTTACTGGGTTTTTTATTAATTAAAATAAAATAAAAAAAGAAATAAAGAAGAATAAGAAAGAGCATTGAAGATAGATGATTATGCCATGATTAACACTGACTTATACTCTTCACATACTTGCATATAACCTAAAAGTTACACACTTGAGTTATTTATGTGTAGTTTCTCTTTATATGACTTTGTAACTCCAAGAATGATGATTCGTAATTCATTCGTGTTAATTTTCTTGTATTTACATGGTTTCCCATGAGACAGGAAATACACATTCACGTGATTCATAGCACTTAGGGTTCCTTGTGAGCACTGAGAGAACACTCTTGGTGACTAAGACACCTTGTGAGGTATCCTTGAGCTATTTATCGTCCTTTTGAGTGTTAACATCAAATCAGATTTCATGAAACTCATTTCTTTTTTCTTCTGGACGATTCTTTGTACACTAGTCTCTGTTTTTGACTTACTAGCCTAAAGGTGACATCTAGTGGGGAGATAGAAATCTAGGTCTTGTAGCCTACTCAAGATGCCGAGCCACCCCTAGAAATAGACTTAGTTCATGGACTACTATTTGAGCTTAATTTCCATTGGTGGTATGAAGACAACAAAAGAAGTGTAATGATTGTCCTAATTGACCAAGGAAAGGTAAGAAATTGAAGAATGAATAGAAGAAAGAAAAAAAAAACCAAAAGAAATAGAAATGCACATGAATGAAGTGAAAGGTTAATACCTGCTCTATAAAAATGCAAAAAAAGTCAGGGACACGACATATGTTCTCCACATATGAAGACTCTTCAATCGATTAATGCCTCAAATGTATTCACGCCTGGTTTGTGAATAAGTTGATCCACGGTGGTCTTGGTTGGATATGGCGAGTAAGTAAGAAGATGCTAGGGTGAAGGACCTGACACCTCACAAATAGGCTAGATCCTTCTCAGACTAGTCCCCTCCATACATTTAGCATTTGTTCCTTGTAATATGTGGGATGTTTGATTGCAACACTCCTATTCACATGTGCCGAGTGAACCCATCCTTTTTGAGTGATTTTGAGGGTATACTAGTTAGGCCGAGTCAAAACGACCGTTCTGTATGTGTCTACTGGTATCCTGGGTGTAATAAGTCATACACATTACACATACCCTGAGATTTTGCTTGTTTATACTCGAATTTAAATGACTACATTAATTCTGAATTGAATTTCTAGTTGACTTTATGTGAGTATACTGTTCTTAATGGCTATATAATGATGAAACTTGCATAAGTAACTTGCTTTAGAGTTGCGTGAATTGTATGAGCCTGTGTGTAATCTGGTTATACTCCTATATGTGAAAAGGTATGGTTGTGTTGCATGTGCATTCATTTCATGTTTGTGGGAATTAGTGAAATTTAGGATAGCTTTCAAGAGGGGAGTGAATTGAAAGTTTTTAATTTAAACTTACCCTTTTTAATACTTACTTATTTTAATACAACACTTTAAAAGTAAATTAATCAACTTGTAATCTGAATTAAATCACACCACAACTTCACAATACAATCCAACCAATCGAAGCATCAAACATTCAAGAGTAGTGTGCCTCTTTTGATAAAAGCCCTGTAGTTGTTTTACAAATCCTGTTTTGAATGAATTTTTTATTGTTGTATCTCTTAATCAAGATTTCTGCAAAATAACCAGCATACTCCCTTGTGGGTTTCCGTAAATGGTTAATTAAAAATGTACTTTTTTAAATTAAAAGTCTTCTTTGAATATGAAGTATAAGCCCTGCAACCTACACTTGATATACTCAATATATAATACGAAAAGTAAAGAGAGTAAGGAGAAGAAGAACACCAAGATTTACGAGGTTCGGCTTATCCCCAGCTTACGTCCTCGCCTTTGGTCAATTTCACTAAAGGATTCCACTAAGTGTGCTCTTTACCGGGCAGAGCAAGCCTTTACAAAAATTCCCTCTTTTTAGGTAGAGAAACGTCTCCAAGCGAACAATCCTCACTTGGTTCAACGATCCAAACAAGCCTTGAACTGTCAACAATACAACAAGATTGTTATAATTATCTATGTACAAAAGAAACTCCCAAAACAGAGTAGAGTTGTACAAGTTAGAGCACAATCGGTACTTTAATCAAATAACACTAAAAAAACTATGAAGCTCAAGTGTTTATAGATCACCAAAGGTTCGTTTTAAATGAGAAAACATAGAGTGTGAACCGTGACTTTGATGATTCAGCAAGGATTCAGAACCTTTTCACCTAGATGGAGTATGAGTAATATAGAACTTTGAGAGATTGTATGCTTTAATTGCAAGAGAGCTGAGTGATTGCTTGGATAGATAAATTCTTGGGTTTAAAGGAGTATTTATAGGCATTCTTGGCTTAGTTTCCTTGTTCCCCAAGTGTCTTTGAGTGTTTCCCAAGTTTTTACAACGTTCATATTCTGAAAAATCAATTTTTGAAATCTTCCTGTTGGAGTTTAAAAAATAAAACCCGTGGAGTCAATTGGCTGGATAGGCGACTGAGTAGTTCAAAAAACACAGGTCAGATGGCTGGATAGGCGACTGACACCATTTTGTCTCCCAGAAATTAATACAAGAAATTGTCAGTCGGCTGGAAAGACACAGTTCATTTTGGGTCAGTCGACTGGGTGATTTTGCCTTTGTTAAGTCAGTCAGCTGGACAGACCATTAACTGGTTTTTCTTTTTGATTTTTTTTAATTCTAGTTTTGATCTCATGGTTTAATCTTTCATAAAATATTCCCAATATTTTGAAATAGGTCTATTAAGTCCATATTTGTCCTTAAAGAGCTTCATATTCTCTAAATTATCATTTAATACGAAGTACTTACAACAAGCTTTTCTAAACATGACATTTGAAGCTTAAAACTTCAAGTCTTTGAAAATCCTCTTGACTTTGAGTATTGAAGCTTCAAGTCTTTTTCTTTTGTGCTTGAATATTTGTTGAAGCTTTCTCTTGATATAACTTTGATTTTTAGTTTCTTTCTCTTGTGTTAAGATATGTATTCCTGAAACAAAAACACTCAACAAACACATGTTATACCAGCTTCATTTGCTATCATCAAAACAAGATTGAAAAGTCTAGTTTGTCCAACAATTAGTGTTGTGGGTACCGCCCAGGAATTCATTCACGTTATTTGCTAAAGACCAGCAAAACGTTAATTGGGGGGTGTGATTACGCGCCTAAATTGCGTAATTAGGCATCTAAATCCATGCATTAAGGATTATATTTTTAATTAAATGCCTAATCATGTTCAATATTTTAACATTGCATTCTATTGATAATATTTGGGTTTTATTGAATAATTTATGAATTTTTGGTATTTTATTATTGCATGGCAACTATTGGATGTTAAAGTCGATGGTACTTCGTAATTTGGGCATAATTCTCCTATTCGAGTTCCGGTCGAGGTTATTTGAAATGTTGTGGAAAGCCTAGAAAGTGCTCTACAACTTTTGTGTTTTGAGCTTTGAAAGTTACAGGCTATAGAAAGGCCAAAATTGAGCATGTGAGCTAGGAAACAAAAAAAAAAAGGGAAGAAACAAGAAACAAGAAAAGAAAAGAAAAATAATAATAAAAAAAAAAATGATTTCACCCGGCCATGCATGTAATAACCCGAGAAATTTTCAGCATCTCGTCGACGAACACAGGGGATTCGTTGACGAGGGTATAAGAGGAGCTCGTCAACGAGGACAGGTTTTGTCGATGAGAAAATATTGAGAAAGGTTTTTAGGGCAGTCATAAATTCATCGATGAGGGAGGAAGTTCGTTGACGAAATTCCTTAAGGACTTGTCGACGATATGACATGTCTCGTCGACGAATCCGGGGCTATAAATAGTGAAAAGCCAGATTTTTTTAGCAGAAAACTGGTGCAAAAACTTTCTCTCTCTCTCTCTCTAAAACGTCTCCCACTCCTTCCCTCTTCGATTTCGGATCCGTTGCTCGTTTGATTGAAGATCTGAGGCCGCCACAACGCTCCTGACGAAGTTCTCTACAAGTCTGTTAGAACTTATCGTTGGTGAAGTTAGTTTGGAATTCATCCCAAACTCAGGGTATGGTGTTTTATTTAGAATATGCTTTCTCTGTAGTTATAGGAAATATTGTATGCAGGAAAATACTGATGTTTTGTTCTAGGGGATGTCGTTTTCAGGGTGTTGAGTGGAAAACCTTGCGGGTGTAGGGCCAGAGTTCAGTGAAGGCTTTTTAGAAACTAGGTAAGGGAAATATGCTATGCTAGGAAATTTGTATATATTAATATAAATTTTACAAATATGCATGTATACGCATTTATGTAGTTTTTTACAGAATATGTGATTTTAAAGTATGTGTGGCCTGAGTAGGTATTATTTGATATGGAGTTTTATACAATTTTTCAGTATGTCAAGTTGTACGGATATAGTTAGATATTTATAGATTTTATACAGACAGAATGTGTATACGTATACATTTTTTTATTCAAATGATTACACAGATAGATATATATAAATGACAGTATACACATGTTTATTCAAATCAATATATATAGTATTTACAGAATGTTATGTTTTTCCTAAATGTCATAACAGTCAGAGTATACAGATAGAAGATATAGATAGATTATACAGTTATAGCATCAAGATGCTACAGATATTACAGTATTTACAGTACAGAATTATAATGTTATGGTTATTTTGGGAACATGATGAAAACAGTAAAAAAGTATATATGTAAATATATAGTATCAAATCCCTATGAAAAGATTACAGATAGATATAGATACGAAATACAGATATAGAATACAGAGCATTATACCGTTGCTAATACAGATAGAGTGCAACCACATATCTCAGATAGTGTGTGGGTACTGTCAATTGTGCTCAGAGAGTATGCAGCTCCCCAGTTCACTAGGTTAAGGGGGCCAGTTTGATGAGGTAGCAGCCAGTCCCGTGCCTAGAAGAGTATGCAGTTTGGCCTGACTGAGGTAGTGTAGAGTATAGTGACTTTCCTAGAGGGCTGACCAAGTTAAGTCCTGCCTACGGGCCGCACAACCCTGTCATGAGGGGTCAAATCATGACATACAAAGTTCTAGGGATAAAGCACAGTTATGTATATGTATATAGTTTTACGGTATTTGATAAATATAGTATGATATTAGCAGTATGAAAAGTAGAAAAACTCATATAATATAGTTGTGTTTTAAACTGCGAAAAGTGTAAGATATGCTTTACAAATTTATCCTTTATTACAGCTTAGATGTTATTTAAAATTTATGTAACTTAGTCCCCACACACTAGTAATAGCATATTTCCACTTACTAAGCGTCGACTCACCCTATTTTTCCAACATTTTTCAGGTGAGCCAGTTAGACGAATGGATCAGGCTCGCGGATAGAGATTTCTTGGTTACCCTAGTTATAGGGTAAGATGGTGTATAGTTTTGTATTCTTTTTTAGATAGATTTTACTGGGGAGAGATGTATTTTATGGCTATGTGATGGAAATACTGAGTTCTGGTATTGTATGATATATGTGGATGTATGATTTATGTTTCTGCTGCATAGGTATGATTATATATATATATATATATATATATAATGGTGAGAATTTTGAGGACGTTACAATTTTGGTATAAGAGCCTAGGTTGTTAGGTTTTGCAGACTCTAGAGTGTAGTGGGAAACAATACCAGAATATAGGAAAAAGGATTTGAGGTTTTGCTCAGTGATCTCGATGCCGAATTTCATGGTGGTTTTTGTGTTTTTCTTGGGGTGATGATTTTAGGAAAGTCATAGTAAACTATCAACGAGTCGTGTGTTTGAGTTGCAAGATTGGATTTTGGGGCTAGGATTAGGGGAATGGTTAATATAGGATTTGAAGTTCTAGTTAAATGAGATAAGTTAGGTCTGTATGGGAAATAGGATTCTGAAATGGTGTTCTATATATTTGCAGGATGGACCCAGGAGGCAGTAGCGCTCATGCCAGTGGTGATGATGGAGCAGGCCCTTTTGGAGTAGGGGGTGGAGATTCAAATGTTGTGCTATGTAGTGTGGCTCAACAAGTTATGGCTGAGATAGCGCAAAGCTCTAGAGAGCAGGGAGGTCCATCTCCAATTCAGGGATGTACCATTGAGAAATTTATGAAGATGAATCCGCCAGCCTTTTCTGGAGCAGCTGACCCTGCAGTTGCTGAGAACTAGGTGCAGGAGGTAGAGAAGATCTTGACAGTACTTCACTGCACCGATGAGTAGAGAGTCTTATATGCTACATATAGGCTGGCAGGGGAGGCTGAGAGATGGTGGACAACCACCAGATTATTGGAGGAGCATTGGGATTCCAGTGCTGATGACCTGGGCCCGATTCAGGGATATGTTCTTTGATAGTTATTATCCTACCTCGGTCAAAGAGGCTCAAGTACAATAGTTCTTGAGTCTATCCCAGGGATCATTGACTGTCTAGCAGTACGCGGTGAAATTTATCTAGCTATCGCGTTTCTGCCCCTATATTGTTCCAAACGAAGTGAAGAAGGCGAGAATGTTTGAGAGGAGCCTAAGGCGAGATATTTTCAAGCAAGTGGCAGCACTGAGGATCTAGGATTTCTTAGAGTTGGTTGTCAGGGCTACTATAGCAGAGGAAAGTTTGCTGAGGGAAACTGAGATGTAGAGTCAGAAGAAGATGACCGCATCCTCGAGTTTTCAGGCGAGTCCCATTCGAGGCCCTTGGAGAGGAGGTAGATCTGGCAGAGGCCAGAGACAGATGGTACAGCATGGTGGATTTCAGGGCGAACAATTTCCTACCATTTGTCTTAGATGTGGACGGAGACATCCAAGTGAGTGTCGGCTGGAGGAGAATGTCCGTTATCATTGTGGGAGGCCCGACCAAATGGCTCGATCATGCCAGATGTCGTTGAATTATGTACCGACTCCTAGGCTATTTCGAGGTGGATATCAGGCGCCCCGCGGAGGCCAGTAAAGGAATACTACACCGGCGAGGGTCTATGCATTGACGTCGGGTGATGCTGAGATGGCTGGAGGCGTGGTCACAGGTACCATTATTGCTTTATCATATAAAATTATTGTTTTGTTTGATACAGGTGCCACCCACTCCTTTATATTGGCGGGGTATGTCAGAATAACTAGGATAGAGACCCAGCTATTAGAGGTAGAGTTATCTATGGGTACGCCAATGGGATCAGTGGTAAAATGCAGGAAGGTGCTTCGAAATTTTCGAGTAAGTATTCAGGAGAGAGTATTACTAGTTGATCTCGTGGTCGTAGATTTGTAGGGGTTTGATATGATACTGGGCATGGACTGGCTAGCTACTTATCATGTTAGCATTGATTTCCACCAGAAAGAAGTGACTTTCAGACCCCCGGGAAAACAAGAATACAAATTCGAAGGTTCACACATACATGCCTCACCACAGCTAGTGTTGGCTATTCAGGTGAGGAGACTGCTACAAGGTGGTTGCCAGGGGTATGTCGCATACATAAAAGAATTGCCGAAAGAAGAATTGAAACAAGCTGACATACCAGTAGTAAGGGAATTCCCAGACATCTTTCCAGAAGAATTGTCTGGTTTGCCACCTGACCGTGAGATTAAGTTTACTATAGATATGTTGTCGAGATCTGCACCAATATCTAAAGCACCATATCATATGGCTCCGGTTGAATTGAGAGAATTGAAAGATTAGTTACAGGAGTTGCTAGATAAAGGGTTTATCAGGCCCAGTGTGTCGCCCTGGGGAGTGCTAGTTTTGTTCATGAAAAAAAAAAGATGGAACCATGAGATTGTGCATCGATTATAGGGAGATAAACAAACTAACAGTTAAGAATAAATATCCTCTCTCTAGGATCGACGATTTATTTGATCAACTCTAGGGGACCCGGGTTTATTCTAAAATTGACCTGCGATTGGGTTACCATCAGGTGAAGGTTAAAGCAGAAGACATATCGAAGACCGCATTTCATACAAGATATAGGCATTATGAGTTTTTAGTGATGCCATTTGGGTTGACTAATGCACCAGCAGTATTCATGGATTTGATGAATCGAGTGTTCCATCTGTATTTGGACCAGTTTGTAGTTGTATTTATTGATGATATACTGGTCTACTTGAGGACTTTTGAGGATCATGAACAACATTTGAGGCTGGTGTTGCAGATATTGAGAAAGAGAAAATTATATGCAAAATTCAAGAAATGTGAGTTCTAGTTAAGACAAGTTACTTTTCTTGGCCATGTGATCTCTAAAGTGGGAGTATCAATTGATCCGAGTAAGACAGAGGATGTGGTGAGTTGGGAAAGGCCAGGAAGTATTCAAGAAGTTAGAAATTTTCTATGATTGGTAGGCTATTACCGATGCTTCGTGGATGGCTTCTCTAGATTTTCTAGTCTATTAACACGACTTATAAGGAAAAATGTGAAGTTTGATTGGACCAAGGACTGTGAGCATAGTTTTCAGGAGTTAAAGGGGCGGTTAGTTTCAGCTCCAATACTAACTATTCTTTCAGGGGAGGATGGATTTGTAATATACAGTGATGTGTCCCTGAAGGGACTTGGGTGCGTGTTGATGCAGCACGGTAGAGTTATTGCATATGCTTCTAGACAGCTTAAAGAATATAAGAAGAATTATCCCATGCATGATTTGGAGTTAGCTTCTGTGGTATACACTCTCAAGATCTGGAGGCATTACCTATATGGTGGAAAGTGTGAGATTTTTATAGATCACTAGAGCTTAAAATATTTTTTCACCCAAAAAGAGTTGAATATAAGGCAAAGAAGATGGTTAGAGCTTATTAAAGACTATTATTGCATGATTAGTTACCATCCAAGGAATGCAAATGTAGTGGAAAATGCTCTGAGTAGGTAATTAGAGGGACCCGTACCGGCAACTATGGAAATTCATCACTCAATTCTGACGGATTTGAAGAGGCTCAACATAGAATTGATAGAGGAGAGTCCTCAAGTAGTCGTTGCCAGTCTAGTGGTTTAGTCTACGTTATATGAGAGGATTAAGGCAGCTCAGGGTGATGATGCAGAGTTGCTAAAGGTAATGGCTAGGATGCGAAATGGTCAGGGTCAGGAATTCAACATATCAGATGATGAAGTCCTGCGGTTCCGTACTAGGCTCTGTGTTCCTGCAGATACAGAGATCAGGAGAACTATATTAGAGGAGGCTCACAGATCCCTATACATTGTACATCCAAGTAGCACTAAAATGTATCGGGATCTGTGGGAATACTTCTAGTGGAGTAGAATGAAAAGAGAGATAGCTGAATTTGTACAGCAGTGCTTGACGTGCTGGCAGGTTAAATTTGAGCACCAGAGACCAGCAGGGCAGTTGCAGCCATTGTTTATTCTAGAATGGAAATGGGATCACGTTTCGATGGTTTTCGTTACGGGATTACCACTAGCGCAATAGGGGTTGAATGCGATTTGAGTGGTTGTTGATTGTTTGACGAAGACCGCTCATTTCATTCTGATTAAAGTCGGTTATTCCATGGACAGATTGGCAGAGATATATATATTTAGGAGGTAGTTCGCGTCCATGGCATGCCAGTATCCATAGTCTCCGACCGAGATCTTCGGTTTACTTCACGATTTTGGACGAGTTTTCTGGAAGCTATGGGTACACAGTTAGCATTCAGCACTGCTTTCCATCCCTAGACATATGGACAGACCAAAAGGACAATTCAGACACTAGAGGATATGCTTCGTGCTTGTGTGCTTGATTTTAAAGGCAGTTGGATTCAATTTATGTCATTAGTCGAATTTGCTTATAATAATAGCTATCAGGCTAGTATCGGCATGGCACCTTACGAAGCAATATATGGTAGGAGGTGTTGATCTCCTTTTTTTTTTTGGAATAAAGTAGGCGAAAGAC
This sequence comes from Malania oleifera, assembly GCF_029873635.1. NCBI lineage: Eukaryota > Viridiplantae > Streptophyta > Magnoliopsida > Santalales > Ximeniaceae > Malania > Malania oleifera. The sequence goes on along the minus strand of NC_080417.1, from coordinate 23,166,625 downwards.
AAGTTTTAGGTCCAGAAATAATACAGCAGGCATCCGACAAGGGCCAACTAATTAAAGAAAGAATCAGTACAATGCAGATTTGGCAGAAATGTATGCAAATACTCGCCGCCAAAAACTAGAATTTGATGTGGGGGATTGGGTATTCTTGAAGATAGCTCCCCTGAAAGGAATTATGAGATTTGGAAAGAAGAGCAAGTTGAGCCCTACGTATATTGGTCCTTTTGAGATACTAGAGAAAGTAGGACCAGTTGCCTATAGGCTAGCTTTGCAGCCAGCTCTGTCTAGAATACATGACATATTTCATGTCGCTATGTTAAGGAAATACGTTCCTGACCTATCCCACATAATCAGTTATGCATAGATATAGCTTAAAGATTCGCTAGCTTATGAAGAAGTGCCAGTACATATTTTACACAGAAAGACACAGGAACTGCGCACGAAAGAGATCCAGCTAGTGAAAGTTTTGTGGAGGAACCATGCTGTAGAAGAAGCTTCATAGGAACTCGAGGATGAGATCAAACGGAAATATCCACAATTATTTCAAGAGGTTTAGTGGTAAACAGGTAAAGTATGAGTAGATAGGTAATAGTAATTTTATTTTGTTAGCACGATGGAATTGTAATGTAATATATAGGATAGGTAGTCTTTTAGTTTCATATGTGTAATCTCCTAAAACTTAGATTGTAACCACGGTATTCCTCCGCCATAAGTGAGGGTAAGTAATAAAATAAGTAGACCATTTACCTTTACGAGATGGTAGAATGTATAATGGTGTTCAATCCAAACAGTAAATTTCAAGGACGAAATTGTATAAGCAGGGGAGAATGTAATAACCCAAGGATTTTTCAGAATTTCATCGATGAACACAAAGGATTCGTCGATGAGGTTATAAGAGAAGCTCGTCGACGAGCACAGGTTTCGTCGATGAGAAAATACTGAGAGAGGTTTTTGGGGTAGTCTGAAATTCGTCGATGAGGGAGGAAGTTCGTCGATGAAATTCCTTAAGGACTTATTGACGAGATGACGTGTCTCATTGATGAATCCGAGGCTATAAATAGTGAAAACCCAGATTTTTCAGCAGAAAACTGGCACAAAAACTTTCTCTCTCTCTCTCTCTAAAATGTCTCCCACTCCTTCTCTCTTCGATTTCAAGTCTGTTGCTCGCTGGATCGAAGATCTGAGGCCACCACGACACTCCTGACGAAGTTCTCTACAAGTTGTTAGAGCTGATCATTGGTGGAGTTAATTTGGAATTCATCTCAAACTCAGGGTAAGTTGTTTAATTTAGAATATGCTTTCCCTACATAGGAAATGTTGTATGCAGGAAAATACTGATGTTTTGTTCTAAGAAATGTCGTTTTCAGGGTGTTGGAGAACCCTGCGGGTGTAGGGCCAGAGTTCAGTGAAGGCTTTTCAGAAACTAGGTAAGGGAAATATGTTATGCTAGGAAATTTGTATATATTAATAGAAATTTTACAAATATGCATGTATACCACTTTTTATGTAGTTTTTACTAAATTTGTGATTTTAAAGTATGTGCGACCTGAGTAGATATTATTGGATATGAAGTTTTATACAGTTTTTCAGTATATCAAGTTGTACAAATATAGTTAGATATTTATATATTTTATACAGACGGAATGTGTATACATATACAGTTTTTATTTAAATGATTACACAAACAGATATATATAAATGACAGTATACACATGTTTATTCAGATAAGTATATATAGTATTTACAGAATGTTATGTTTTTTCTAAATGCCATAACACTCAGAGTATACAGACAGATTATACAGATAGAAGATACAGACAGATTATACAGTTATAGCATCAAGATGCTACAGATATTACAGTATTTACTATATAGAATTATAGTGCTATGGTTATTTTGGAAACACGATGAAAACAGTAAAAGAGTATATATGTAAATATATATAGTATCAAATTCTTGTGAAAAGATTACAGACAGATACAGATATAGAATACAGAGCACGGTACCTTTACTAATACAGATAGAGTGCAACCACATATCTCAGATAGTGTGTGGGTACTGTCAACTGTGCTAAGAGAGTATGTAGCTCCCCAATTCGCTAGGTTGAGGGGGCCAGTTTGACGAGGTAGCCGCCAATCCCCCACCTAGGAGAGTATGCAATTTGGCCGGGTTGAGGTAGTGTAAAGTATAGTGACTCTCCTGGAGGGCCGACCAGGTTAAGTCCCGCCTACGAGCCACACAACCCTATCATGCGGGGTCAAATCATGACATACAGAGTTCTAGGGATAAAGTACAGTTATGTATATGTATACAGTTTTACTATACTTGATAAATATAGTATGATATTAGGAATATGAAAAGTAGAAAAACTCAGATAATACAGTTGTGTTTTAAACTGTGAAAAGTGTAAGATATGCTTTACATATTTATCCTTTATTACAGCTCAGATGTTATTTAAAATTTATGTAACTTAGTCACCACACACTAGTAATAGCATATTTTCACTTACTGAGCGTCGACTCACCCTATTATTCCAACATTTTTTAGGTAAGCCAGTTAGGCGAGCGGATCAGGCTCGCGGATAGATATTTCTTGGTTACCCTAGTTACAAGGTAAGATGGTGTATAGTTTTGTATTCTTTTTTTGATAAATTTTACTGGGGGGAGATGTATTTTATGGCTATATGATGGAAATACTGAGTTCTGGTATTGTATGATATATGTGGATGTATGATTTATGTTTTCGCTGCATAGGTTTGATTATTTATATATATATATATATATATATATATATTTAATGGTGAGAATTTTGAGGACGTTACAATGCAGCCAGGTCCTCTTGTGCATGCGGTTGTGTAGGGCTCCTAAAGAGCCTTTAAATGGTTTTTTCTCTCATTCAACCGCACTCCTCTTCCTTTTTTTTGATAAAAAAGGACGTCACCTCCATTCTTAATTTTATTAATAACCCTCACTTATGGCGGAAGAATACCATGAAAAAAAAAAGGACACTTGGGGCTTACATAATAACCAAATAAAAAACACCCCATGCATTAAACTAAAAAAAAGAAGAAAACAAACCTATACCAATACCAAAAGAAAACCAACTAAACATATCTCATATAAGTCGTACCTATCTTATCCAATTTATATAAACCTTTGATAATTCTAGGAAGTTGACTACTATTTGTAAACAAGCTATTCCTCCTCATGGCACCTTGTCGAGCCAACGCATCTGCCACTTTATTCCCTTCTCTATAGAAATTATTTATAGAAAAATCTACTCTCTCCAATGCACTAATAAGTTGCTCCCAAAAATATCACAAATACCATACAGAACATTTACTAGATCTTATCCAATTTACTACAATATTCAAATCACATTCAATGTCAATATTGGTATGGCCCAATTGTTTGTAAAGCTTTATTCCTTCCATCACTACTCTCAATTCAGCTTCATTATTAGAACAAGAACTAAAATATTTTGAAAAACCAAAAATGAAAAACTTTCATAGTCTCTAAGGACGCCACCACCACCCCCCCCCCCCCCACCCCCGGCTCTGGGTTCCCCAAGCTGCTCCCATCTAAATTTAGTTTTGACCTCCTTTACCTCGGTTTTAGCCATTTCACAACTTGCATAGCTTTATTCTTTTTATTCATAACTTGCTCCTCTAGATTTTGCAATATCCGAACATCATCATCATTTAAATGAGTCATAACTATCATGTTCTCACTTAAAACCCCCACCCAATTCTTAATGGATAGCCACACATCTGTACTACTCTCCAATTTTTCGTCCATTCTAGTCACACATATCCTTCTCCACAACCTCCAAACTACTAAACAAGGAATCAAACCCATCAATGTTCCTAGTTAAGAGTATTTGGAAGACCTATTAAACCACATTTGGACTCTTTCTTTCCAGCTTTGGTGCCTAAGGAACGGTATACCTACCTCCACCGAAACCTTCCTCCATACATCAGCAACAAGATTTCCCTTATTCAAAACATGCTCTACATCCTCTGATTGCCTCATCTTACAACAATCACATGCTGAAGCAAGTGATACCCCCACCCTTCTCACCTTTTCATCAACACTTAAGGACTCAAAAGCAGCCTTCCACATACAAATAACAATTTTCTTCGGTAACCATTTGTTCCAAACTCACTTTTCCCAATCAAACTTTGGAGCTCTAACTCTTATAGCATCTCATGCCGACTTTGTATTAAAGCAACCATTCTTTTCCGAGAGCCATAGCAGGATGTCCGAAGAGTTTTTAAGTTTCCCAACTCTTTCCATCACTTCTTCCACTCTATTAAAACCTAGAATCCTTTGCAAATTTTTCACATTCCACACATTATTAATAACCAAATCTTTTAATCTGATATGTGAATGTGCACCATCTGGAAATTTTGAAAACAATGGTCTCGAATCCAGAAACTTATCATACCACAATTTTACATCTCCTTCTCTAACCTTCTACTTAGACTTACTTAACAACTCAGGCATACACTGCAAAATTTTCCTCCAAAAAACAGAATCCGATCCATGTGGCCTACAAAGAGCAATATGTCCTCCTTTAATATATTTAACTTTAAAAAATCTAGCCCATAGAGAATTTTGTGTCAATAACTGTTAACCAAACTTCATAAACAACAATCATTGCACTTCCGAAATGTCCCTTACTCCTATGCCCCCCTCCACCACAAGAACACACAATTTCTTCATAGCCTTCCATTTCATTTTTTTTTTTTTTTCTCATCCTTAAATCCCCCAAAAAAAAAGGCAAACATACCTTGTATTTTTTTATCACCGGTTTCGGGGCATTTAGAACAGCTAACAGATGTAGTGACATGCTCGAAAGCACATGTCTCAACAAAACTAGACGACCTCCTTGAGACAATAGTCTTCTTTTCCAGCCCTAAATTTTCCTTCTGATTTTTCCAATTAAAGGGTCAAAATGACAGCCCTTTAATTTACCATCCATGATCGGCACTCCCAGATACGTAAAAGGAAATTTACCTTCAATAAAACCAGTCTCTTATAGAATTTCTCCCTTCCTCTGAGCATCTAACTTCTTTAAGAAAAAAATAACTGATTTATCTTTATTCACCCTTTGGCCACTCCAACTTTCACACTCCTTGATCACCTCCATTAACTGACTAACAGATTTTTTACCAGCTTTAGCGAAAATCATAACATCATCAGCATATATTAAATGCGATATATTAGGTGCACCAGTCGGATGCACAAATGGTAAAATCCACTTCTCAGTCATCTTCTTTTGAATTAATCTAGAAAGAACTTCTTCCATGAGGATGAAAATATAGGGGGACAATGGATCCCCTTGCCTCAAACCCTTTTTTTACTTGAAGAAACCCCTGTAAGTGACATGCATCATAACAGAAAACCATGGAGTAGAAATACAATTCTGAATCAACTTACAAAAATAATCTGGAAAACCAAGAGCATGGAAAATCTGATCTACCACCTGCCACTCCACTCGATCATACGCTTTTCTCATGTCAATTTTTAGCATCATATTACCTCCTCTCACCCGCCTATGTAATAATTTTGTCATCTCTTGAGCAAGCGTTATATTTTCAAAAATAATCATCCCTTTCAAAAATGCACCTTACTCAAGAGAAATTAAATCGCCCATCATTAACGATAGCTTGCCAACAAGGATTTTGGAGAAGATTTTATAGATTACGTTACAAAGGCTTATCAGGGGAAATTTATCAAAAGATTGAGGATCCTTTACTTTCGGAATAAGAACTATATAAAAGGAACAAAAATACTGAGGCAACATATCACATTTGAAGAACGCCCTTACCGCTTTCATCACATCATTTTTAATAATCTTCCAGCAGATAAGATAGAAAGAAGACCCAAAACCATCCGGTCCGGGCTACTATCTACAGAAATGGAAGAAATAGCTGCATATACCTCCTTCTCCTTCGGTTCTTCCTTCAGCTCTCTTATAGAATCCTTAGAAACCACCGATTGGATAATACTATCCAGATTTGGCCTTTGCACTGAACTATTCTGCCCCAAGAATTGCTCAAAATAATTTATAGCCTCATCATGAACCATCTGCATATTTCCCACCACCGAACCATCAGGAAGCACCATTGAATTCACACAAGAGTTACACCTTCTTTGTGCAATCACCGCATGGAAGAAATTTGAATTTTGGTCATCATCAATTGGCCATTTCTTCTTTACTCACCGCGCTAGCCTTGTCTCTTCCCTTCTATATCAAACCTCCAATTCAGCCTTAGAAATAAGAAACTCTTCTTCAACTAATTCTGAGTACTTTATCTGTAGTACATTCTCATATTTTTCCACCCTTTCCTCCAACTCTTGTATGATATCACCAACACGACCAAAAGTATGTTTATTCCACATCCTAAGCCTTTGTTTTAGCCTTTTCAAATTACCCGCCAATTAACTAAACCCTAAATCTGCCACTAGATGTTCTCTCCAAGATGATTCAACCATTTTCAAAAAATCCCCATGCGACGTCCACGTGTTTTGAAATCTAAAAAGCACTAGCCCATACCTCTCCATACTCACTCCCAGCTGTAATATGATAAGAGAATGATCTGAAGTATTTGTTTTCAGCAATAATCCCTTAGTTTCACCGTATTTTACAAAAAAAACATTATTAATCAGCACCCTGTCAAGTTTCTCCCAACTTCTCGTCAATCCTTGATGGCCATTACACCAAGAAAATTGACTTCCTTTGAATATGAGATCCAATAATCCATATTTATTAAGACAACCATTGAATTTAGCCATAGACGAACCCAAGCGAGGTCGACCTCCCACCCTTTCCTCATTTGACCGAATTACATTAAAATCTCTCATAACAACCCAAGCCACATCAAAACTCGACATCCCTTAAAGTTGTTCCCATAATTCTCTTCCTTAATATGATAACATTTAGCATATACAAAGGTAAAAAATAGAGAGCCTCTATCATCTGTTAACAAAACTGTCAAATATTGATTTGACGCACCCATCTAATCAACCTGAACATCATCTTTCCAGAACAGCCAAATCTTCCCACCTTCCTCTACATTAGAACAAAAATGAGTAAATTACAAATACACTAGCCACCTTCGTAACTTCTCCACATCTTGAAAAGGTTCAGAAATAGCCAAAATCAAAACCTTCTGATCTTTCACAATTTGCTTCAATCTTCTCTTTGATGTGCTCAACTCTCTTATATTTCAAAACATAACTTTGTCAATCATAAGTTCAATTTTTGGAGCACTACCTTAACCCTCTTAAACTTTCTCACTTGCCCATCTTCTTTATTTCTTCCTTCCGATACACCCATTGACACATTACTTGGATCAGAGTAACATTCTTTTTGAGTATCAATGCAAACCTCCATATCTCAGTCAGATAACCCATCATAATTATCCCTACACACCACACTCCTCTTCTCCCTCTCTCTTATCCACCTCCTCCACCACAACCTCCTCTCTATCTTTATCATTTTCTACTTCTCCTCCCCCCTTCATCGAAAACTCTGATTTCCTGGATAGTCTTAGAACAACCACCCAATTCTACATGCACCCCTAACACCCCTGCCTTATGATCTTGAAAACATTCGACTTTCTCTCCACTATTCTTCTCTAACAAATTCACTTCTTCCACTTTATATGTACCAATATTACTAACCTCATTCACAACTTCTTTATTTTTCTCATTCACATTCGAAGGACCACTTACATCTTCATTCTTTTTCTCCTCCACCCTCTGATCCTGAATCCTCAAAACAGAACCTTCCTCTTTTACTATCACATTTTCTTTTCTACCCACTTCTTTCCAAACCATCTCATCTCCCTCCTTCCTTATACCTACATTCCTTTTATCCTTAGACTTTACTTCAAACTAGCATACCACATCTGTGTGACCTTGCCTACAATATTTATTACAATAGAAACCCCTCTTCTTGTATATTACCCTTTGCCAACTCTGCTTTTTTCCTACCACCAATAGAAAATCCTCCACAAGATCCTTCTGTAAATCCACTTCAACACATAATCTTGCACCAATGGCTCGTGTTCTATACAATGTGGCATTATCCGCACCAAAAATCTACCAAATCTAGTGGCAAAACTCTGTAAACGGTCCATTCTATATAAATGTAAAGGCAAACCTGGTAAGAAAATCCATTGTGGTGCGATCGACGGCTCCTTGTTGACATCAAAATTCACGGACCAGTTAAATAGCCGAAATCAACACCCCGCCACCCATCTTCCTTTTCATGCCCATGTATGAATGTAATCCTTTTCATTTACCAAATACAACAAAACATGATAGTTGTAAATAAAACTTATCATTGGAACTTTAGAAAGACCCCAAGATTGGATAATATGCCTTCGAAGGACATCGATAAAAGGCCTTACAAAAAGAAATTTAAGTACCAACGCAAACTTCAGATCCTTAGTAGCATTTTCCATCTCCACATATGAGAAAACAAAACCTAATTCTCCATTAATCAGTTCCGACTTCCTCAAAGAGATCTTGAATTTTGAAGATGGAATTGGCCTCTTCAATGCTTCCGCAAACGATTTTCCTCCAGCGAAACCTTCCCCCTTTCCAACCATATCATCCCTTGAACCACTCCTCTCAACCCGTGGACCACCGTCGGCACCTCCCCTCAACCCTCCGGTAACAGCTACCGGAGGCGGTGCGGCCATGGCTAGCGGCTACCTGTTTTCCATATTGTTAAAAAACCAAAATTTTTATGGAGAGAGTAAATTGAACCTAAGTTTTGATGGCGATTGCAAACTATGGTGTCCCCCAAGATTTTTCCAGGAGTTCACAGTAAAGAAGACATCGTTAGCTACGTCGTCACCGTCACCTTAAAACTATGTTGTCGTCGCAAGTTCGCCATCGTAGCTTCATCGTCATCATCGCCATTCAAGTTGTCATCGCCGACACTTGTACCCTAACCCTCCTTCGCGAAAAGAAGAAACTCAAGAGCCAACAGTTCACAGAAAGAAGACGTCATGGATAGCTTCGTCGTCGTCGTCACAGGTTCGCTCATCGTCGTTGTCACCGCAATCACCGCTTCATAACCCTCCTTCGTGACAGCTTCCTGGCAGCACATAACAAATGTTGTAGCGAGATCTTCCCGGTGGTTCATAGAGACGCAGTCGGTCCTATGTCGTCTTCCCTATCACCATCATAGTTGCCTGCATCACCGTCACCGTCACAGCTTCGTCATCGACGACGCTATCACAAGTCGCTGTCACAACTTCAATGTCACCGACACTAGCTAACCTAGTGCAACCCTTCGCTTCCACAACACTGGCTAACCCTAGAACTTCAGATCCTTATAATGGAAGAGGATATCAAATTGGGTTCTAATTAAATGTAGGGTAAAATCAAACGAAAATCCCTTACTCTTCAGAATATGACGCTCTCTCTCTTCCTCTTCCTTTCGTCTGTTTTTTTTTTTTTATCCATTCTCTCTTCAGCCTCCTCTTCTCTCCTTTCTTCTCTCTCAACTCTCAAGCATTTTTTTTTTTCTCTTCTCTTCCTTTTCCTTCCTCTCTCTCGATATGCTCTTCCCCTCTCTTGCAACTGTTGTCAACCCCCTTAACCCGAGAAGTCTCGTTGGTGCTGTTGTGCTCTGTCATCGCCCAAAGCCCCTGTGGCTTCTACTACCTCTTTTTTCCTGCTGCTGTGCTAAAGGAGGAAGACCTAAAGCCCATGACTATTGTTGCCATCTCTTCTTTCAGCTGCTGTGCTAAAGAAGGAAGGCCCCTCCCTGCTCCTGCTCTCTTGCATTGCGGCTCCAATTCTCCCACACAGCTGGCCACGAACTCGAGCTAGCTTGCTCTCTCTCTCTCTCTCTCTCTCTCTCTCTCTCTCTCTCTCTCTCTCTCTCTTATTCTTTCTTTTAACTTGTTAATTGAATATTGTTATTTTTCATAGGATTTCATTTAAAGTTTTAACTTTTAATTATTTGTTGGGATCTGATTATTAAAGTTTATTTATTTCCTTTCTTTTCTTATTTAATATTATCATTAGAATTAATTTTTGCTGGGGTTATTTTTTTTTCGTTAAAGTTCGGTTTGACCTTAAAAAAAGAAAAAAATATATATCTTCTTTAGGATTTAAATTTGTTGTCTTCTCTAGAATTTAACTTTTGTTGGGTTCTAATTATTTTAATTTTAGTTTAATTAAAATCTAAATTTTTTTTGTGTTTCCGTTTATTGTTTAGTTGTTAAAGTTATAATTTTGGTTTAAGTTCTTGATTGCATTAAAATTTTGGTTTTTGCTTGAGTTTGTATTTGATTGAGTTTTTTTTAATTGCATGCTTAAGTTTTTGCTTAAAGTTATCATCTTTAGTCTTTTTCCGAAGTTCAAACGTGGGTTTTAATTCTTGCTTGGTTGATTAAATGTAGGGTTGTTTCTCGTTGTTAATTTAATTGTTAAATTTAGTTCATGTTAGGATTTATAATTTAAATTGCACATTCTTTTAATTCGTCAAAAAAAATCTGAACATCCTAAAAAACCCAAATATGAACTGTGTTTAGTGACCCTTTTGTTTCTTATTTTTGGTTGAAATTACGCAAAATTTGGGATTAAAATACATTCCCTGAGGAGGCGATTTGACCCATGGGTTAAGTATTACATGACTAAACTCCTATACTTGGGATAACTTTTGAGTTGCTCATTTTTCGATTGAGTCACCTAACACAATTAATACTTACTAAAAAACTAAGAAACTCCAACTCATAAGCACACAAGTCAAACTTAGTTGTCTTACGTTATTACAATTCAAATTTGAAATTTAAACATATTCCAAAAGGAAGGCCAAAATCGTGTGGGGCCCATTAGAGTCGTGTGGGGCCCATTGGGCTGTGTGGGGCTCACAAGCTGTGTGGGGCCCTCATGGGTCTCGAACTCAGACTTGCAATAGCATGTCAACTCGGGTCTTCTCATGTTGAAATTCTTCAAGATACTCCATGTATACTTGCGAGAGTTATAAACCAATGTGGACATTGGGTGGCCGTCCACGTGTCACCATGTCGGCAAAGGACAAGGTAAGGGCTGTTGATCCCCGTCACTCTATAAATAGACATCCATGTATACTCTTAGACACAAGAAATATAATAATACTTGTTCGGTATTTCTAAAAATTTGATATTTTCCTTTTCTTTCATAAATATTTTCCAAGTTCCAAACGGAGTCTTAAGAAACAGATATAGGATAATTTTTCTCCCCTTGGTGTCCGATTCCCATGTCCGATATCTTCCATAAATCTCTCTTTTTTTTTTCTTTTTTTACTCCTTTTTACACACAGACAATCAGAGCTTGGAAAATTTTATGTTAGAAAAATTGATTGAATGAATAAAATTATTCATACATCATATCATGCTTAGGCTTTTAAAATTGACCCCATAAGTTGTTCAGATCAATCCCCTTGTAAAAAGTGTTATGGTTCATATTCAAATAGGATAGCATGGCGAAGTTCACATCTCCTTCCCATAGCATTAGGAATCCTCGACAAGCTCATCCTCTCGACATGTCTTTTCCATCATGACGACTCAACCGCATTAGGAGTCATCGACACTTCCAAAAGATCAATCTACGTGAAACCTCTTTACATACCCCAATTGTGTCTATACCATGTTGCGGAATGCTACAATATTTTTTGAGTCTTAGAAAATGCTGTAACTATATTTTCATAAAGAGGTCATTTTTTTGGAATTGACATATGGACTATAGATATGCACTTGTGGCCAACAGTTTTGGAAGTACGGATTCGACACTTAAATTTAGATTTGTGTGAATTTGAACAAAATTTAGTTTAAAATTTTATTGAGCTTTTTTTTCAAATTTGCATAAATTTAAATTCAAAATCCAAAATTTATGCTTCCAAATACTACCTTAATCTATTTTTTAATACAATATACGGAAAGCTTTCATAGAAAACCCTGTGAAAGTAGGCATACTGAAGAAATGTATAAACGGCTCTGCTCATATTTTCCTTTTGATTTTGTGAATGTAGAAACCTAATGTTTTTCATAACATCATGTTTGAGACAAGTAGTACTAGGAGTGGAGTCTTATGACTCAAAAGTCAAATCTAACAACTTAAGAGTTTTGAGGTATAGTCTCCCATCTAAGATTTGGAATGCTGTTTTTAATTTATTTTAATAAAAGCAGCCCACCATTGAAGATTGAAGAACAAGCATTAGTTTTGCTCGTCTTCCTATGTTTGGAGCAGTCCCTAGCAATTTCTTAGAAAGAAAAAAAGGGAGCAGGGAAGAGGGATAATGTGAAGGGCTTGGAATTATTGCATGTTCCTACTAATTCTTTAGAAACAATTCCAACTCTTCCCTCAATCAGACTACAAATGAGTGAGTAGCCCAAAATGGGCAGAGCCCACCCCAAGTCAAATAGACAGGGCAGAAGCTGTTCAATCCCAGCCCCAATGCTTACAAACTATCAAGACCACTTAAACAAACCCACCCATCACCATCTCAGCCATATTCTAGTATAACTAGTAGCTAAAAGAGAGCGAAGAGGGGAGAACCTCTAAATGATTTTTTTAGGGCAAAAATTAAAGTGGAATAAAATGAAATTACTCTTTATAATATTACATATTCGTAATTTTCATTCCATCCCATTCTAACATGCCAACATTGGATAAACTAAGAGAGAAGATCAAATATATGCAACATAACAAAAATAAAGGGTGAACATTAGGTCAAATTCCCAATTAATCAAACCATTTCGATTAAAATTTTTCATTAACCAAGCCAACCAAAGCACTTTACCAAATTAACCTTAACCAACTTTTTCAGTTAATTCGATTTGGACCAAAATTTGCACATTTCTCATCTGTCATGCCAATGTCCGTCTCATAAATATACAGAATTAAGGAGATCATTACCCCATAATAGACTTTTTGTATGACAAATGGTACAAAAGCTTGCACCAGGTACCTAAGACGAAATTATTCATGTCAAATTCACCATCATCACTGTAAATAGCCATTCATAATGAGGAGAGAGTTCAAAACAAACAAATCATCAAATCTTTCTATTTGGATGATATGCTGTTAAATTGGTGGAACTAATGGCTCCACTTTTTGAATCCCAATAACCTTTAACATTTCTTAGAACTATAGTCAAGCATCAACAAAACCAATGCAAATAGAGGGCAGAATCTCTCTTCAAACAAAATGACCTTCATTCATCCATAGAAGTGTTTACCATTTGACTTCTCAAATGCAATGACTAAAGGAACGAACCTCTAAACCTTAAAACCAATAAACAGTTTAACCAATGAAAATCAAAGCCAGCTTTCATTGCAGAACCTTGAGTGAAGGTCATGCATCAGCATATCACACAAGTATCCACCACATAACAAGCTCGGTCTTCCCATCTAACATGATTACTTTCACCTGTTTGTAGACATGATCGCATATCAAATCAAAGTAATTTCTTTTGAACTGAGCGTCACACCAAGATTCTATAGTTAACTCTTCTCTCTGCTATGCATGTGATTCTTCAGTATACCCCTTGCACGTCTCCCACCAAAATATCCCACACAATCTATCAACAGTTCTATGGCAAAAAAAAAAATACTACTCCAAATGCACCCAGAAAAGAAATTTAAGTATATATTCTTTTGCACAAAAAAGAGAAGGCATGAGCCATGAACTACTCTGACTCTGAGAAGGGCAATTCCTCACCATCGTCATCCGAATAACCACAATTTTCATAGTCATCATCAACCCAAGGGTCCTTAAAAAGCTCAATTTGCTCACACTTGTCCTCAAGATCAGCATCAAACTCCACATTCCAACACCCTTGAATGTCAAGATTGCTAAGAAGCTTGCAACTTGTAAGAATGGCATTGAGGCCATGGTTACCAAAGCGGCCAAAACCGAGCTCAAGATGGTGGAGGCCTGGCATATTATCAGCTATGACAATTGCCTCACTATCATCAGCCTTCAAAGCCACTCCAGCCGTAGGCATCCCCAACTCTGGTGGAGGCATGTTCCTCTTCAATTGAACTAAACACTTGCAGTGCTTCCCAAATGCTTCAAGCCCTTTGCTTGTTATCTTCACACAGTTACTGATGTCTAGAACTTTTACCTTGGTGAGTGACTCAGCATGCTTCTCCACCGTGTTGTCTGTCACATTGCTCATCGGTATCCGCAATTCCTTGAGGCATCTCCCGCTACAGGAAAAAAATAGTAGAGGAAAAAGGACATAGAAAAGATTATCTTTGGAGCACTTGATCTTTTGTTTTTCTTGTAAAAATGTTTTTAAGATGCTTGGTTCTTCCTAACTTCCTAGGTTGGTTAATAAGGTCATGGTTCATTTAATCATCCATTAAGTTTACATTTCAACTGCAATCAACTTCAAAATTACAATTTGCAGATGAATTCCTAATCCTAATTTGTATTCAAAGTTTTGTAAGAAAAGCAGGAATCCTAGCAGATAGAAAATGCATATTGTCACAATTCCAAAAATAAACGATTCCTACAATGTTCATATACCATGAAAACTAAAAATAAGAATTTTAACAGAAGGAACCAAAAAAAAAAAAATTGCAATGTCTACCAAGCCCATTGAGATGGATAAGATTTAAGGTTCTAGTTCTGAATTGACTATGGAAGAATGAAAGTGGGGAAAATGATACGATATAAGCGACATTATTTTTTTCTACAACAAAACTTTGAAAACAGAAATTAAAGAGCTGAGCACTGTCAGCAAATATGGGAGTTCAAGAACCAAGGTTTTCTGCCATGTTAAAACAAACAATTAAAAATAACTGCAGTCATAAAATTCACAGACAAATTCAAAGATATCATATGATTGAAAGTGATAGACAATAGATCAATATCCTTAAACCCTTTCTTAGATCTCTTTATTTCCAGGCATAATCCATTTTAGAAAAATAAAAATTATTCTTCGTAGTCATTGAGAGCCATTTAGGCATTCATTTAATGACAGAGTACAAATTGATATTTGGGGTGTATTATTGAAATAATTTTTGAGAGATGGGCTGCCTCTTGTTGTATACAATTCCAAAAATAAACAATTACTACCATGTTCATATGCCATGAAAACTAAAAATAAGAAATTTAACAAAAGAAAAAAAAATTGCAATGTCTACCAAGTGGCAAGCCCATTGAGATGGGATGAGATCTAAGGTTCAAGTTCTATATTGACATGGAAGAATGAACGGGGGAAAATGATATGGTATAAGTTACATTTTTTTTTCTACAACAAAACCTTGAAAACAGAAATCAAAGGGTTGAGCACTGTCAGCAAATATGGGAGTTCAAGAACCAAGGTTTTCTGCCATGCTAAAACAAACAATTAACTGCAGTCATAAAATTCATAGACAAATTCAAAGAACACCATATGATTGCAAGAAGTAGATAGATCAATATCCTTAAACCCTCTCTTTGAACTCCTTTTTTTTCCTGACATAATCCATTTTAGAAAATTAAAAATTATTCTTTACAGTCATTGAGAGCCATTTAGGCATTCATTCAGTAACGGAGTACAAATCATTTCAATCAAAACAAATCGATATTTGACTATATTATTGAAACAATTTTTTAGAGATGGGCTGCCTCCTGTTGTGTAGCATAGGCCCAGTTTGGGCCTCCAATCAAACCAAAATAAAAAAGTTTTCAATCTTCAGATGAGACAATAAAATACAATCTCACAAATTGCAAAGAAACACTATGAGGCCATTTTAATAAATTTTCATTCCATGTCATTTATCAATAACAGAATAGTTTTTTTAAAAATATAAAGGTATCCTTCATAGCTGTTGAAAGCCATTCAGGCATTCATTTAGTAACACAAAAAATTCAATATTTTTTTATTGGATAAAAGAGATAAAACATTTTAAGATAAATAAACATTACAGACCATCTTGCCCATGAGATCATTTTAATAAATTATCATTCCCAAGTTAGTTATTACATGAAGATGATTACAGACAAAACCATTTTAAAAATTTGTGATGGCTCTTACTCTGAAGTATTTACAATACATTAGAATAGAATCATATTTATCACTTGATTTCTTCATGTTTATCATTCAATTTTTTTTTTTTATTCCATTGTGATTGACAATTTCAGACAAATTTTTGGAAGAGTGGTGGAATTCCAAAATGCCATTTGGGTACCTCTCTCCTAAGGAAAATGGGGAAAAAGAGGAGAATTAATCTACTAAAATGGCTTTCCTGGTGTTCCATAAAAAGTTCGCTGCATGAGATACCTGTCAAAATTTTTCTAAAAAGCAGTCTTCGTAAATTTTTTCTACTGTATTTCTACATTTCCCATTATCCAAAAATAATAAAAGGTTCCACTCGAGATAACCATCAGCACATTTTTCACCTTTTGGTTGAATCAGAACAAATTAAAGGCATCTATAATGCAATGCAATTCACAGAGCACATATAACTGATCAACTCACTAATATCAAACTAGTGCACTATTTATATAATGTATTCAACTTTATTTCTCCACATCAAAATGACACTTACATTCATAAACACTAAAAAAAAGGATCTTATACACAATGACTCTGCAATATAAACCATTAAGAAAGGCTTGTCCTATGGCAAAGCAAATGTTTGCACATACTATCCATACAAAGTGTGAACTTGATTTTCAATTTTTTTTTTTATATCCAAGTAACTCCCACATTATTATTATTATTATTATTGGTCAACAAAACAAAGAAACACTTATAAATTAAGTCCAGCACCACCACACCATACCCTAGAGCTGGTTGGGTTCTACCCTGTTCGATGTCATTAACACTCACAAAAAAGTTTTTTGCTCACAAGCTCTCAGCTATATATTGAACCTGCTTCTTAATATGACTTCGTTAATGATATAAGGGTGAGGTTTGTATGTGATTATTGAAAAAATAAATTAAAATCAAATCAAAACAACAAGAACAACTAAAAAGAACAGAGTTACCTCACTTTCCCAGGTTAGCCTTTGTCATAAACATTTTATAATTTTTTTTTTCTTCGCCATACTCCTAAAGCATCGGATGATAACATTGTAAAAGCGAAAACTATTGTAGAAGGAAGAAAAAAAAATGAAAATGAGAAGTCAGTGCGATTGAGAACAGCGTCTCAAAATCTGGGTATTCTGCAAGATGGTCATTCTTCGTGAGAGGAAGGGAGTCTGGTCCATACCACTCATTTTCACACAACATTCCAAAAACACAGACAGGGCGAAACCACCGCGCCAATACAAGCTAGATATATAGCTAGCATTCAGAAAAGTAATTAATTAAGAGATTGAGTAGTGTAAGCATATTACAAGTTGGCGGCGAAGGAGAAACCAGCGTTGCCGAGCTTGAAGGCAGCGAGGAGGCCGAAGTCGCCCCTGCTACGGCGAACCAGTTTGCGAACCGCCGAGTCAATCCAGTCTGGGCGGCGGCTCCGGCGGCACCACTCCTCCACGTCGATTTCTTTCCAGCAGTAGGGACCGGCCACGGCGGCGAGCCACGATTTGCACACCAAAGACACCACCCTCACGAGCTCGTCCGCCGGGATTCTCACGAATACCAGCGCCAGAACCTCCGGGTTCAGACTCTCCCACCGTCCCGTCGCAACGACGTCGTTTCCGCCATCTTGGCCGGAGCACAACCTCATCCGCTTCGGTCCCACCATTTCCATCCCTTAATTCCCTTAATTCCCCAGTCTCTCTCTCTCTCTACATACCAGAATGTTTCTCTCTCTCTAGAAAAAGAAGTAGCTGCTCTGTCTCACATGCCAATGGTGACGGACAGAGAGTGGAATAGAAAAGTGTGCAGGTTTGCAAATGCGGAGTGCGGGGGAGAAGGTTCGATTTTCAGTTTTTGGAATTCTGAAGGCGAAAGCTCGTCCAACGGATGAGAGAAACGTGTGCAATTTTCCTTACATTGGGCCCCTTCACTCCAGCAAAAATGAAAAATGATGATTTGATATTGGCCGGTTATTTTAATCACTTATTTAATTACTTGGCAATTATAGTTTCTAGAGGCGCTTTTGGAGTTTTTCAAGTCGGTAGAGTATTAAAAAAAAAAATACAAAAAACATATAATGAATTTTTATGTGTTTACCTAGAAAATGGACTGACACCTGCTTAGTTTGTGCATAAATTTTTTTTTTTTAAGTAAAAAATGACATAACCAACTTTCTATACAAAGCCTCCAACAATCCACTCCTTCCCGTTGTAACTACATGAAAGTAAAATTAATTTAAATCAAAATCGACTTTTGAAAAGTCAGTTTTAATATGCACATAACTAAAATCATACAGCGATAGACTTGTAAACTGACCGACAAGCTTTATCAGCAACAAATTGCATTTAGGGCACTACAATCGGTCTAGCTGGACATGTCGATACAGTCATATAACTGGATCTTCCCCATTGTATGCTCTTATAATAGAATTTTATAAATAAATTATTTAAAATAATTGTATGCTCACTATATGTATTGAATAATTTATTCACTCACCACTATCATATGCAGGCCAATAGTCTTTGTTAGCTTTAGTACAATATCAAGACGGGGGTGAATTGGGTATTTAAAATTTATTGTCTAGGTTAACTAGTTTTACCAATAGTGTAATACGGCCTAGGGTCAGTCTACGCAATAAATAAATAAATATACACGTGCAGTAAATGTAAAGTGCAGAAAGGTAAACAGTGCATGCAATATGTTATCAAGGTTAGGCCAAATTGCCTACGTTCCCACCTTAGCCACACCAGCACAAAGATTACCACTATAATGCTCACTTAAACGGGTGGAGCGGCACCTAAACAAATTAGGTCAATTCAAAGGGTTGACCTCAACCAACACGCCTTAACAGGATGGTGCACCTAACTTTCTTAACCGGATCTAAGTCAATTCGGAACTATTCAACAAGGTTAGTCTCTCTTTTCAAGTCCACGCCTAGAATCCAACCAATTTGTATAAAATTTGTACACGGAAATACTCTTCTAGACAAGCAAATGTGTGCACCAATACATCTCAGTCAATATTACAAGCACGGATGATATGTAAATATGCTCAGTGCTCTAATGTGTGCTAAATGCTCAATCAAGTATAGATTTTCAGTTCAGATCTAGAGTGTATATCAAAGTAAGATTTGAAACACAGTATGTGAATATCACAAAATCAAATCAAGGTTTCAAATATGCTAGCTAGTTGATTCAAACAAACTCAACAAGATATTCTCAATGATCTAAGCACAATGAGTGTTTGAATACAAGTTTTGAAAATGATTTTGCACACAAAAATATAGGTTTAGATAACATGCAATGATAATACAAGAACCACAACCCTCAAAGCCTTCCCACACAAGATTTATCAAATGAAATCGGTGGAAGAACTTTAACGCTAAACTCTCAAATAAAATCAGTTAAGCAATAATACAAGTGAAATTTCTAGCTAGCTAGATTAAGCACAATAGAGTTAGAAATACTCACAACACTTGAATGATCAAGGAAAGTGAAGTTTTTAAGTGTATGGGAGTAGTATAGGCTATAAAATGATTTTTAAATTTGAGAGAATTTTGGCTTTAATGATCTTACTAATCTCTTGCTAATTATTCTAAATGAGGGGGTATATATAGATTTTCCCAAAAATATGATCGTTAAGGACACAAATGGAATAATTATAAAAGTTTTAATATTATTTCAATAAATTAATCCCGTTTAAAAATATTAATTGTGGAAAAAAAATATGGGGCAATCCGAAAGCACCGATCGACCGAGGCAAGTTCGGTTGACCAAAGTTCTTAAGGTTTGGTCGACCGGCCATTAAATGAACTATAAGTTCGGTCAACCGGAGTTGTAAGTCCAAGGGCAATTTTTCTTTTTTGCGAGGTTCGGTCGACCGGGAAGATTTTGAACTGAGCCGATCGGTCGACCTGACAATTAAGTTCCCACACATGGGAACTCGATCGACCAGAGCGATGTAATGCAATTTGGGCTCGGTCGACCAGGTGGTTAAGATGTTGACTCTTAGGGAGCTCGGTCGACCGGGGTCAAATGAACTGTGTGAGTTCGGTCGACCAGGCTGTGGTCAACCTGTTGACCCGATCTTGGTTTGGTCGACCGAGGGCATTTTGTACATGGGAGTTCGGTCCATCGAATATGTAATTTTCATACATTTTGGTTCTTTTCAATTTGTGCAAACACCCTATTCACTTAGCCATACATATGTGAGTGTCCTAGAGTCATTTCAAGGTATTTTTTTCATTTTGAGGACACCGAAAAAATTCGCTGTCGGTCAACCGATCCCAAAGGTCTTTCTATGGTCTATGTAGGCACCTAAAGTCCCACTATGGTCGATTTGAGCATACCTACCTATCATGCATGATGCAAAATATTACAAGTCATATGCTATACAGTTCATAATAGATATTACATCCCAAAATGAAGAAATGAAATAATTAATACAAATACACAACACAATTCTTCATTCTTTGGCACGAACACCACACGTCATCATCTTATGTCTTTCAGTCCGAATACACATGCACAACGAACCTGCATGCAAGTCTTAGTACAATCATCAGTACCAAGAGTATTTGTCATAATCAAAATTGGTGTGACCTATTAGGTCAACACTCTTGCTTCGGCACCAACAGTGATAGACCGGTACCCACTACAAAAAACTTGGTTTTTAGTGACGAAAGTATTAGTGACAATTTGAAATTCGTCACTAAAAGCGCATATTAGTGATAGTTTTGACAACTGTCCCTAATACGAAACTTTTAGTGAAGAAATTCAATCTGTCATTAAAAACCAGTTTTCCTGCTCAAACTATCACGGGAAACCACTTTTCGCGCTGAAATTATCTCAAAGAAATATTAGTGACGTTTCTTGGGGTTTTAGTGACAATTTCAAGGCGTCACTAAAAGACCTTATTAGTAATGATTACTTACCCGTCATTAATAAAATTGTATTAGTAACAGTTCCATAAACCGTTATTAATAATGCATTTCTTGACCGAGAAAAGTCAACAAAAGTAGTGACGGTTTATAAGAACCGTTACGAATAACCTATTATTAGCGATGGTTTATAAAAACTGTCACTAATAGTCTTGTATTAGAAACGGTTGAGGAAATCGTCACTAATAATGCATATGTTGACCGAGAAAAAGTCAAAAGTATTAGTGACGATTTAAAGGAACAATTACTAATAGCCTATTATTAGCAACGATTTATGAAAACCATCACTATTAGTCTTGTATTAGTGACGGTTCGAAAATCGTCACTATTAGTCTTGTATTAGTAACGGTTAATGGAACCGTTACTAATAATGTATTTGTTGACCGGAAAAAGTCCACAATATTAGTGACAGTTTATGATAACTGTTACTAATAGCCTATTATTAGTGACGGTTTCTCCAAACTGTCACTAATAGTCTAAATAGCGACGAGTTTTTTAACCGTCACTAATAATGTTGTATTAATTTTGTATCTGTGATGAAGTTTGAGAAATCTTCTGAAGTTGCCCATCATGGTAAAAAGGAATGGGATGCACGACGGTACCTCAGCTGTCACTAATAATTAATATGCATTTGCATGTTGAAAGGTTGTAGGGAAACTAACCTAACTGATGAGTCGGACCAAACACGTCGCCTATTGAACCAGCAATATGCATATCTCAAAGGGCCGGCCTATCAGAGACTAGCTTTGTAACAATAGTGGACAAATAAAAACAGTTGCTGACATTGTGCAGGAAGAAAAACAGGATAGAAATAATGTTGTGGCCGCTCACATAGCCAGTCTGACTGAAACAAAAAAAATGTCACTAATAATTAATATGCATTTGCATGTTAAAGGGTGGCAAGGAAACTGACCTAACTGATGAGTCGGACCAAACATGTTGCCCTGTTGAACTAGCAATACCCATATCTCAAAGGGTCGGTCAGTCGGGGACTGGCTTTGTAACAGTAGTGGACAGATAAAAATAGTTGCTAATATTGTGCAGGAAACAAAACATAACAGAAATAATATTGTGGCCGCTCACGTAGCAAGTCTTACTAACACAACAAAACCATCACTAATAAATAATATGCATTTGCATGTTGACGAGCGACCAGGAAACTGACCTAGCTAATGAGTCGAACCAAACACATCGCCTTGTTGAACCAGCAATACCCATATCTCAAAGGGTCGGTCAGTCGGGGACTGACTTTGTAATAGTAATGGATAAATAAAAAAAGTTGTTGATATCGTGTAAGAAGCAAAATAGGATAAAAATAATGTTGTGTCCGCTTACATAGCCAGTCTGACTAAAACACACACACACAAAAAAAAAAAAAACCATCACTAATAATTAATATGCATTTGCATGTTGACTAGCAGCCGGAAAACTAACCTAGTTTATGAGTCAGACCAAACACGTTGCCTTGTTGAACTAGCAATACCTATATCTCAAAGGGTCGGTCAGTTGGGGACTAGCTTTGTAACAGTAGTGGACGGATAAAAAAAATTCTTAATATTGCGCAAGAAGCAAAACATGATAGAAATAATGTTGCGGCCACTCGCATAGCTAGTCTGACTGAAACAACAAAACCATCACTAATAATTAATATGCATTTGCATGTTGATGGGCGACCGAGAAACTAACCTAGCTGATGAGTCAGACCAAACACGTCGCCCTATTGAACCAGCAATACCCGCATCTCAAAGGGTCAGTCAGTTGGGGACTGGCTTCGTAACAGTAGTGGACAAATAAAAACAGTTGTTGATATTGTCCAGGAAGCAAAATAGGTTAGAAATAATGTTGTGGCCACTCACGTAGTGAGTCTGACTGACACAGCAAAATCGTCACTAATAATTAATAGGCATTTTCATGTTGAAGGGCGGCCGAAAAATTAACCTTTGTGATGAGTAGGACGAAACACGTCACCCTATTGAACCAACAATACTCACATCTTAAAGGGTCGGTCAGTCGAGGACTAGCTTCGTAATTGTAGTAGACAGATAAAAACAGTTGCTGATATTGTGCAGGATACAAAACAGGATGGAAATAATGTTATGGCCGCTCGCATAGCCAATCTGACTGACACAACAAAACCATCACTAATAATTAATATGCATTTGTATGTTAATGGGCAATAGGGAAATTGACATAGCTGATGAGTCTGACCAAACATGTCGTCCTGTTGAACCAACAATACCCATATCTCAAAGGGTCAGTCAGTCAAGGACTAGCTTCGTAACAGTAGTGGACAAATAAAAACATTTGTTGATATTATGTAGGAAGCAAAACAGAATAGAAATAATGTTATGTCCACTCGCGTAGCCAGTCTGACTAACACAAAAAAACCGTCCCTAATAATTAATATGCATTTGTATGTTTACGAGTAACCGGGAAACTGACTTAGATGATGAGTCGGACCAAACATGTCGCCCTTTTGAACTAGCAATACCCATATCTCAAAGGGTTGGTTAGTCGGGGATTGGCTTCGTAATAGTAGTAGACAAATAAAAACAATTGTTGATATTGTCCAGGAGGAAAAACTAGAACTAATTATTGTGTTGGCTAACCTAACCAGTGTACTTGACACCATAAATGAGAATTTGAATGAGTTGAAGATATAATACAACGAGAAGAGTATGTCCTTAAGTAGAATGTTTGAAGAGAAAGACCGTGTCGCACCCCGAACTCGGAAATGGGACCCAGGAGTGAAAATGTAATCTAACATGTCCTCGTATCCAATAAAACATCCAAAGATATAGTACAAAGGATGAGGGTTCGACCCCGTGGGGTTTTCAAGCACCTTAAACACATCCAAACACAACAGAATATACGCAGCGGAAAAGGTCATTCTATATATATATGCAGTACCATACCAGAGTCTATATAAAAGCAGAAACAGGCTCTATCATACAACGTACAATTAGGTTCCCAACACATCCCAAAATGGCAACCCACCAAAACACAGTCTTAGCACTTACCTAAGCGCTACTACGCTTCCTACACCAGGATGCTAGTTCCAGTTACTCGAAAGACCTGTAAAAATATACATACAGTAGGGGTAAGACACCTCTCAGTAAGGAAGAACACAGGTTATATCGGTGTGTGGCATTTGAGTCTTATCATGATACAACATACACACAGTTAAATGCAGTCCAATACTAATTTTACATAGTGCATACACACACACACACACATGCATACGCACGCCCACAATGTACCTGGTGTCATCACACCCCTTGGCCTAAAGTCGGTCCACGACAATCCAACATTGGCTCGTAGCCAACCCGCGAAGCACGGCGCCACCGACACATGGCTAGTCCCAGACTCCCATGGCATCGTATTGGTGTTAAGTAGTGGATCCACACCTTTCGGTGACCAGTCGGTATAGGATCACGCCCTTGGATATATAGCTGGACACTCTTGCCTACATGGCAGGTGATAGACACACGCCCTCAGATATAGAGCCAAACACTCTCAGTACCTGGAACAATTCGGAACCCCGTTCCTACTAGCAATTTAACCAAATCACACACACACATGCACGCTCATATAACCAAATAAATCACACGCATTTGGTAATCTAAAATCATGGTTTTCCAATATATACAGTTTAAAACAAGTCAAGGCACGACCATCCCCATAGCACAGTATAAATCAACATATACGCTCGGTTTTCAACAAAATCAGGGATGCAGCCTATCGCCCCCTTTTTTCCAAAACTGTAATCATGAAAAACCCATAGTTTTCCCCGTTAGATCCCCCCCAAATGAGTAGCCAAAACATACATAGGACCATGAACCACAGTTCCCGAGTCTGATTTAAAAAATAACCGATATAAACACAATTCCCCTTACCTTTTCCCCAAATAGCAAATCCCGAACTCTAAGGCCCCTAAACAGTTAACCGAGTTCCAAAACCTACAACCAACAGTACAAAAGATACTCACAATACTATTCTCTACTAAACTACTGGATCAGAATTGAAAACCGAGTCTTATCTCAATTTTAAGCTGAAACCCGAAAATCTCCGAAACGGGATTCCGATCAATAGAACTTGTAAAGAATCCTTCTACGATCCTTGTGGTAACTTCAGATTTACGATTCTTGTGATGAACGGCGAAGAAATCTAGAGAGATAGAGAGTAGGGAGAGTGCTAGAGAAATAGAGAGAAGATATTTGAGTTTTCTTAACTTGAAAGTAATGAAACTTCTATTTATAACCCTTTGACCTGGCCACTTCTCATTGACGAATTGCGTCCTTGTTGACGAGGTTCTATAGTCTTCTCATCGACAAGACCAAGACCTCATCGACGAATCTGGGATCTTCAATTTTTCAAATCCCCTTAGCTTCTCCTTGTCGACGAGCCTTTGAACTTCATCAACGAGAGATACAAGGCCTTCGTCGACGAACTCTGGTTTCGTCGACGAAACCTGTTCAAATTCTAATTTTATCCCTCTCTTATTTATTTAAACTCATATATCACAGTTTGGATTCTTACAGACCGTCACTAATAGTCTTATATTAGTGATGGCTTTTAGAACCGTCACTAATAATGTATTTGTTGTAGGGAAAGGTCAAAACTATTAGTCATGGTTCTCATAAACCGTCACTAATAGTTTTATATTAGTGAAGATTTTTAGAACCGTCATTAATAATGCATTTGTTGATGGGGAAAAAGATTAAGAGGTTACTAAGTAACGAGGACTCGTCTCTGTGCAGTCTCATCGAGAAGAAATTATCTTCTTAACCTTTATAAGTTGATTCAAGATCCCCAAAGGGCTGCCATTCATGGTGGTATGATTCGATAAGAATATAAAAGGTTTATTAATTCAATTGCTTAGTATTGTTCTTTCCCCCCTTTGCCTCAATTGTATTACAATTTTTTTTCCCAAGGAATTATTAATAGCATTTAGGAGATCAACAAGGCACAAACCTCACAAAATAATATTCTATTTGTAAATTTACTTGGGCATGTTTTTTTTATATTTTTTTATAAGTTTAGCGGTGTTTTACCATTTGTTGCATGCTTGTTTGACATTTGTTATGTTTGGAATTTTTCTGAATGAAATTTTTGGCTCCTTAGCTGGTGGGGCTTGGGTGATTTAGTTATTGTCATGACTGCATTATGGTAGTATTTTTTTTTTTTGCAAGACTGGTCATTGGTATAAAATTTTTATGTTTGGTTTTAAATGGTAGAATATTAGTAACAGTTCTCATAAACCGTCATTAATAGTCCGTTATTAGCAACAATTTATGAAAATCGTCACTAATAATCCATTATTAGTGACAATTTTTACAAACTGTAACTAATAGTACATTTTTTATTAAAAAATATTTAAACAATTTATTAAACTATTAGTGATGGTTTGTTAGAGTATTAGTGACAGTTTTAAAACCGTCACTAATACTCGAAAATGTTAAAACCGTAATCCCCGCGCGGCTTTCCCCCATTTTTCCTCAATCTTTCCTCCTCCCCCATTTCCTTCTCCCTTTTCCTCCTCCCTGCACGCGTCCTCTCCACCCACCCCCGCCGCCGTTCTTCCTTCCTCCCACCCCCCGTCGGCCTTTTTTCCTCCTCCCGCCACCGCCGCTGGTGTGAGCTCCTCCCGCCACCGTTGCCGCTGCCGACATTCCCTCCTCCTAGGTTCTTCTTCTTCTTCTTCTTCTTCTTCTTCTTCTTCTTCTTCTTCTTCTTCTTCTTCTGCAAACACTGTGTGTCAACATGTGTGCATGTGTCCGTGTGTGTGTGTGTCTGCATGTGTGACTCTATATGTGTGTGTGTGTGTGTGTGTGTGTGTGTGTGTGTGCGTGCTTGTGCATATGTTGTCTATCCTTTTCTATGAAATCCTTTTCCTAGGGATTTTATGTATGTAAGAGAGATTCACTAACTTTTTGAGATTTAAGTAGGATTGTGTGTGTGCGTCCGTGTGTCTGCGTGTGTGTGACTATGTGTGTGCGTCCGTGTGTGTGAGTGTGTGTGTGACAGTGTGTGTGAGTTTTGATTAATTATAGGTTCTAGGTTTATTTAGCATTTGGGCAGAAGAAAAATTAATTGTGGGTTTCGATTGATTGATTCATCGGTTTTTTGATTTTAATGGAATAGGAAATGGGTGTCGTAGATAAAGAGGGAGATTGGAACCTTGAAGCTCCTCAGACATCCCAACGTTGTCAAATTACACGAGATATGTTATGTATCCATTTAATTTTTACATGTTTAAATGTGTGTGCACGTATGTTCTCTCTGCATTGAGTGGATTGCTGATTGATGAATTTTAATTTAATTAATTCCTAGTATGAATGCCAAAAAAAAAAAAGACACAAAACAAAGAAAAAAAGAAGAAGGAAATTAATAAAGAAAGAAAAGAATAATTGTAAGGATGGATGGAACAATCTCATGAATAACGAAACAAACAAACATCCTGTCGCTACGAGAAGAATTTATTTTTATATAAATTTGCATTTCCCGCAATCCCAGAAATTCCGATGCCCCATCCTCATACCTACTTGCAATAATAAAAATAATATTAATAAAATGGTTTATTTTTTTAAAAAAAAATTATTGAAATAAAATGTGAATGTTGTAATTTAGAGATACGTAAACCTACTCCATGATATCTTTTGTAGACCTAAGATGCAGTTTTCTCATCACAAATGTAGTTTTGATTCTTATCCTATTAAACTTGATAAACCGCATGTATGTTCTGATTGTGTTGGGTAATTTGCTGAACACTGAGTATAGATTGCGCTCGTCTTAAGTTAATAATTGGTTTCTTTAAAGGGTTGTATGTTCCATATTATTGGCTAAATATTCAAATAAGTTCTAAAACCTAAATCTGATTGTGGTTAACTAAGGTGAATGTCATTGTGATTTGAGGATATTTGGTTGTTGCTGAAGTTTAGATTTTGATATTGAACTAACTGATTACAAAATTGTTGAAGTACAAATTGAATTGTGTTTTTCAGTTTCTTATATATTTATCTAAGATTGCAAATTGGTATGGTACGATCGCTGATTAGTTGTATGTATTTTTGGTGTGAGGTTGAGATTAGTTTACATTAAAAGGTTTAATAAAAATCCAGATTTTGCTTAAGAATTTTTAAATACTCAATTCACCCCCTCTTGAGATTACATCATTAATTTCAGCTATGGGGTTGCCCTAACACGTAGTGGGTTAGCCTTTTGAAATAACATTTGGACTTCGTAAAAATATTTTTTAAGATTTGAAACAGGTCTCTAAGTCCAATCATTAATCCTAAGAGTTTCATAAATAAACCTAAGTTTAAGAAGTACTTACATGAAACTTATATTACATTACACATGAAAGATTAACTAAGTCTTCATGTCTTGAAACATGATCTTCACCGAGCTCTAGCCATTCTTCATTTTGCTTATTTTCTTCATGGCTTTTAAACATAGTTGATGAGAGGAATTTTGAATGTCATCACTACTATACTAACATAGTTGTGGTGTTAAAAGTACTAATAACACCATGACAAAGTATTAGCAACGATTTCAAAACCACAACTGATTGCACAACTATTAATGACGATTTCTAAATTGTCACTAGTAGTCCATTATTAGTGACGATTCTTAAGCACCGTCACTAAATATCTGGACCTGAGAGCATTAGTGACGGTTTTAATAACCGTCACTAATAATTGGGCTTTGACTCACTCTAAAATTAGCAGCGCAAAGGCTATCCCAAGTATAGGAGTTTTGTCACGTAATAATTAGCCTAGAAGGCCAAATCATCTCCTTAGGGAATGCAGATTAATTTCAAACTCGCGTTAAAACAAAAAAGAAAAAATAATAAAAACATTTACTAAACACAATTCATATTCAAATTTCTAGGTTTTTTTTTTTAGAGTTTAAAACTAAATTAAAATAATGCAAAACATAAACTACGAACCTAACATGCATAAAGTAAATGGAAAAAAAATGATAACGATAAATAAACGATGGCAAGTAAATGACAAAAACAACCAAAGTTTTAAATATTCAGACAATGAACCAAAAATAAGAATTTCGTTAATCTAACAAAAACCATTCAATACTAAAATAAACCCAACACAATAAAAATAACTTCAACAGAAAAATAAGTTAAACACTATCTTAAATAAAAATAACTCAATCCAATTTCATTAATCTAACAAGATATTCAAATAACCTTAAAGTAAAGCATGAAAAACACATTCATTTAATAAATATTCAACCATGAAATTTCCAACTAAATCGTTAACTTTGTTAAGCTGAAATGGAAACAGAGAAAATATGGAAATAGAGAAAATGGAAACGCCTTGAAGAGGATGAGCTGCAGCGGAGGAGAATGATAATACCACATGCCAAATTCATTCCATCAAAAACACAATTATCATGTGCTAAATAATCTATTAAATATCACGTGCTCATTATCCCATTAGAATGCAATAACTTTCTTTCTTTCTATATCTATCATATGTATTTATAAATAAGAACATTTGTGTTGTGTGAATTGTGCAAGTGAAGTGAGTGAGCGAAGAGTGTGAGAGTGCTGAAGGAGAGAGAGAGAGAGAGAGAGAGAGAGAGAGAGAGAGAGAGAGAGAGAGAGAGAGAGAGAGGTGAGAGAAGAGTTGAGTTGGGTGTGTGTCTCCTCCTTTAATTTTTCTCCTAGGTTATAGTACATTTGGTGTGCTCTGTGGACGTAGGTCAGATTAGACCGAACCAAGTAAATCTAGTGTTCTTATTTTGTGTGCTTATTTTGCTTGTATGTGTAATTATTATTCCTAGATCCCTAACAAGTGGTATCAGAGCTAGATCGGAGTAAAGTCGCCAGACCGAAGGTCCCAGGAGCTATATTGTGCTAATTACGTGTCTAAGAAAGATTTCTTCTCGATAAAGTGGGACTTAAGCAGTCCATTGTGACCCTCTCACTTCCCTAGGAATTTACTTGGTGTAAGTTAGCACAATCATCACTGGGCTCCACTGTCACGTCATCAGTCAACCCACTCTAGCGTGATGTCATTGTGTCGAGTCAGTGCCACTACCATGACAGCGCCACATCAGCAGCTAGTTAACAGTGTCAGTAACAGCGTTAATTAACGTTGTCAGTAATAGCATCAGAATATTCCGTTTAGTGGGAGTATATTCCATTAAGTTTAACGAAAAGTTGACTGATTTTGACTAGAAAGTTTGACCAGATTTTCAAAGTAATTTTAGGTCCATTTTTCGAACAACTTGAACCATTTCTAAGGTTTTTGGCCGTTCTGGATCCAACCGTGCTATCTGTTTGAGTTGATTCCATCTCTAGACTAATGAAATGAGATTTCAAATGAATAGAGCTCAAAGATCAAAATGTTTAATGGCACCAACTTCAGTTTCTAGAAGATGCAGATTGAGAACTACTTGTTTGGTAAGAAGTTGCACTTACCATTGAAGGGAAGCTAGATTCCATGAAGGAGGACGAGTGAAATGTTCTTGGTCGAAAAGCTCTCAGAGCTATTAGGATGACGTTAACAAAGTCTATTGCATTCAATATCAAGCATATGACAACCACCAAGTCTCTTATGGATGCGCTCTCCAATGCAGCCACCAGCCGCCAATAAGGTACACTTAATGAAGATGTTATTTACCATGAACATATCCGCAGGTGAAAATTTTAGTAGACATATCAATAATTTCAACGAGCTATCGAATCCACTCGCCTTAGTTGAAATCAAGTTTGACAATGAGATTCATGTCTTACTAATCTTAGTCAGTTGTCTAAAAGTTGGAAAAGTGTTGTTACTGCGATCAGTAGTTTCGCAGGAAAATCAAAACTGAACTTTGATGAAGTCGCTAGTATGATTTTGACGGAAGAGATCAAGATGTAATCAAACAGTGCTTCCACCTTAAGTTCGGCCTTGAACGTGAAAAGTCAAGGGAGAGATTCTTAGAAAGGAAGCGGGCATTGACAATCAAACAATCGCGGCAAATATAAGACCAGACAGTCCAAATCTAGAAATCCTAGAGGTTCCCAAGACACAAAGAACATTGAGTGCTAGAATTGTGGAAAGTATGATCATTTTAGAAATCAGTTGTAGTAACTCGGAAAAATAATAATAATAATAATAATAATAATAATAATAATAATAATTGATTAAATAAATAAATAGATAATTAATTAATTAGGTGATTAATTAAATAAGGTAATAAACTAAATAGTATAATTCACATATGTTAATTAGATGATAGGATATATATATATATATATATAAAACAAAAAGCTAAAAGTAAGATATTTATGAAATAATAGTATAATAATGATATTATAATATTAGATATTTATTTGTAAAGGAAGTGAATCTTCCTTTAGAAGATTGAAAAAGGGGACTTCAATTTGGGAATTGAACAGAACCCCCTCCCCCCCTTACGGTTATCACGCCCTCTCTCAATTCTCACTCTCTCTCCTTCTCAATTCATTTTCTCTCTCGTTACCGTCACTCTCTCTCTCTAGATTATTTCTCCACCCATAAGCCAAATCAAAAACCAAACACCACCATGAGGTTTCGGCTTCGATCCTGAGCAAATTAATTGGAGCATATTTTAGATTTAGACTTCCTAAGCACCAACCCAAAGCCAAGGTAAGGGGGATAAATTATGTTAGGAATTTTCTAAAAATTCAACCGATTAAATATGTGATTATAGAAATTGATATAGATCTTCTTTGGGTATTTGGATATATAGAAATTGGATTTTGGATTATTATTACTATCATCATGAATTGATTAACTGGTGTTTGTGAGCCTAGGGATTTTATAATAATTTTTATTTCAAAGTTGAACCGATTGAATTAAAGTATGTGATTTTTGGATTATTGTAGTGGATTTTATGAATGATTTGACAGGTTAAAATTATGGATTTGAGTTATTAGATGTATTTTGGTAAAGGATCAAAGTGATCAAGGTTAACCATTTCAGTTTAGTAAGTGTAGTTAATACTTAACTCGCGTGGCATAAGATTAATTCTTCATTATAAACCGATTGTGATTGTTGTGGTATGAGTACTTATATGTTTGTGTGATTTAATGTCCTTCATGTATATTACAATATAACGTTGGCAGGCAAATGATGAGTTCGTTATATTGTCCACGATATAAGTTGCGATATAACGTTGGCTAGACTATGAAGAGTTCGTTATAATGTCATTTACATAAATGGAGTAAAAACGTTGGCATGATGGATGAGGAGTTCATTTTTTCCGATGTACTATAAATGGTGTTGTGTGTATTATATCTGTGAAAGTCCCTGTGTGGGCCACGTATTGAGAACGATGGGAAGAGATGCTCAGCACGCAACAAGGAGGGCTGAAAGTAAAGGTGTGATGTAGAGATGTGCATTTCAATTATGGATGTGCGTGCATGTTAATGGTGGTATCAAAGATATGTGAGTGGAACACATAACACCTCGGGCCCCAATTTTGGGTTTGAGGCATTACAAATGGTATCAGAGCCTAAGGATTCTGCAGACTTTAACAGATGATTTTACCAGAGTAAAGGTTCGAGTTAGGATGAGGATAGGAATTGGTAGATTAGGATACTAATAGGAATTTTGAGTTTTTTTTCGTAGCCTGGAGACAGAAATCCCTTGACGGACTTCTATGATTTTCTGAATCAGTCAACGAGTTCAGAAAATCACGGTAAATCCATCGATGGTGATGTTTGTAAGCAGAGAGACTGAAACTTGAAATTAGAACTTGAAGGTTAGGTTGGTTGATTTGTGGGGATAAGCCTTTGAAAGAGAATTTTGGTAATTTAGGTGTTGCGATTTGATGATTGTGGTCAATTGGGTGTTTGATGTTTAAATTGAGGATTTGAATGTTAAATTGGTTTCTTTGCTTTATAACTGTACCTATTATGTTAAGATATGGATATTCTAAACTCGCCTCTATCCTATCTTCAGGATGGATGCCAGAGGTAAAGCATGGACACTAGAGGGGATAATGATTTAGGGGCTTCCAGTGGGGATGAGATTGAAACCTCCAGACTGCTGCGAGGTTTAGCTCGGCAGGTCAAGGAAGAGATTAGGCGGGACCCCAAGGGACAAAATTGCCCACCTGTGAACCAAGTTTGTTCAATCGAGCAATTTACTTGCCTAA
Source organism: Malania oleifera (assembly GCF_029873635.1). Taxonomy (NCBI): domain Eukaryota; kingdom Viridiplantae; phylum Streptophyta; class Magnoliopsida; order Santalales; family Ximeniaceae; genus Malania; species Malania oleifera. The sequence goes on along the minus strand of NC_080417.1, from coordinate 23,133,501 downwards.
ACCCTCTACTTTTGCAGGAGGTACTGACCCAATCATGGCTAAAAGTTGGGTCCAGGAGATAGAGAAAATATTGACAGTGATGAGTTGCACTAAGGAGCAGAAGGTTCTCTTTGCCACCTTCAATATGGCAAGAGAGGCTGAGCGATGGTGGTTAGCAGTGTAGCTATTGGAGAAGCAGCAGGTAGTACCCACAGTTATGACTTAGGGTCATTTCAAGGAGGTCTTCTACGACCGGTACTTTCCCACCACCACTAAAGAAGCAAAGGCGAAGGAATTCCTGAACCTGATCCAAAGGCACCTCACTGTGTAGCAGTACGCTGCCAGGTTTGTGGAGCTTTCTCGCTTCACCCTTTGCATGGTCCCAGATGAATATAGAAAGGCGCGAAGGTTTGAAAGGGGCCAAAAATAGATGATCCATAACCAGGTGGCAGTCTTGCAAATACAGAGTTCCTCAGGGCTAGTGGATAAAGCCACCGTAGCAGAGATAAGTTTGCAGAGAGGTACAGAGATACCAAATCAGAGGAAGAGATCCATGCCTCCTAGCTTCCATGCAGATGTCAAACAGGGTTCACGGAGGAGAGATGGTGATACTGTGGGCCAAAGGCCAGTTATGGATAATCAAGGCTATCAGGGTGATTCATCACGCCCTTACTGTGCTAGGTGTCACCAGAGGCATTGGGAAGAATGCTGAGGTAGGGGTATTGTCTGCTATCGGTGCGGCAGGTACAACCACGAAGCCCGAGATTTTTGGGGGCCACCAAATGATGCACCCACTTCAGCTTAGAACTAAGGAAACAATCCAGTGCCTCTGGGTGGCTAGGCACGAGTTTACGCTCTTACCCCGACTGATGCTAATATTGCTCGTGGCGCAGCACTAAGTAATGTGTTTATGTTTTGAGGCAAGCAGTAGTCTTATTTGATGCTAGAGTAACGCAATTAATTATATTTATGGAGTACATTGAAATTTTGGTATGAGGATAGTTAAGTAATTTTAGAGTTACAAAAGGTGATCAGTTAACGAATTTCGAGGACAAAATTCTTATAAGGAGGGGAGAATGTAGTAACCCGGACAAAAAAAAATAATTGATCAATTAATTAATTAATTAGGTGATTAATTAAATAAAATAATAAACTAAATAGTATAATTCACGTGTTAATTAGATGATAGGATATATATAAAACAAAAAGCTAAAAGTAAGATATTTATGAAATAATAGTATAATAATGATATTATAATATTAGATATTTATTTGTAAAGGAAGTGAATCTTGCTTTAGAAGATTGAAAAATGGGACTTCAATTTGGGAATTGAACATAACCCCCCCCCCCCTTCACAGCTCTCACGCACTCTCAATTCTCACTCTCTCTCCTTCTCAATTCATTTTCTCTCTCCTTGCTGTCACTCTCTCTCTCTAGATTATTTATCCACCCCTAAGCCAAATCAAAAACGAACACCACCACGAGGTCTCGGCTTCAATCCTGAGCAAATTAATCGGAACATATTTTAGGTTTAGACTTCCTAGGCACCAGCCCAAGACCAAGGTAAGGGAAATAAATTTTCTCAGGAATTTTCTAAAAACTCAACCGATTAAATATGTGATTATAGAAATTGATATAGATGCTTTCTAGGTATTCAGATATATAGAAACTGGATTTTAGATTATTATTATTATTATTATTATTATTATTATTATTATTATTATTATTATTATTATTATTATCATGATTTGATTAAACTGGCGTTTGTGAGCCTAGAGATTTTATAATAATTGTTATTTCAAAGTTGAACCGAATGAATTAAAGTATGTGATTTTTGGATTATTATAGTGGATTTTTTAAATGATTTGACCGGTTAAAATTATGGGTTTGAGTTATTAGACGTATTTTGGTAAAGGATCAAAGTGATTAGGGTTGGTCATCTTAGTTTAGTAAGTGTAGTTAATACTTAACTCGTGTGGCATAAGATTAATTATTCATAGTAAACCGATTGTGATTGTTGGGGTGTGAGTACTTATAAGTTTGTATGATTTAATGTCCATTTTTTTTTTAATGTCATTCATGTATATCGTAATATAACGTTTGCAGGCAAATGAGGAGTTCGTTATATTGTCCATGATATAAGTTGCAATATAACGTTGGCAAGATTATGAGAAGTTCTTTATATTGTCATTTATATAAATGGGGTAAAAATGTTGGCCAGATGGATGAGGAGTTTGTTTTTGTTGATGTGCTATGAATGGTGTTGTGTGTATTGTATCTGTGAAAGTCCCTATGTGAGCCACATACTGCGAACGATGGGAAGGGATGCTTAGTACATAGTGAGGAGGCTAGAAAGTAAAGGTGTGATGTAAAGATGTGTATTTCAATTATGGATATGCATGCATGTTAATGCTGGTATCAAAGATATGCAAGTGGAACACATAACACCTCGGGCCCCAGTTTCGGGTTCGAGGCGTTACACTAGTGTAAAGGTCCAAGAAAGGAATATGAGGCAAAGATAGAAGCAAATGTTACTTCAGAAGAAGGTGATATATTGATATGCTCTTTGAAAAGCAAGAAGAAGTCTTGGGTCTTAGACTCTAGAGCCTCATTTCATGCCACTTGCAGTAAAGATTGCCTAAAGGAGTATATACCAGGTGACTTCAGCAAGTAAAATGATGAAAAGCAAAATCTAACTCTGAAAAATGATGAAAAGCAAAATTTGAAATATGACTACAAAATGATGACATTGATTGGTTTTGAATTCAACTGAGAAATATATAATTGAGTATTACATCTGAAATTGACAAAGCATGATTCTGAGATTCAAACTAAGATATGTACATTGCTGACATTCATGATCACTTATACATGATTGATATATTGATCTTTAAATATGAACTTAAATTAATTTTGATAACATCTGATATTTTATTTTTCAAATATTATTAAGAGTATGCTTATTGTGAGGGGGGGGGGGGCTTTATTTAGGTTTACTCACCTTTGCTTCTTATTTTTCATCATCAAAAAGGGGGAGATTGTAGCCTAACAAGGCTTACGAATCTTATTTTGATGATAACAAATCAAGGAAACTTAACATGTTTGGTTAAGTGATGATGTTTCAGGTAACTCAAGTATCAAGACAAAGTGACTCAAGTGACCAATATCAAAGTGCTCGACAAAGTCTGTTAAAATCTTGAAGTTAATGACACAAGATCTTATGAAGTTAAAATGAAGCTTAAAGCCAAGCTCAATATGAAGAATGGAAGCTATACATGAAGACTTAGTGATTAGAAGAGTCATAGTATTTAAGAAGTCTCATGTAAGTACATCAAACATTTCAATATGAATTAATGAAACTCTTAGGTTTCATTGTTGGATTAGAGACCAAATTTTGAAAAACCTGGAATATATTTTCAAAAGTCTCAAAGCAATATTGCATGTATAAATGTTAACAAAAGTTTTTTTTTTTTTGAAACAAAATTGTAAAAGCATATGTTGTTGCACGATCAGGCGACTGACTTGTTCTAGTCAAACAATTGACCTTTTTATGCTAAAATAAATTGGGAAGACAGAATAGGTCCAGTTGACTGACCCGATGAGTTCAAGTAACTGACCCCATTCCTACTTTGAAATTTTGATGGATTTTAAAAGATTAGGTGACTTACCCCAATAGTCCAGTCGACTTCGTGAAACTCAACTTTAAACAATGAAGGAATGTTTCCAAAATAGATTGCTTAACCTCCAAACATTATGAAAACTTTGGAAACACTCCAAGTAACTTGGGGAATACAAAAATTAAACTTTTTTCATCTATATATACATGTTAAATCAAAGGATTAAAGACACCAGTACAAACAATCAGCATTCAAGCATAATACTTTTCCACTCTTCAAAAGTTATCTTGCTAAAACTCTTGTTGAAGTTTTTACTGAGAATTTCTAGATTAAAGCTTACGGTTCTTTGCGTTTCTACTGAGTTTCTCAATCTAAGAAAAAACCCCAATGATAAATTCTTGAGCTTCATCTTTCTATATTGATTGAAGTATATTGTGATATTCATTTGTACTAATTTGCTCTTACTGAGAGAGTCTTTTTGTACACAAGAATTGTTCTTATTTCTCTTATTGTTTTTGACAATTTAGGATTGTTGAATGAAATTAGGATAGCTTCCCAAGAGGGGAGTGAATTGGGATTTTTAAAAAAAAAACTTTCTTTTAACTCTTTTTAAGAATTCTTAACTTCTTTTATTGTTTAACCAATTATTTGACTTTTTTGTTTAATTTGTCAAACACACAATAACTTGGTTTCTTTTATACAATCAACAACACAACTATTTAAACATCCAATCTTCAACCATACTATCCAAACCAATCAAACACAATTGAAAAGCAAAACAACCAAGTCAAGATTAAGATAACCGCAACACTATTTAGATTGATGAAAGCATTCAAGATTCAGTACTCTTGGAATATAAACTCACTCCAATCAATATCAAACTTTAAACAATTTAACTCTCAGTTTTTGTTTGGTTTGCAGCCCTGTAGTGAATTTGGATCAAACCCTATATTAATGAATTTTCTTCTTCAATATGATGTTCAATATAAAATCCAATCACTCTTTCCAAATATTTAGAATTCAAATAAATTCTTGGTAAATTTATCTTTGGGTGTTTCACCAAATAACGTACTCTCATATGGTTTCCGCAAAGTAAGGTTTAACCAACGTACTCCCTTTCGGTTTCCGCAATCCCAAATCAAAATTGAACCTTAAGTTTATTTAACTTCCAAATCACGTAATTTGTATGTTTATCAATTAAACCATCCACAAAATTATATATGTACTGAAAGTAAAGAGTAAGGAAAGAAAGAGTGAGACGAAGATTTTTACGAGGTTCGGCTTATACCCAACCTACATCCTTACCTTTGGTAAACCACCAAAGGATTCACTAAACCTGTTCCTTTGATGGGTGGAACAATACTTTTACAACACTCCTTGGTTAAGGCTAGAGCCCTGTTGGCCTAAAGGCTTACAATTCTTATTTTGATGATAACAAATCAATGATATACTTAATATGTTTTGAGTAAAAAGTTTTTCAAGAAAGTAACAAAGCTTAAGTGCATAAGAAAGTTATGGATTACAAAGAATCCTTGAAGAACACAAAAGAAAGCTTATGGATTATAAAAGAGCTTGAAGGACAAAGCTATACTGAGAAAAGCACAAAGGAAAGATTGAAATCACAAAGTTGATGGAAGAACAAGATTGAAGACTAAAAGAATTATATTTTTTAGGATATTCTAAATGTAAGTATTTCAAAGTTAATCTCAAATAAAAAGTGGGTTGAAGCTCATAAAAATTCAAAAATATGTTTTTATATATATACTATAAAGAATATTTCTTAAATCAATTAAAAGAAAAGGTTTGAGAAAAGAAATTTTTTTTTTGAAATAATGAAGGGCCAGGTGATTGCCACATTAAGAAAATTGTTTTTCAAAAAGTCAGTAGCTAGATAGACGACTGCCTAACCTGCCAAGCGCTTGCGTGAACAAGTCAGGCGACTGCCAACATTCTGTGTTGAGAGAGTGTTCTGTGACAGGCGACTGCCAAGTCGTGGCAGGCGACTGCCACTTGAACGTTGGCATTAATTCTCTCAACGGGAAGATTTTTTAAACCACGTTTTTAAACATATTTATTTAAAAATATTTGGAAATGATTTTTAGAAATATTTGGGAGTAATTGATAGCTTCTAAAACATCTATAAATAGTCAAAAGCTTCAAAGGTTTAATATGATTATCATTGAAGCAATATTGAAAGGTTTTTGAAATTAAGCAATTCTCAAAAGTTTTCAGATCTAGCAATCTTCAAAGTTTTCAAATCCAGCAATCTTTAAAGTTTTTAGATCAAGCAATTTTTCAAAGGTTTTTAGATCAAGCGATCTTCAAGATTCAAATTTCTAAAAGGATCTAAAACTCTCTTGTGCTTAAAATTCTGATCTACTATTGATTTATACTTTGAAGCAAAGCTTTTAAAAATCAGAATCTTTCATTTTCTTTGAAAAACTATTGGGTAATTCATACTACGTATTGAGCTTCAAATTTTTTATATTTGAATTACCTTGGAGTATAAGTGAGCTTATCATTGTACTAATTTACTCTTTTGTGAGAGTTTTCTTCTGTACACAAAATTTCCTTATTATCATTCTTAGATGATTCAGAGTTGTTGAGTCGTTGGACCAAACAAGGGATTGTTGTTTGGAGAGGCGGGCTCTAACCTAACAAAAGGAGTGGTTGTAAGTAGGTTTTGTTCCACCACATAAACAGAACTAATATAATGGAATCCTTTGGTGTTTTTCCAAAGACGAGGACGTAGGCTGTGTTGAAGCCGAACTTCGTAAAAATCTTATGTTTTTTTCTCTCTACTTCACTTACTATTGTTGTATATTTTAAAAGTGCAGGTTGCAGGTTCTTAAGTGAGAAAGAAACAAAAGTACTTGATATTTAGAAAGTACGTTTTGATTAATTGTTTTGCGGAAGCCCAAAAAGGAAGTACGTTGATTAATCTGCGGGAATCTTGATCATGTAAAGTGCATATTAAGAGTCTATAAGGAAATCAAAAAAAGCTCTAATATTCTTGGTTGAGTGATTGAATTATCTTGATTTCATTATTTGACTTGTGAATTTAAATTTCAGTATTTTTAAGTGTGGCTATTGTTTATGTATCTTGTTTCTGGGTAATTAAAAACAAGAGCTTAAAAATCATTAAACTATAAAAAGAATCCAATTCACCCCCCCCCCCTCTTGGGAAGCTATTCCACATTTCAACCGTCTTCTCCAAACGATATCCCCTCGTCCAATCACTCCTTAACTAGGTTAGAGCATGCCTCTCTAAACAATATCTCCTTGCTTAGCCAACGATCCAAACAATCCTTGAAATCGTCAATCTACAAGAAATAAATTAAATAGATGCGTACAAATAATGCTCATGTAAAGAGCTTATTAGTATACTTTAGAAACTAATATACTTCGATTTCAAAATACCAAAAGAATGAAGTAAGAAGCTCAACGTAAATATCATCGGTTACTTCTCTTTGATGAGGATCAAGAACTTAATTCAGATACTTTAGAGAAGATGTAAAAGCTCAGAAATTTCCCAATAAATTCGCAGCAATTCAGCACTTAGAGCAGATAACAAGAGCTTTGAGTAAGAGAGATTTTGAAAGAATATTCAATACTTGGTGTGTATGTGAAGATCATAAAACATCTATTTATAGACTTGAAAAACATTCACATTCATGCTGCCCAAGTTTATTTGGAGTGCCCTCTAAGTTTCCAAAAAGATTAGGGCACAAATCAATTAGATTTGAAAATTAGAAGTTTAAAAAATCTGTCCATTGTCGAACTTCGGTTGCCTGAAGTGCAACCTCGGTCACCTGAAGTGAGTTCAAGAGCCTGAAGTTACAAGGTCAGGCGCCTGAAGACACACTACCTGTTTTGATTTTCTTCAGTAAAAATCTTTCAGTCGCCTGAGGATTTAACCTCGATTGCCTGGATAGTACAAAATCAGTTTTCATTTGTCTTTTTCAAAGATATTTGGTTTCTTTACTTTCTTACTTTTGAAAGATATTTTTTGGGGTTTTCAAAATAAAGTCCTTAAGTCCATTTATGTCCCCTAATGAGTTTCATTGCATTCATAATGATATTTTTACCTTTGAAGTACTTACATGAAGATTTCCTAACAAATTAAACTCTTCTTGTTCTTTGAAAACTTCATGGTCATCTTGAAGCTTTGAGTTCATTCTATCTTCAGATGTCTTTGAACTTCTTTTTTTAATCACTTCATGACACATCACATACTTTTGAGCTTGATGGTGATCTTTCGAAGCTTTGTTAAATTTGGCTTTCTAAGTTGCCCGAAACCATCATTACTTGAGCACATAATGACATTAAAACCTCTTATTTGTTATCATCAAAACAAGAGGTGAATGTCTTATTAAGCTAACAATCTCCCCCTTTTTTATGATAACAAATAAGGAGCAAAAGAAATTAGAAATTGTAGAATGCTCCCCCTTACAATAAGCATAAATTCAAGTAATGTTTAGAGGAAACCAAAACTTATGTTAAAATAAGGTTTTTGCAAAGCTCATATATATATATATATATATATATATATATATATATATATATATATATATATATGTAGCATTCATATTGCATTCATATTGAACACTTAAAATAGTTTCTTTACAAAGCTCATATATATAGCATTTTCAACCAAAGCTCATATATATATATATATACATAGCATTTTCAACTTTCAGCATCATATTTTTGCTCTCTAGATCATTTCTCCCTCTTTGTCATTATGCAAAAAGGGATACAAATTTTAGTACAAAGGGCAAAGCATCAACAAAAAGTTATAAGTAATACAAACCAAAATACATCACTACGATGTGACATATAATCATACAATGCATCACAATGAGAAACTGTTTTTAGGTTTACATTTTTAGAGCTAAGAACATTTAATCATCATCTCTTTTAGCACCATTAGAAGCGTCATCGTCTTCTTCCTCTTCTTCTTCATCTTCTTCCTCTTCCTCTTCATTACGAGCTTCCTCTTCTTCTCCATCATCTCCTTCTTTCTCTTCTTCAGATTCTTCAGCTAATGAATCATCACTATGGGGTATGGAGCTAGTGTCCATAGGATCACCGTGTGAGGAACTACCCCAAATATGCTCAATGCGCATAAGACATTGATCTAAAGAAGAATAGTTATCCTGTAGAGTTTTAAGACCCTCGCGCATATCTCAGCTAAAGGAGGTGAATTCATTATAGAACGATATGAACCATGAGGGAGCTTCAGAGGCTGAACCTTGTGACTGATCCTGAGGTGAAGGAGGAAGTGCAGCAGCTGCCCTCCGTTGTCTACCTCCTTTTAAGAGTCACTCCTGACTTCGTTTCTCATATCCCATCTATTTAAGAGTGGTTGAGGTAAAGAGTTCATATCTGGTCTTTTTTATGAAAAAATATGATAAGGATGTGATATTCTAATTTGGAAAGATCATATTCAGAACTCCCCCGTATGGAAGAGTGACTCGTGTTGCATCTATCTTTGCCCACATCCATTTCATGATAAAACTAGCCAAATCAAGCTTCTTTCCTTTTAACAAACACCACAATACAAAGCAATCTATATATGAAATATGGTCATATGATCCGACTTGTGGTAGAATGTTGTTGGTAATGATCTTTAGAAGGATCTGAGCTTTCAAGTTTAGTTGCTTATAGAGTGGCGGATGTCCAAAATAGATAGGTCCATTCTCCATGATTAGTGGCAAAAACTCTTCTGATGTAAACTCTTATTGAAGTATCCAAGATTGGGCAAATGGAGGGCATTCAAACTCTCCTGGAGTAATGTGAAGAATGGGAGCCAACAATTGAAAAGTAAGAATTATTTTCCTACCATTAACTTCAGTTGATAAGCTATTTTCTCCTTGCACCATGTTAGCATAAAATATCTTGACAAGATTTGGGAATAGTCCTTTAGCTTGGTATATAATAAAGTTTTTCCATCTTATGGTTTGGAATAATGGCAGAATATCAGGAAACTCTATATTGAAGAATTGGACATCAAGAACCTTACCAAATATAGGATTTGTGGACTGAAGACGAGTTCGATAAACATGCTTTGCATGAAAGGATACCAGCCATCGATCGATATTAGGATCATCTCTACCAGAGGATGAGCCACAATTTGTTGTTTGCTTTATTCGAGGCATTGTGGAGGTTTCTTGGAGCAGCAGATGGCTTCTTTCAAACCCTAGAATAGGAGTGATCATGCTGAGGAGCTTGGAATCGAAGGTTTTAGCGCCAAAGATTGAATGATTTCTGGTGTTGGAAACTAAGGTGGGCGCAAAATAAGGGTTTAGGAGCCTGAAGTTTAAGAACAAATAGGGTTTCACGCGTTAAATATTAGAGGGATCCACGACTTTAGGCGCATAAAGAATAAGTACAGGCGCCTGAAGAATTTTCTAGGATAAAATTCAACAGGCAGTAGATGTTCGGTCGCTTGAGGTCTGGAACTCCGGCACCTAAGGTACATGTAGGAGCCTGAAGTTTTTAGCTCAGTCAACCGAAGTTCTTCAACTTCTGAAATTTCCTTATTTCCTTGTTTTGAACCTTTCTAACTTATTTCCCTTATTGTATAATGGTTCAAGTTTCTCTTTGTATTGAAGTACATTTTTCTTTTAACAACACTTATACTATAAACTTTTAGATTTTCTATTTGTTTTATTTTGAACATCCAGCCTTTATGTATTCTTCTACTCCCTATTTCATTTTTTTTTATGAAGTTATTATCTCATTTTTGGTACCCATATTTTCTTGGTTCCTGTTGATTTGTTAAGGGATATTTCTTTTATTTTCCATACTTGTTTAGTCTTCACACCCTTTTTTTTGAATGGACATTCAAACTTGATATGCCCCTTTTTCTTACATTGATAGCATATTGTATTCGTGTAGGCATTACTAGATGTGGTAGCATAATCTTTGGATTCTTTTGAAAAATAACCCATATAAAGTTTCATTTTCCTTGTATTTTCAATTCCATTGAAACCAATGTCTTCTTTATTTAGAGTCATCCTTTGTGAGCCTATCATCTTGTCAAAGTTTGCTTTTCCTTTTGTAAAGTTATAGATTATCTTTTCTTTATCTTCAATCTGATTTTTGAGATCATTTAACTCTATCTCTTTCTTGTTGTCAACTTTTTTTAATGATTTTTCTAATTCTAGAGATAATTTTCTTATTTTACCCTCTAATTCAGAAATATATATATCTTTCTTATATTCAATAGATGATAGGGATCGAAGGTCTTCTATCATATTTTTATTCTTCCTTTCTAATTCTTTAATTTTTAAATCTTTTTCTTTATCAGCAAGATTTTTAACTTCTAACTCTTTTGTCAAAGTTTCATTCATGCTTTCCATTTTTTTGATTTTAGAATCCTTTTCTATTTCTGCAGTTTTATGAGATTATAACTCTTTCATTATTCCTTCATTCTTATTTTTCAATGAAGTATTTTGTTTAGTTACTTTAATTAACATCTTATGTACTTTGAATAAATCATTTTGAAGTTCTTCATAAGATGGCATACTTTCATTATCGAATTCATCACTACAAGAATTATCTGATTTGGATGAGGAGCTTTCCTTATTATCCCAAGCCATAAAGCACGTATAAGCAACCTCTTAGTCACTTGACTCATTTTCCGAACTACTTGTACTCATGTTGTCCCAAGTAGTGGCTTTCATGGCCTTTTTTCTTTTTCTTCTTAGACTCTTTTTTTAGTAGTGGACATTTTGGTTTAATATGTCCAGCTTTGTTGCAATGGTAGCACGTAGAAGTTTTATTCTTTGATTTATTGCTAACTTCTTCTTCTGATTCATCTGATTCAGATTTTTTATTTCTTCTCTTGAATTTGTTTCTCCTTCTTAGTATCCTTGTTAGCTTTTTAAATATGAAGGCTACTTCATCTTCATTCATTTCTTCTTCACTACTTGAGTTGTCTTTTAAGGTTTTGAAGTCTGTTGATTCTTGGGCTTTGGTTTTTCCATTCTTTTCATTCATTGCCATTTCATATGTAAGTAAAGAACCTATAAGCTCATTTAAGGAAGTAGTTTTCAGATTTCTTCCTTCAGTTATGGCAGTGGCTTTTGGTTCCCATTTTGGTGGCAGCCCTCTAAGAATTTTCCTAATCATCTCATAAGTAGTATAGGTTTTTCCTAGAGTATTTAGGTAATTGATTATGTGAGTGAACCTAGTAAACATATTAGTTATGGATTCATTCGGGTTCATCTTAAACGTTTCATATTCACTTGCAAGCATATCGATCCTATTATCCCTAACATCTATGGTGCCTTCGTAAGTGACTTCAAGCTTGTCCCATATTTCCTTAGCGGATTTGCAAGTCATTACTCTATTAAATTCATTGGCATCTAAAGCACAATATAGAGCATTCATAGCACTAGAATTTACTTGCAGCATCTTATAGTCTCTAAGTCTTTCATATCAATTTTCTCCTTAGGGACTTGTTTTCCATCAACTATCTTAGTGGGAATTTGGTCACCATCCATGACAACCTCCCAGGCTTTCCAATCCATGGTTTGAAAGTATATTTGTATTCTCTTTTTCCAAAATGTATAGTTGTGTCCACAAAAGATTGGAAGCCTAGTTGAAGATTGTCCCTCTTCAAAGGGAGCTACGCCTAAGTTAGCCATTTAGATCTTTTTATAGCTACTAATTAAGATTTTCTATAACCCCTCTCTGATACCATTTGAAATTAGAATAGCTTCCTAAGAGGGGGGTGAATTGGAATTAAAAAAAAAAACTTTCTTAATTCTTTTTAAGAATACTTAACTTCTTTTATTGTTTAACCAATTCTTTGACTTGTTTGTTTAATTTGTCAAACACACAATAACTTGGTTTCTTTTCTACAATCAATAACACAACTATTTAAACATTCAATCTTCAACCATATTATCCAAACCAATCAAACACAATTGAAAAGCAAAACAACCAAGTCAAGATTAAGATAACCACAACACTATTTAAATTGATGAAAGCATTCAAGATTCAGTGCTCTTGGAATATAAACTCATTCCAATCAATATCAAACTTTAGACAATATAACTCTCATTTTTTGTTTGGTTTGCAGCCCTCTAGTGAATTTGAATCAAACCCTGTATTAATGAATTTGTTTCTTCAATATGATGTTCAATATAAAATCTAATCACTCTTTCCAAATATTTAGAATTCAAATAAACTATTGGTAAATTTATCTTTGGGTGTTTCACCAAGTAACGTACTCTCATATGATTTTCGCAAAGTAAGGTTTAACCAATGTACTCCTTTTCGGTTTCCGCAATCCCAAATCAAAATTGAACCTTAAGTTTATTTAACTTCCAAATCATGTAGTTTGTATGTTTATCAATTAAACCATCAATGCAATTAAATATGTACTGAAAGTAAAGAGTAAGGAAAGAAAGAGTGAGACGAAGATTTTTACGAGGTTTGGCTCATACCCAGCCTACGTCCTCACCTTTAGTAAATCATCAAAGGATTCACTAAACATGTTCCCTTGATAGGCGGAACAATATATTTACAACACTCCTTAGTTAAGGTTAGAGTCCGCCTTCTCCAAATGATATCCCCTCGTTCGATCTCTCCTTAACCAGGCTAGAGCCCGCTTCTCTAAGCAATACCCCCTTGCTTCAAACAATCCTTAAAATCGTCAATTTACAAGAAATAAATCAAATAGATGCGTACAAATAATATCCACACAAAGAGCTGATTAGTACACTTTAGAAACAATTGTACTTTAATTTCAAAATACCAAAAGAATGAAGTAAGAAGCTCAATATAAATATCACCGGTTTACTTCTCTTTGATAAGGATTAAGAACTTAATTCAGATACTTTAGAGAAGATGTAAAAGCTCAGAAATTTCCCAATAAATTCGCAGCAATTCAGTACTTAGAGCATATAACAAGAGCTTTGAGTAAAAGAGATTTTGAAAGAATGTTCAATACTTGGTGTGTATGTGAAGATCATAAAACATCTATTTATAGACTTGAAAAACATTCACATTCGTGCTACCCAAGTTTACTTGGAGTGCCCTCCAGGTTTTCAAAAAGATTAGGGCGCAAATCAATTAAATTTGAAAATTAGAAGTTTAAAAAATCTGCCCGTTGCCGAACTTCGGTTGCCTGAAGTGCAACTTTGGTCGTCTAAAGTGAGTTCAGGAGCCTGTAGTTACAGGGTCAGGCACCTAAAGACACACTACCTATTTTGATTTTCTTTAGTAAAAATCTTCGGTCGCCTGAGGATTTAACCTCGGTCGCCTGGACAGTACAAAATCAGTTTTCTTCTTTCTTTTTCAAAGATATTTGGTTTCTTTGCTTTCTTACTTTTGAAAGATATTTTTCGGGGTTTTCAAAATAAAGTCTCTAAATCCATTTATGTCCCCTAATGAGTTTTATTGCATTCATAATGATATTTTTACCTTTGAAGTACTTACATGAAGATTTCCTAACAAATTAAACTCTTCTTGTTCTTTGAAAACTTCATGGTCATCTTGAAGCTTTGAGTTCATTCTATCTTCAGATGTCTTTGAACTTCCCTTTTTGATCACTTCATAACACATCACGTACTTTTGAGCTTGATGGTGATCTTTCAAAGCTTTGTTAAATTTGGCTTTCTAAGTTGCCTGAAACCATCATTACTTGAGCACATAATGATATTAAAACATTTTATTTGTTATCATCAAAACAAGAGGTGAAAGCCTTGTTAGGCTAACATTGAATCATTGGACTACCGAGCGTGGGGTATTGCTTGGAGAGAAGGGCTCCATCCTACTTGAAGGAGTGTGTAAACGGTTTGCTCTGCCCAATTAAGGGAGTGATATAGTGAAATCCTTGAGTGGTTTGCCTAATGCGAGGACGTAGGTAGGTATAGTCAAACCTCATAAAATCTTAACGTCTTCCTCTTCCCTAAATCTCTTTAATTTTTTTCATATATATAAATTGTGTGGATGTTTACTTAATTACTGGGAAAAAAATAGTTATTGGGAATTGCGGAAACCTTTATTAAGGAAAGCACGTTAATTGTTGAAATCTTGATTAAGGGAAGTACGTTGATAAATATCAAAAATTCATTAAACATACTTAAACACAAGCAACTTATTTGATATCAAAATCTGAATTTTAGAAGCTTGTTGAAATTTCTATTTTGTTTCATATTGTGAAATCAAGCTTACCTTATTGGTTGAGCGTTGGTTATTGCAAATCAATTATACTTGTGTGATTGTAATTAATTTAATCTGAAAAGTGTTATACTATATTAAAGTTTCCAAAGAAATTTTAAAAACCAATTTCACCTTCCTCTTGGGAGTACACCTTACTTATCAATATACCTTGGCAATGATCACCCTTGCAATATAACCGGTAAGGGAATTATGAAGATTAAGATGAACGGGTCAGTATGGAAGCTGAAGGATGTCAGATATATTACAAACCTGAGAAAGAACTTGATCTCAGTTGGTCAACTAGTAGATGAGGGATACATCACAACATTCATTTGCGATGAATGGAAGATTTCAAAGGGTGCACTGTCGATTGCATGAGGTACGAAAAGTGGAACGCTTTATGTGACTTCTAATATATGTATGTCTATTTCAATTGCTACAAGAAA
This sequence comes from Malania oleifera, assembly GCF_029873635.1. Lineage (NCBI taxonomy): Eukaryota > Viridiplantae > Streptophyta > Magnoliopsida > Santalales > Ximeniaceae > Malania > Malania oleifera. The sequence continues at coordinate 23,118,278 of NC_080417.1, read as the reverse complement.
TGTTGATAGCAACATTTGGCATTACCGACTCGGTCATATGAGTGAGAAGAGACTCAAGATGATGCACTCAAAAGGAAAGTTTAGTGATCTACAGTCAGTAGAGATTGATATGTGTTAGGATTGTATACTCGGGAAATAGAAGAGGGTTAATTTCTAGACATTCACTAGTACCCCAAAGAAGGAGAGACTTGAAGTAGTCTACTCAGATTTATGGGGACCGACGACCGTCTCATCCATAGGTGGAAGGAATTACTTCGTGACATTTATTGATGATCATTCTCGAAATGTATGGGTTTACTTTTTGAAATACAAATCTGATGTCTTTGATGTTTTCAAGATTTTGAAAGCAATGGTTCAAAATGAAACTAGTTTGAAAATCAAAAAGCTGAGAACCGATAACGGTGATGAGTATGATGACACTGGGCTCAAAAATTCCTCTATGAGCATGGTATCAGGATAGAAAGAACTGTGTTAGGTACGCCTTAGCACAATGGCGTAGCCGAGCGGATGAACTGATCGTTAATTGAAAAAGCCAGAAGCATGCATATGCTGTGAGGTTTATCATAGCAGTTTTGGGCAGAAGCAGTAAATACAGAAGCATACTTGATTAACAAAAGTCCATTAGTACCATTAGACAACAATCTACTAGAATAGGCATAAAGCAAAAAAAAGGTGAGACTTTATCATTTGAAAGTTTTTGGTTGTGTAGCATATGTGTATGTTAATGATCATGTTAGAAACAGCCTTGATCCAAAGTCCCCGAAATGCACCTACGTTGGTTATAGTAAAAATGAGTATATGTATCGCATTTGGGATGATGAAAACAAGAAGGTAACTAGAAGTAGAGATGTGATCTTTAATGAAAAGGTGATGTACAAAGACAGACACAAAATAGAACCCACAGAACCAGTTTATAATGAAACAACCTATGTAGACTTGGATGATGTCCTAGAAGATGTCGAGACACAATAACGAAACACTGAGAATTTTCAGGCAGAGGAGACACAACAGAAAAATGTTGAGATTCCTCGGGCATAGGAACCTGTAGAGCAAATTTTCGCACCATAATCTCCTACTCCAACTCTGGAGCTTAGGAGATCTTCTCGGTAGCATGTACCAAATAAGAGGTATATAAATTATTTACTTCTTACAGATGGAGAAGAACTTGAATGCTATGATGAAGCATGTCAGGTGGGAGATTCGAGCAAGTGGGAGCTTGCAACAAAACGTAAGAAGTATGAAATGAAGTCCCTCAACTCCAACAAAACGTAGGAATTAGCTAAGTTGCCCAAAGGTAAGAAGGCTCTTCACAACAAGTGGGTGTACAGGATCAAAGAGGAGCATGATGGATCCAAGAGGTACAAAGCCCAATTGGTGGTCAAAGGCTTTGAGCAGAAGGAAAGAATTGACTACACTACCATTTTTGCACTGGTTGTGAAGTTAACAACCATCATATCAGTCTTGAGCATTGTTGTCTCAGAGGGCCTAGATCTCAAGCAGTTGGATGTGAAGACAACATTTCTTCATGGTGATCATGATGAGGAGATTTACATGCAATAGTCAGAAGGATTCTCAGTAAAAGGTAAAGAAGATCTTGTGTGCAGATTGAAGAAGAGCTTGTACTATCTCAAACAAGCTCCCAAACAATGGTACAGAAAATTTGACAGCTTTATGCAAAGAAAAGATTTTCAGAAGTGTAATGCCGACCACTATTTCTACTTCAAGAGGTATCAGTCTAACCATATCATACTATTACTATATGTCGATGACATGTTAGTTACAGGACCAAATATATGAGAGATCAGGAAATTGAAGCAGCAAATGTCAGAGAAGTTTGACATGAAGGACTTAGGTTTAGCCAAGCAAATACTTGAGATGTGGATCTCCAAAGATAAGCAACAGGAAACGTTGTGGTTATCTCAGTCAGAGTATATTAGCCGTGTTTTACAGAGATTCAACATGAGTAGTGCTAAAGCAGTAAATACGCCATTAGCCGATCACTTCCGTCTTTCCAAGGATCAGGCTCCCCAAATAGACGAAGAGAAGGACTTCATGGCTAAGGTACCTTACACTTCAGCTATTAGAGTCTCATGTACGTCAAGGTTGGTACAAGACCAGACATTAGTCAAGCAGTGGAAGCTGTTAGTAGGTTCATGTCAAATCCAAGGAAGACTCACTAGGAAGCAGTGAGTGGATTTTGAGATATCTATGTGGCACTATTGATAAGTGCCTATGTTTCGACAAAGGAGATTTGAAAATTCAAGGGTATGTTGATGCCGCTTTTGCAGGTGAAATTGATCATCGCAAAAGCACCACCGGATATATGTTCACTGTTGACACAACAGCTGTTAGTTGGATGTCACAGATACAAAAGATTGTTGTTCTATCCACTATAGAAGCTGAGTATGTAGCAGTGACAAAAGCAAGTAAAGAGATGATTTGGTTTCAAGGTTTGTTAATAGAGCTCCTAATAAAGTAGGAGATAAATGTTTTGCACAGTGACAGTCAGAGTGCAATACATTTGGCAAAGAACTCTACATTTCATTTCAGAACCAATCAAATTAGATTACGTTATCAATTTCTCAGATCTCTATTAGAGGATGCAAAGTTGACACTGGAAAAAAATTCAAGGCAGTAGGAATCTGACAGATATGTTGACAAAGGTGGTAACTACAGAGAAGTTGAAGTTATACTGAACTTCAGTTAGTCTTCATGCTTGAAGACAGATTTGAGCACATCATTATCTATATACTGGTTGAGATAATATCTCCATCTCCAAGTGGGAGATTGTTAAGCTGAAATAGAAATGGAGAAAATGGAAACGCCTTGAAGAGGATGAGCTGCAGCGAAGGAGAATGATAATACCGTGTGCCAAATTCATTCCATAAAAAACACAATTATCATGTGCTAAAATAATCCATTAAATACCACGTGCTCTTTATCCCATTAGAATGCACTAACTCCTTTCCTTCTATATCTATCCCATATATCTATAAATATGAACATTTGTGTTGTGTGAATTGTGCAAGTGAAGTGAGTGAGCAAGGAGTGTGAGAGTGCTGAATGAGAGAGAAAGAAAAGCATGAGAAGAGTTGAGTTGAGCATGTGTCTCCTCCTTTTGTTTTTCTCCCAGGTTATAGTGTACTCGGTGTGCTTCGTGGACGTGGGTTAGATTAGATCGAATCACATGAATCTGGTGTTCTTATTTTGAGTGCTTATTTTGCTTGTGTGTGTGATTATTGTTCCTAGATCCCTAAAAAAGTTAAATAAAAACAATCCAACAAGAGTTTAAATAAAATAAACTGAACTTATAAAAAAACTTAAATGAAAATAAACTCAAACAAAATATTGTAATAACAAGAAATTAAAGAACAAAAAATAAATAAACAAGGGAAAAGTTAAAGAGTGAGTGAGAGAGAGAGAAAGAGAGAGATGAGAGAGAAAATGGTTGAATGGTTCTTCCCAACTGCTACTCCAACTCCCTTGTGCGGGCGACTGTCCTCCTAAAAGAACACACAAAACCTCCTTTTTGTTTAAAACCCTGTTCTTCTTTTTTGTAATGTTGTGTACAACAGCCCCTCTATTGACAGATATGGTGTATTCCCAAGGGGGGTGAATTGGGCATTTAAAGCTTTTTGGCTAAATTAAATTTACCATTCACCACAAATCATATCCCGTTCAAAATATAAACGTATATGTAAAATGATTTAAGTAACGAGTACAGACATACACGTGTGGAGCATATCTTATTTAAATTAAATGTATGTATATAAAATAATTATAACAATAAATGCATAAGCATACACGTACAGAATTTAAAGTGTGGAAATTAAATGTGTGTGTGTGTGAGAGAGAGAGAGAGAGACATAAACACAAAATTTTTAACGAGGTTCGGCAAATCCCGCCTACGTCCTCGTCTTGGGCAAATCACCCAAGGATTCCACTATCTGCTCCTTAAACCCATTATCTAGAATAAAACCACTAAACCTTTCATACCAAACTCTAGGAGCTTGCTTCAATCCAAACAAGGCTTTAGAAAATTTATAGACATGATTTGGAAATTTGTGGTTTTCAAACCCCGAGGGTTGTTTAACATAGACTTCCTCATTGATATAGTCATTTAGAAATGTGCTTTTCACATCTATTTGATATAATTTGAAGTTCTTAAAAGCATCATAACCCAATAACATCTAAATGGCTTTCATTCTAACTATAAGAGCAAATGTTTCCTCAAAATCTATGCCTTTCTCTTGGTTGTATCCTAAAGCTACTAGTCCAACTTTGTTTCTCACTACTATTTTGTTTTCATCTTTCTTGTTCTTATATATATCCATTTTGTTTCAATAACTGTATGATTTTCAGGTCTAGGAACTAATTTCTAGAATTTATTTCTCTCAAATTGATTTAATTATTCTTGCATAGATATCACACATGATTCATCCTCAATTGCTTCACTCACATTCTTAGGTTCTTCTTGTGATAAGAATGCAAAGTGACTAACCAAATTTCTAAGTAAAGATTTTGTAGCTACTCCACGTGATAGTTTACCTATGATTTGATCTATGGGGTGATTCCTTACATATTTCCATTCCCTAGAAAGCTCATTAACCTCTTTTTCTACTTGAATAGCCTTAGAAGATGTTTCGTTAACTTCAATGTTCTTATCAGAGTTATTTTCAATAGATAGTTTTTCTAATCTCTTACTTATCTCAATTTCATCCTCATCAAGCTTTTTGGAGAAGGGATTGGATTCATCAAACACTACATGGATGGATTCAATTACAGTCAATGTTCTTTTGTTATACACCCTGTATGCTTTACTATCTACGGCATAACCTAGAAAGGTACCCTCATCCAATTTGACATCAAATTTTCCTAGGTGTTCATTATCTCTAAGAATAAAGTATTTGCAGCCAAAGACATGAAAATAGAAAATAATTGGTCTATGGCCATACAACAATTCGTAGGGAGTTTTATTCAAAGTGGGTCTAATAAGAACTCTATTCAATACATAGCAGGCAGTGTTCATTGTCTCAACCCAAAAATACTTAGGTAATTTATGTTCATTAAACATAGTTCTAGCCATTTCCTGTAAAGATCTATTCTTTTGCTCAACTACCTCGTTTTGTTGTGGAGTTCTAGGTGCTGAAAAGTTATGAGATATACCCTCTATGTCACAGTAGTTCTCTATACCCTCATTTTTAAATTTTGTGCCTCTACCATTTCTAATGTGTCTAATTTTGTATCCCTTTTCATTTTAGATTTTCTGCAAAGTCTAGTAAATTGTTCACAAGTTTCATCTTTATGTGCAAGAAATAGTACCCAAGTAAACTTAGAATAGTCGTCAACAATAACGAAAGCATATAATTTGCCACCTAGACTTTTGAGTTGGATTAGGACCAAATGAATCTAAGTGCAACATTTAAAGTAGCCTAGTGGTGGAGATAACTTTCTTCTTCTTAAAGCTAGATTTTACTTGTTTCCCTAGTTGACATGCATCACATATTTTATCTTTCACAAATTTTGTCTTAAATAATCCCTTAACTAATTCTCCTTTAACTAGTTTAGATAATAAGTCCATCTTTGCATGTCCTAATCTATTATGCCAAAGCTAACTAGCTTCATTTATAGCAAAAAAGCAAATTACAATGTTGAGAAGCAAGATTATCAAAGCTAGTGATGTAGACATTTTCATGACGATCAACAGTAAACAAAATTTTGTTTTTAGATTTATTCTCTACAGTGCATTTGTCATGTTCAAATGAAACTCTATAACCTTTATCACATAATTGACTTATACTTAACAGGTTATGTTTTAAACCATCTACTAGTAACACATTATCAATCACAATGGAAGGTTCCTTACCAACCTTACTAACTCCAATGATTCTACCTTTTGCATTGTCGCCGAAGGTGACAAATCCTTCATCCTTAGGCGTGATGGATGGGAATTTAGCTTTATCTCTGGTCATATGTCAAGAACATCCACTATCCATAAACCATCTATCCTTTGAAGAAGATGATCTCAAGCACACCTGCAATGGACATTCACTTGATTGGCACCTATATTTTCTTAGGTCCATGGGGGTTGGTGCTAGACTCTCCTTTGACTTTCTAGACTTTCTTAATTTTGACATTTTTATTCTTAAACGGATAGTCAAATTTTATGTGACCTAACCTCTTACATTTAAATCATGTAGTATATCTATAAGACTTTTTAGTTGGAACATAAGATTTTTATTTTCTCACAAAGTATCCCATGAAAAGATGTTTCTTTATGAGATTTTCTTTTCTATTAAAACTAAGACCTTCCTTATCTAGGGAATTTCTTTAAGTTCCAAGAAGTCTTCCAAAATTATTTTGACCCTCTATGAATTTATAAATAATTTTAGATTTATCTTCCAAATTTCTTTCTAACTCCTCAATTTTCAAATCTTTGTTTTTTATTAAGGATGCATAAGATTCATTTTATCTTTCCAACAACTTTGAAAATTCCTTTAATTTCAATTTCAAATCAGAATTTTTCTTAGTCATTTTCTCAAACATTTTAAGAGTATATAGATATTCCTATTACAATTCATCATATGAGATCATGCTATCATCATTATCAGAATCACTAGAATAATATGAAGAAGTTGAACAAAAAGATTGTACCTCGCAGTCTTCGTGAGCCATTAACACAGATTTGCAGTCTGATCGTAGCAAGATTCAGAATCTGAACTGTTGGTGCTGTGAGTGCCCCAATCGACCTTTAGTGTCTTCTTCTTCTTTTTGAACACTTTCTTTACCTGCGGACATTCTGGCTTGATGTGCCCAACTTCTCTATAGTTATAGCATGAAGGAGGATCATCCTTTACTTCCTTCTACTCAACTCTCCTTTTTCTGTTTTTGAGTCCTAGAATTTTCCAGTATATTTCATGTTCTTTTTTAGAAACTTTCCGAACTTCTTAGTTAGAAGAGCCACATTATCATTATCTTCTGATTCTGAATAGCTTTCTTCACTAGAATTGCTAGATGAGGCTTTAAGTGCTGTTACTTTCTTAGTTTTACTCTACTCACTCAGTCTTTCATTTATTGACAGCTCGTATATGATGAGCGACTGGATCAACTCATCTAGTGTCATTGCTTTCAGGTTATGTCCTTCTGCTATCGTTGTAGCCTTTGCCTCCCAGACTGGTGGTAATCCCCTAAGATTTTCCTAATCATTTCATAAGTGGGGTAAGTTTTACCAAGAGCATGTAATGAATTTGTAATGTGAGTGAACCTGGTGTACATGGATTATATTGATTCACTAGAAGACATTCTAAATGCTCCATATTCACTTGTTAACATGTCTATTCTACTATATTTTACATCTTTAGTCCCTTCATATGTGACTTCTAATTTATCTCATATTTCTTTAGCAGTTGTACATGTCATGACCCTAATAAATTAATTTACGTCTAAAGAATAATATAACAGATTCATTGCAGTAGCATTTATTTGAAGAGCTTTCATGTCCTCATTTGTGTATTCATCCTCTGTCTTAGGTATATTTTCTTTCTCTAAAATTTTCATAGGAATATGATTTCCTCTAGAAACAACTTTCCATACTTTACAATCAGCATTTTGAATAAAGATTCTCATTCTTTGTTTTCAGTATGTGAAGTTAACACCACAAAAGATGGGTGGTCATGTGGATGAGTGTCCCTCACCGAATGGAGTTACACCGACGTGTGTCATTGTAATCTTTTACAAAAACAAATGGTCAAGTCTAGTGTAACCTCGCTCTAATACCAAATGTTAATTTAGGTGTAATCCCAAGAGGAGGGTGAATTGGGTATTTAAAAATTACTTAGGAATAATTTATCACTTAATCCCTAATTTAATATTTAACAAAATAATCACAAGTTAGGGAATACTTAGATTTCAATTTATTACACTATCAAATACAATTAATTAAAATTAATATCTTAATAGACTCAGTGATACCCAATTAATTATTAAGTGCACGTAGTATTTAGCAACACACATACAGATAAGATTGACAATTAAACGCAAAAGGAAATTAAAAGAAGATGAGGGAAGAGAGATGCAAACTTAGATTTTTATGAGGTTCGGCCTACCCCAACCTACGTCCTCACCTTGAGTAACCCACTCAAGGATTCCACTAATCCCACTCGTTTAACTAGTACGAAACTTCCCTTTACAATCTGCTGCTTACATGAGGCGTAGCTTCCTCCTCAACCTCGATTAATAACCTAAACCGTCAGTACAGTAAAATGATTACAATTTTTTACAAACTCAAATGTTTCTTAACAAGCTAGTGAGTACAATAAATTTCTAAAACACACTCATAGGATATAATATGAAGTTCAATGAGTGTATAAAATGTTTTCAATAACAAATATATGACCTTCATGTGAACTGAATATATGATAGGCTTGCTTAATATATATGATCTTTGTATATAAAAATCTATATGGTAAGCTTGCTCCAAAGATCTAAACTTTATTCAAAAAATTTCTCCACAAAAATATATCAAAATTATGTATTTTGGAGACTTCAAGATTTTGCTCTCAAATAATTTTTGCAATGATAAAATACGATGAAATCCTTGAATAAATTATAAGCGTAAATGCTTTCAAATATTTGAGCTTTAGCAACAAATTTTTCCAAATAAACTTTTCAAGTAATAGATAGATGAAGAATAAGAGTTTTTCTTCTCAATGAAATATTAGATATAAGAATATAAGAGATGAAAATCTTTTGATATAAAGATTTAATACACAAAGAAGCTATTTATGTATCAAACTTCAATACCCAAAGATTGCTTGCAAGATGTGTATATGAATGCCCTTTGAAAATTGATGTGAATGCATTGGAATACAAGGAAAGTTTTTGCAATCAGTTCAAAACTCTCAAGAAATATGCAAAAAGTGACAGCCTAGGGTTTAGAAGTTGTATTTATAGGTATTCTCGTTATCTAGGAGAATTCTGGCTATTAGATCATTTAAAATAAATGATTTATCCATGTCCGTGCTGGAGCATCGTTCTGCGTGATGTACTCGTCGACAAGTGGATACATTCATTGACGAGTGTTCAACACTTGTTTGGCGACGAAGCCAAGGGATTCATCGATGGGTGGATTGTCCAAGATTTTTAAGTTCCCAATATTTTCTGGTCGACAAGAACAAAGCGTTCAGCGACAAGTGGCCTTTAGTCATTCATCAACGAGATCACGGGAATCGTCAACAAGCTACATGTTAATCAACCCAATTCAACCTAGGTCAATACATATGAATGTGTCATGAAAGTCTTTTAAGCACACAAGCAAGACATAAGATTTATCTATTATAAGTTCATTTATTGCTATAAAAATAATTCAAAAAATAATTTCCCTTTATGATATTACCAATAAGTTCTAGGGACTATGCTTATAGAAAAAAGAAACTTTAATACAAAGATTAAGCAAGCGAGATTTTTCTGGTGAACAATTAAGCACAGAACATATTATAACTAGCAAGACCAACCATATGACACCAAACATGATATTTTAAGGCAAGATCATATGGATAAGCATTACATTTCACTTAAGATTTTCTGTGGTAAAAAACAAGTCATTATGCTTTAAAGATACAGCCATAGTAAGTTCAAAAGAGATCTAAGCCAAAGATAGAATTTTAAAATCAAAAGCTCCCCCTTTCAATTTGAAAGTTAGCTTAGATGCAAACAAATGCTTGTGTCTATCAAGGATGATATCACTAAGTGTAAAAAGAATATAGGCATGCATTTTGATTCTTTACACATTTATACTTAATGTTTGAATAAACCAATTTTATCATCCAGTAAGAGTTATTCTATTTGAAATAGTCAATCCTATGAAACATACATGCATCAGAAATCCAAATTAAACCATTTGTGTTCATAAACCCCAAGAACAATCCATATCATCTCATATATCCATAAAAATGTGATATAATGTTCATGGTTTTCACAAGAGCCTTAGGACTCAAAAAAAAAAAAAAATTGATGATCTGATGCACATGAAATTCATAAGATTGTTCAATTAAACCTCCTTTTCTTTCAAGCCGGCTCAGCTCCCCTTTATATTTTCAAGCAGACATAAGTGCATTTTATGGTTAAGGATGATTTTCATTTAACAAATCATTCATCATATATTCATCCTACATTATAAAACTTAGCATGCAAGAGACAATGTGGCTTGTCATAATCAAAACAGGGATCGAACTCAAAGAGTCAACACCCTCCTTTAATTTTCATGGCTGCCCTTTGCTCTTTAAAAGCTCATGGCCCATTAAGTCTTTTTCTAGCTGCCCTCTCAATTTGTTTGCATGGCATATGCAAAAAATTAAGCCTGAAATCCAATTGCACAAAGTAGCTCTAACTCTAATTTAATTTCACACAACCCATCTTCATTTCACTTCCCACTAAAAGGCCTAATAATTCCCCAAAGCTCCTTTATTATTCTGCACAACCCAGCACATTTAAATTGCATGGCCTATGCATTTTGCATGGTCCTTATGTAGACTTTTCTTTCCAGACCTCCTTTCCTTATTTTATGGTGTACGATTTGTGTAACAGGAGCAATGACTTCAAGCCCGATTTCGGCCTTGATGTAGTTAGTATCTCTCAAAACACAAAACATTAAAATTGTAGAGTATATTTTTCTTTTTGTTGCATATCATCTTCAATCATCTCAATCGGAGCTCAAATGAGAGAGTTATGCTCAGATTACAAAGTAATGAAGAAATTGTTCATAATAGCCCAATTAGCTTCATTTTGCACTTAACGCCTCCATTTGTATCATTTTGCATGGCCTGCTTGACTTCTTTAATTCTCAAAATACCTTGTAATAATTAATACTAAAACTCATAAGTTTAAGGCAAGTATAGGATAAAAAATTCAAATATTATAAATTGAACTCAATATTGAAATATTGGACATAATTAGACACTTAAGTGATATTGCAATCTTTAATTCATGATTTTAAACACCTAATTACTCAACTTTGATGCGTAATCATACCCCCCAAGCTAATGTTTTGCTAGTCTCTAGCAAACAACGTGAATACATTCATATAAAGGAAGTAGCAATCATAATTCCAATACTTTCGAAAATCACATGCTATAAAATATGTTTAATGAGTCTAGGAGCATAGGAAAAAGACTCATCTAAGTTAAGTATCAATTGAAAGATTTATACACTATTTAATAAACCAATCAAGGTAATGGAATGTAACAAAGCTCACGTGCATGAGAATAATGCTAGAATTCCAAGATTGATTACCAATAGACATTAACAGTTTCAATCACAACAGTTAATTTGAGACAACCGCATAGTCTTACTCTTATTCAAAACCATTGTAGTGGCGGCTTTCACATTATTACACTTTAGAAGGTACCCACTTTCTTTAGGATCCTGTTAGTAAGTAGTCGTTTCCAGTACATGAATATACAACAGTGGCTTTCGCGCTATTACACTTTAGAAGGCACCCACTTTTTTATATAGTTAGGACGCTGGTAATAGGTAGCCCTTTCCAATACACAATTGTTTCCCTCTTTTTATTTATTTATTTATTTTTGTTCTTTTCTCTCTTTTTCTTCTTTTATTTTTGCAATTAATCCTTGACTTGTTTATTATTTTCATTTGCTTCAAACTTCTTCTTTTTCTCTTTTTTTTTCCTAAGCCATTAAAATACGATTCATTAGAGTCTCAAACAATTGAAGTATACATCAACCAAACACAATCTAAGGTAGTCTTTCTAAGTATTATGACCTGTGTAGTGTGTGTTTAGCAAAAATTTCAACATCCTTCCCTTGGTTGAAACTAAATGAAATAGATAAATTTTCCTTTTGATTTAAACTCTGATTTGCACTACATCCTGCATGTTCCATGTCCTAAAAAAAGAAAAAAAAAAAATACTTGTAACGTTCACAAATAAGGAATTTAGCATGCTCGGAGCTCAATATCAACATTTCCCAAAGATAGACCAAACTAACATGCAAACATCACATGCAATTAATTATCACATTAAAATTCTATCACATTGTAGCACACAATTGCGCATGCATATTCCCCCCCTCCCCCCCAAAATTAATAGAAACATTGTCCTCAATGTGAAAACATAAGAGAAACGAAAGAATAATAATGAGGGAAGTAGAGAAGTACCTAGGTAGAGAAGTAAGGGGAAAGAAAAACTGAAATTAAGGGAAAATGTACCTAAAAATAAACTAAAAATAAAACAAAATGAAATAAAGAAAAGAAAAACATCACAGTATGTCTAGAGGAGGTTCAGGAGGAATTTCATCTAGTGGGTACAGATTTATAAATTGAACTGGCGAGTCTCCAAATTTGAGTTGTCACAATGAATCTATTTTGTTACCTGCAAAGAAATCATCTTCAAATAAATCAATGCTCTCCAAAGTATCAAACAAAACATTTGCAAATTGACTTTCTTGTTTTAATAAGAAATAATCTTTTGAAATTGAAATAGCTTCCCAAGAGGGGAGGTGAATTGGGATTTAAAATTTGTTTTCCCTTTTTTCTTAGTTCTTTTGAGTTATAACAATAATCAAAACTTAAACACAATCACAAAATTTATCTAGAGTAATCACAATCAAAACAAAATTATTAACTACTCAATGCTTATAATAATATCCTATATCAATATGAAAATTTGCTTAACTTGCATAAGTCATGTATCACAATCACACTTCTTCCTAATATTTAGCTTTAAATAAACTTTCAGATTAATGAGTTAAGGATGATCAACCAACGTAATCCCTTTCGATTTCCGCAATCAATGCTGATCAATTCAAAACAAATTACCTTCCGGCCTATTTAACAACCAAATACTCAAAATTTATGAATTTTAAAACCACACAAATTGTATCTTTTACTTGAAAAATAAATAGTAAGGAAGAGAAAGAAGAACACAAGGTTTTGTGCGGTTCGGTTTCAACACAACTTACGTCCTCACTCTTGGCAAAACCACCAAGAGATTCACTATCACTGTTCCTTTACCAGGCGAAACAATAGCAATTACAACACTCCTTTAGTTAGGCTAGAGCCCGCCTTCTCCAAACAATATCCCCTTATTTGGTCCAACGATTCAGCACTTGAACTGTCAATCAACCTGTTAAAAAGATATAAAACAAGGCGGTCAAGAACTTGCTCCTCAAAGAGCTTGTTAGTACAAATTAAAAAACTATGTATTTCAGTAAATTCAGAATATAAATTTCAGAATGGAGCTCTAAAAATTTATGACCGTAAGTATCTTTCAATAAATGAAAGAATCAACAATTGATGCACAAACTCAGTGAGAAACTCAGCAAAACTTTAGAGATTTTCGTGAATGATGAAAGCAATAGATAGCTTTCAAAAATTCAGTAAGCTTTGAGAGAGTATAAGAGCTGAAATGATTTCTTGGTAAATTGATAAACCTTAAGGGTATTTATAGATGAAGAAAGACTTCTTACTTGTTCCCCAAGTTTACTTGGAGTAGGGTCCGAGTTGTAAATTAATTTGAGTTTCAAATAATTTAAATTTCAAAATTATGCCCATTGAGAATTTTGAAAAATGTCGCGAGCCAGACGACTGTGAAGTCCTGACAATCATCTGTCCATGTATAACGTTCATATTTTTTCCAAACAAAAGAGTGGCAGTCGACTATCCTCATGTTGGCAGTCGTCTGTCACTAGAATAATTTAGTTTTAAAACAACTCAGTAGGGTGGTAGTCGTCTGTCCTCAGCTTGGCATTCGTCTGTCACCAGAACAACTTAGTTTTAAAACAAACTCAAAATGGTGGCAGATGTCTAGCAAAACATGTACAGGCATCTCACTTGACACTGACAGTCGTATGTCAAAACCTTGATAGTCGTCTGTCAAGCTTCTAACTTCAGTTAAAATCCTCTAAATTTGCCAGTCGTCTGTCCATAGATAGACAATCGTTTGTCAGCTAGCTGTAAGTCAATTTTTGATTTATTTCTCTTTTGTTTAATTAAGCTTGGAATTTTGACTTAATTTAACTCTTGGAAAACATGTTCCAAGGTTCTAAAAACTTCATATTTCTAAGTGTCTTTGCTTAATGAGCTTCAAAATGAAAATTTATATTTGAACCAACTTGAAGTACTTACAAAGACTTTGTCCTAATCTGATTTGACACTTTCCTTGCTTCGAGTCCTTTCAATACTGCTCTTCAATCTCTCTGACTTCTATGAGCTTTCATTATGGATCTCTGGTATTCACATGTGATTTTTCTTATTCCTTTATCCTTGTAAGTTTTCATGTCAGGGTATGGAAAATTTGAGCAAATCATCTTTACCTGAAATAATATCACTTGAAAATTCATTAAATAACTTTACTTTATTATCCTCAAAACCAAAAGTTTGTAAGCCTAACTAGGCCAACATCTTTACTCAGTATGTTTTCTAGGAAATTCACTTTTTTAAGAACCAGTCTCTGAGGAAAATGTGTCAGAACAGTTACCTTTGGTTTTTCAGAAACACCAACATTAAAATTTTTACCTGATTCCTTGAAAGTTGAACTCTTACCATTCTAATTAGCTTCCCTATATGGTGTACCAGTCACCTTACCACTGTGGAGATTTGCTTTGACATTACAATCCTTGACATTTATTCCAATAGAGGATGACAGTTTCATGGCTTCAACTTGCACTTGAGTGTTTGGCTAGGCTTGAGATGGGGATTTACCTTTCTCTAATGCACTTAATGTTGTGTTTAGCCTAGTCAAAATTGTAATAATCCAAAAAAAATTAATTAATTAAAAAATAATTATTAATTAAATAATACAATATAATATAATAATATATTAATATAATATAATATAATATAATATACTATAATATAATATTATAATATTATTATATATATATATATATATATATATATATATCTGTGTGTGTGTGTGTGTGTGTGTGTTAAAAGATCAGGATGCTTGGAAGCATCCTGATCTTTTTTCACCCCCTCCCTCACCATTCTCTCTCTCTCTCTCTCTCTCTCTCTCTCTCTCTCTCTCTCTCTCAATTTCTCTTCCATTTCTCTGCAAAATTGAAGAACGGACATCATTCCCGGATCCCAATTATGCTCTTCAAAGATTTGATCGAGAAAATTTCGTCTTCTACACGCCATAAGCACACTCCAGAATTAGAGTAAGTGAAGTGTCATGATGTCCTGGAGCGCAGGTGCCCCGGGATTGGCAAAATAAAAATTATTTTATATTTTCAGAAAAAAACAAGAATATTGGAATTGCTACTAACTTTTTAGTATGATTAGAATACTTGATTACTACCCAATTAAGGGTAAAATCGGTCTGCATTACCAAAGTTGGGATCAAGAGTTCGATTACGCGGGGAAAGGTACGAGCACCCCCTACACGCTCGTTCTTATAAATGGTACCTAATTAATTATAAAATTATCCTAAAGTAAATTTAAAAAACCTTTTAGGTTACTCCTTTTATAAATTTACAAATACACATGCAAAATAAATAAATAAACAAATTATACAAAAATATATACGTAAAGCTTAAAAAACTAGCAATCATAAGGAAAAAATCGAAAATAATTTACAAAATACACTTCCAAATTTTGAAAATCTTATAGGATTTTTCTAAGTATTGAAATACTAGTTTGGGAGATTTCAATATATGTTAATAGGATAATAAGCTGAGATATTAAACTACCACACATAATATTAATCACGTGGACCGTAAAACGGACACGTGGATACCCGGTGCGTAATCCAAATAACACATGTCTGTCCCTATGTTATGGCGCAGTGGAAAGACATCAGCAAATAAGAAGGAGTATCGGGGGTTCAATTCCAGGTAGATACACTTACGGAGCCAGCGATACTTGTGGATGGTGAGAGTTTACTCTGTGAACCAGCAGGTACTGTGGATGTTAAGAGTTCGCTCTGTGAGTCAACGGAAACCGTGAATAGTGAGAGTTCTTTGTAAGCCAACGGAGATCGTGGATGATAATGAAGATATGTCCCAAGGGTCGGATTGGCCGAACGTCCAACTGATGCACGGAAGCCGTGTCCCCATTCCGGACTTTACCCTTATCAGCGAGACTTAGGGATGGAGGACGCTGATCCGTAGATTTGGTGCCGCACCAGGGGGTCTGAAGGGTTCGTTGGTAGCTGAAATTCCTATGTAATCAATAATAATAATAATAATACATGTCTACTAAAATATTACAAATATTAAAATAAGTAATAAAGTACCGTAATAAAATATATATATATATATATATAAATATTAAAAATACTGAAGATAAAATAATACCATATAAAAAAATACCTTAATAAGTAAAATTTAATATAAGCATAATAATAATATCGTAATATTTTATATACTATCATACTAAATACAATAGCAAATTACTAAATATATACCAAAATACTAAACTTGCCATGATGATAAATACCTTTTTATATGAACATGATAAAATACTAATACTAAATATCTTAAAGTGCTAATACGAGTATTCATACATTAAACATAACCACCAACAATAACGAATGCCCTAAGTAATTAAAATTGAACATACATCAACAATGAAAACCCTACATGAAAGACATGAACATGAATACTAACTATAAGAATAAATATTATAACATAATAGTATATGCATAAAAAAAACAATAAAAATTTAAACTTGAAGGAATATTATGAGAACAAAAATCCTGCAACAAGAAGAATAAACCAATTAATATTTACACCAAATATAAAAATTAAGCAACAATAAAACTTTTTTTAAAAAAAAAAACATGAATATTAATAAAAACCCTTCAACTAATAATTTTAATATATCACAAAAATAAACAAAGAAAAATTTAAACTTTACATAAGGCGAATGTGTGCATGTGAGAGTGGA
Organism: Malania oleifera; assembly: GCF_029873635.1. Lineage (NCBI taxonomy): Eukaryota > Viridiplantae > Streptophyta > Magnoliopsida > Santalales > Ximeniaceae > Malania > Malania oleifera. The sequence continues at coordinate 23,101,376 of NC_080417.1, read as the reverse complement.
AAGCGTTCACAATGGATGTGTTGTGCATGTGAGCCCAGGGAACTCACCAAGGGGTTGCAGGGACTGAGTATGGATCGTCGGAGGTCCAACAGCAGATGGAGATGACGACGGTGGTTGGAGGCTAAGCAGGGGGCGTCGTGGGGACACAAGATGAGCTCGACGATGGTGGAGAAGAGTTGTTGGGGCTGCCTTGAGCTTCCTCGTGGGCTGCTGGCATGAGAGCGAGAGAGATGGGGGGCGATGCAGGAGAAGGAAGAAAGGGGCTCGAGTCTGGCTGTGGAGTTGTTGTGGTGGCCGGAGGAGGGTGACTATACTTTGCTGGCATAACTGGATCTGCAGGGCGTGTTGGTGTCTCGTGGAGGTTTGCCGGAGATGGGTGTCGTGAACGCCTAGGATCACCACCGGAGAGACTGATTCGGAGTTGCAGAGGCTTGACGGACGTGATTTGGTCATGCGTGAACAGTGGGAAGCCAAAGGTGATGGTCGTGCAGCTGGGAAGTTGACGGGTAATATGGAGATGGCTGGACGGTGGCTGGAGTTTGCTGTGCGGCCTTGGGAGATGGAAGAGAGATGAGAGCGACTAGGGTTGTCGTCTGCCAGAGAGATGAGAGAGAATGGAGAGAGGAGGGAGAGCAAGGAGGAAGATAGGTTTTTTTTTCCTTTGGTGAGAAAGTTTTTTTTTTTTCTTTGGTGAGCCTCCGCCCCTCTTTGTGTGTGAGCCCCCCTCTCCTTTTATTAAAAAAAAATTCAAAATCCTAACATGTGCCGCCCCCTTTTTTATTTTTATTTTGCACCTTTTTTGTAATAATAATAATAATGTAATATTAAAAAACAATGATAATACTAATAATAGAAATAGTTAAAATAATAATAATAATAATAATAATAATAATAATAATAATAATCTTATTTTGCCCGGGCAAAAATATGGTGTTTACAGCTGTCCCTCTATATAGGCTTCATTGCTTCAAGGTAACAGTAGGAGCTCTTCTCCGTTACCTTTAGCAACAAGCTTATAAAGATAAATGACACTTATTTTAGTCAGACCACACAACTGCCTAGGGCTTTTCAATCAAGTACTGTTCACTTCTACCAATCATGGATAACAAGGCAATCTAAGAATGTTCAGCGCGATCCTCTGGAAAATGACTTCTTGAATGAACAAGGTAATCCAACTGATATTTTTGAAAGAGTCAATAGAAACTGAAGAGGATGACTTGCATCGGATTTGAGAACTCAAATGCCGAAATATATGATGATGACTTGCACCAGATGTGAGAACCCGAGTGCTGAAATATATGATAATGACTTGCACTAGGTGTGAGAACCCGAGTGCCGAGGTATATGATGATGACTTGCACCAGGTGTGAGAACCCGAGTGCCAAAGTACATGAGAATAACTTGCACTGGATTTGACAACCCAAGTTTCGAAGCACACAATAATGACTTGCACTAGGTTTGAGAACCTGAGCGCCGAAGTACATAAGAACAACTTGCGCTGGGTTTGAAAACCCAAGCGCCGAAGCACACGAGAATGACTTGCACTAGGTATGAGAACCCAAGCGCCGAAGCATATAAATAATAACTTGCATCAGGTTTGAGAACTTGAGCGCCGAAATACATGAGAATAACTTGCACTAGGTTTAAGAACCCGAGCGCCAAAGTACATGAGAATAACTTGCACTGAATTTGAGAACTATTGTGCCGAAGCACATAATAATGACTTGCACTAGGTTTGAGAACCTGAGCGCCGAAGTAGACGAGAATAACTTGCACTGAGTTTGAGAATCCAAGCACCGAAACACATGAGAATGACTTGCACCAGGTTTAAGAACCTGAATGCCGAAATACATGAGAATAACTTGCATTGGGTTTGAGAGCCCAAGTGCCGAAGCACACAATAATGACTTACACTAGGTTTGAGAACTTGAGCGCCGAAGTAGATGAGAATAACTTGCATTGGATTTTAGAACCCGAGCGCCGAAGCACATGAGAATGACTTGCACCAGGTTTAAGAACCTGAATGCTGAAGTACATGAAAATAACTTGCACTAGGTTTGAGAACTCGAGCGCCAAAGTTCAATAGAATGACTTACATCGGGTTTGAGGACCCGAATGCCGAAGTACATGGGAATAACTTGCACTGGGTTTGAGAACTCGAGCGCATAAGTACAAGAAAATGACTTACACCGGGTTTGAGGACCCAAGCGCCAAAGTACACAAGAATGACTTGCACTGGGTTTGAGAACCTGAGCGCCTAAGTATATGAGAATGACTTGCACTGGGTTTAAGAACCCAAGCGCTGAAGCACATGAATAATGACTTGCACCAAGTTTGAGGACGTGAGCGCCAAAGTACACGAGAATGACTTGCACTGGGTTTGATAATCCGAGCGCCGAAGAACATGAGAATGACTTGCACACAGTGTGAGAACCCAAGCTCTGAAGCACATGAATAATGACTTGCACCAGGTTTGAGGACCTGAGCGCCGAAATACACGAGAATAACTTGCACTGGGTTTGAGAACCCAAGTACCAAAGCACACAATAATGACTTGCACCAAGTTTAAGAACCTGAGTGTAATGACTCGAAAAAATAATGGTATTTAAATAATAAAGAGAAAGAGAGGAAAATGGGAATAGAAAAGAGGGCGCAGCAGACTTCGTTGACGACGTGCCAATATAGGCTCGTCGATGAGAAAATACCGAGAGGTTGTTTTGGACAACTCTGAATTTCGTCAACGAATGAGAGAGCTTATCGACGAATTTTCTTTTGACTTCGTCGACAAGGTGACGTGACTCATCAATGAGGCTCATAGTATAAATAGCCCAAAACCTTGAATTTTACGCAGAAAATCAAAATAATTCTCTCTCTCTCTCTCTCTCTCTCTCTCTCTCTCTCTCTCTCTCTTCGATTTCAGCTCCAACGTTCACCAAATCGACGATATGAGACCACCACGACGCTCCTGGAGAAGTTCTCTCCAAATCTACTGGAATAAATTGTTTGTGGGATCGAGTTGAAATTTGTCTCTGGATTAAGGTAAGGTCTTTTATTCAATATTTGGTCTTTCCACAATTATAGGAAATGATATACACAAAGAAACACTAAAGTTCAGTTATAAGAGTTGTCGATTTTAAGGTGTTAAAAAAGGAATCCTGCGGGTGCAGGACGAGGGTATTATAGGGGGTTTCTTCTCAGAAATCAGGTAAGAGAATAAACTAAAACAGTTATTTTCCATGAAAATCATTATTATTTATCAGCAAATTAATTTTCAAAAAGTATGTATAATATATATGAGAAGATTGGTAAAAATGCATATTTGGAAAAATACTGCTATTATGTTGAAATGTATATATATGTATGAAATGCCAGAAATTATGATTTTAAAATATAATGTATGGCATGAATATTATTTTACGTGGAAAGTATTATAATATGACAATTTTATGAATGAAATATGTTTTCAGAAATTATGCAATAATGTAGTACATTACAGTTTCAAAATACATGATAAATGATTTATTTATTTAGAATGATATTTATGAAATATTCGGCGCAAGGTCGTATGTATATGTTTGATTTTGGCTCAAGGTCACAAATATAAAAATAATCGGCAGAAGGTCGTATGTGTTATGTTATTATAGAAAATGTCATCAATCTATTTATATTAAATTGTATATTATCATGTATTATATATTATCAGAATATGAATGATAGTTCAGTTCAGTTACAAGAGCATGATACCGTAGCTATACAGATCGGATATTATGTTCAGACTTGTGCTAACCGCCCCACAAGGGGGTGAGAGACGGATAGTCGATGTGGCTTTCAGTGTAGAGTTGTAAACATCCACCTGATAGTCCGGACCAAGGTGTGGCGGGTCCATCGTACTTACAGACATTTTTGACTGGGCAGTGGTCAGCCAGCCATTGTCGAGCCCCGTCTTCAGATTGCACAACCCGTCATAGATGTAATACATGACATCGGCTAGCTACATCTTGGGTAAATTTCAATATTATCAGTTATATCGAACATTTCATGATCAGTATGAATTATTAGAAATTATGAAAGTTATGATTATTCAATATGTTATGATGAATATTTTCAGGTATATGAAATGTACTGTATATGTATAATTGTATCAAATATTCATGTTATCATATAGTTGTATTTAGTTTATTTTTCCTTACTGAGAAATGTCTCACCCCCGAACATTAAACAATTTTCAGGAAATTCAGAAAGACCGGCAGATCGACACCGCCATTGAGAGGATAAGTTTTGATCTAAAAATAGGAAACTTACGTTCTAGGTTCCTAGATTTTAATCTATTTTTGGATTTTTGGGGAGATTGTATATAAATACAGTGTTTTGGATTATAGTTGACTCAGGTATTATGTATTTTGTGGTTATGAGAATGATGATTTACATTTACAGCTGCCTAAGTTCCGCTGTGTATGATAGACATCCCCGTTACCTACGGGTTCGGGTTGACTATTTTATTTATTATGTTTTATTATATTATATATAAGCAGGTCATTACACTGAGCGTCGAAGTACATACGAATAACTTGCACTAGGTTTAAGAACTCAAGTGCCGAAGCACACGAGAATGACTTGCACTGGGTGTAAGAACCCAAGCACCGAAGCACAAGAATAATAACTTGCACCAAGTTTGAAGACTTGAGCGCCGAAGTACACGAGAATGACTTGCACTGGATTTAAGAACTCGAGCGCTGAAGCACACAACAATGACTTGACTTAGACTTGGGTCATTTGCCCCAATATTCAAACATTAGTGAAACAAGGGTTACTTGGACAATGATGAAAAGAGATGTACGGCAAAACAAGTATGACTGAATGATGCCATATGAAGCATGAATGTTGTTATCGGTGATGCTAGAATGCAAGGGTGCATGCATGCTGTTTGATATGATACCAGAAAATGGGGATATGTATGCATGTTACATGATACGAAATGTATGCATTTTTTATTTTATCTTTTTATTATTTTTTATTTTTTATTTTTTGTGTAATGCATGAAATACATGATGATGTATGAACTTCGTTTTTCCAATGCATCTATAATCAACAACTCAATCTCTGATTTTGGCTATATTGTCTCTAAATTGGTTCCCCTAAAACTCAAGCCAAAACCTGCCCCAACTGAATGGATCTATAACTTATCTTAACCCGATTTTCTTAATTCATCCAGCCACAGAGGTGATTAGCTTGACTCAAATGAAACTCAATCACTAAATCTCTCTAATTGAATGGATCTATAACTAATCTTGACCCTGTTTTCATATTCTAATATAATAAGAAGGCGCTTGAATGGGCCTCATTGAAACTCGACTCGGAATTTGCCCCAATTGACTATATCTGCCACTAATCTTGGCCATATTGTTAGATTTTTCTTCAATAAGCAGATCTCTAAAACCTGACATGATATTTGCCCCAGTTAGACTGCTCTTTCTCCATAGGGATCTTCTTTGGATTGTCTCCTTCATGTTTTAAAATCTCCTTGAAATTTAAATAAATAAGCATGCAATCAGATAACTCAATTTCAATAGGGATATGGATGGAATGCACAAACTTGCTTTTCTTTACTTGATTTTCTGTGCTTGTTAAATAGGAGACAAATTTTACCAGTACTTTGACACTAATGTAACTTTACTAGCTTAAAGAATCATATCAATTGGCAAACCTTTTTTTTTTATTAATTTTTTTAGTCTCATAACCATAACTCATCCACTGTATCACCACCTAGAGATTCTTTCTTACTTATTTCGAGCTTATTTTAAACTCCCTATCTTGAATTATAATTAGTGTCTCATTAAGTAATCTGATCAATATTCCAATCTTAAGGTAAACTTTAAAACATGGGATGAAAGGTAGGCTAAGGATTCAAGTTTCAACAAGAACAATGAAACTACGACTCAAAAATCCCTTTCCATAATAAAAATTTATGCTCTAGTTTGTAGTGCATTTTTCACATTGTCAAATTCCCTTTTCATATTCTGTGTAATTTTAGGTACCCCCTTCCCCGGGTCCTCTCTTAGGTTTTGAACTTGAGCTTGAACCCCAAATTCGTTGCCCTAAACCCGAATCCCAATTCGGGTTCAAACTTTCTAATCTAACTCAAATCCGAATCCAAGCTTGAAATCAAATCCCCCATGTCCAGGCTACCAAACCCAAACCCATTTAACCCGTACCCGAGCTTCCTTTCAAACCCAAAAGCCCAACTGGATTTTAAAATCCCCTTGGGCCTCATTCCAATGTTTTTCTAAATCAGCCCATTGGTTTTTAAATACCCCTGGCTCGGTACCCTTTTTTTGAAACTAAGCCCAAACATTTTAAAATGGAGGCCCATGATCCATTTTTTTCAAGAAGACCCCAGGCTCATTTGTTTCAAACTAAAATTGGGCCTCACCTATTTCAAAATACCCCCAACCCTTTTAAAAAACAACCCAGACACCCAATTTAATTTCAAAGCTAGCCCATTCCAGTTCAAACAAAGCTAGCCCACTTTTGAAAACACCAAGAGGCCCAACCTTTTTTTCAGCCCATTTATAAAAAAAACTAAACCAAGCCCACCCAACTCAACCCCTCACATGCCTACTGACACGTGACTCACTCGGATCTACCTGAGTTCCTCTAACTCACCGGGTTGACTCGTGCTCGCTCACCAAATTTGAGACAAGATTAGCTCATCTCCTTCCCTCTACCCAAAACCCTAATCAGAGAAATGCATGCACCAAGAAACATCATCATCACCAACCTTGAATCACAAGCAAGTGAGCAGATTTTCGTTTTTTACCTCACAAAAATTCAGACACCACCTGACATTTGAAGCATCACCACAGTATGAACATCAAAACAGAAGTGAAAAATTGACACTTATCTGCTTGATCGTGTTCGGGAGTTGAGTGGTTCCTCGCCATTGAGGCCTCCTACCTTTCGAGCTCAAGGAGAGCTCGGATCTATTCCATTTTCCTAGAGGTGTCTTGTTGTGAACAACGACAGCAGGAGAAGACTCGAGATTTAGGGGTTTGGCGAAAAGGGTATCAGAGAATCTGAGCTTAGGGATATCAAATTGTGGGGGAAGAGGAAAATTGCAAAGGCGAGTTGCGAAGGTGAATTCGGAGGAGTGCGAAGACAGAGAGGAGTGAAGGCGAGTTTCGGAGGGGAATTTGGGGCTTCAAGTTTGAACTTGCAGGAACGACGAGAAGCGGTGAACGAAGCACAGATGCTCAGTGTCGGTGTGACTTCGGGTAGAGAGTTGTAGAGAAGAGGTGGGCATCTTAGGGTTTTGGCGGCTGTGGAGCGAAGAAGAAAGGGAGAGATGAGAGATCCGAGTTGAGTACGGAAAATAGAAGCTCGCGGAGGCGTTAGGGTTTTATGAAAGAGGGAGATGAGAAGAGAAGAAGAGAGAAGGGACGAAGGGACACTGCAAGAAAGGAGTAGGCCTGGCAAAACGGGTCATAACCCGTCGGGTCACCCGGACCCCCCCCCCCCCAAATTTAAAACGGGTTCGGATTTAAAGAAGTAGACCCGTTTAATAATTGGGCGGGTCATGAGTTGACCCGTTTATAAACGGGTTAACCGGGTTCGAGCGGGTCACCCCGTTAATTTGGATCCTTTATATTATATGCATTCGTCATCACTCACTCTATCCAACCCTAACAAAAAAACCCTAATTTCTTCTAGCCTTCAGGCTTCGCTCGCTCTCCTCTGGCGACCTTCGGTGCTTCACTCTCCTCTGGCTTTCAGCCTCTCACTCTCTCAGCCTCTCATCTCGGTCCTCTCCTCTCGGTTCTAGCAACCCAGTCGCACGCCATCGCCGTCGCCCACACCGCACACCATCGCCGTCACCTACACTGCACGTCGTCGCCGTTGCTCACACCGCACACCGTTGTCGTTGCCCACGCCGCACGCCGTTGTCGTTGCCCACGCCACACGCCGTTGTCGTTGCCCACGCTGCACGCTGTCTGCCTGTCCAGCCCGTCCCCCTCCCTCTCACTCTCAGTCTTCCTGGTTCCTAAGTCCCTCTCAGCTCAGACCTCAGTGAGCACACGATCTCGATTCTCCCTCTCACTCTGAGTTCCGCATGACGACATCAACGGTCAGTCTCCCTCTCTCAGTTCTCTCAGGCAATCAGACCCCAACGATCTGCGATTCTGCATCTTTCTTTTCACATTTCACCTTTTTTTTTTTTAGATTCAATAAATAAAATAAATATTTTTAAAAATAAAAAAATAAAATTTAAAATTAAAATATATAATTATTTATTAAACAGTTGACCCGTGACCCGCCCGTTTATTAAACGAGCGAGTTAAGGTTGGCATGTGTATGATCCATTTAACATTAACCGTTTAAGACCCAACCTGTTTATGACCCAGCCCATTGACGACCCGCCCGAACTCGGCCCGTCCGCCCGTTTTGCAACCCCTAGAAAGGAGAGGTGCAAATGAGAGAAGATGGATTTTTTTTGTGGTTTAAATATGTCTAACGCTAAGGCCGTTGGATCATCAACACGTGGCCGTTGGATCATCAACACATGGCGTAATTGGATGGTTCCACGTGCCCATGCAGTTGCCATCCAAAATGTGTTTTTTGTGGGTGTTTAGGGTTTCCCCCGTCACCAATCCATGTGCGGTGACTTCCCTGTCGTCGAATCTTTGACCTCCACTAATGGTTGAAATCGCTCTGGGGCAAGGATCATTATGAGGCCCTGCACGCTTCCCCGCACACGTTGACACGTGTCCCCCCAACCTCCCTCATAATTAATGCAAGAAGCCAACTTACTTTGGACCGTTGGATCCCCACTATCAACGCACATTCAGGATCATGCCATGTAGCCGATCCTCACCTGCGTGCGAGCACCACTCTAGGCGGGACACGTGGCGTCGTTGGTCTTAACCAGACCTTAAAGTGGTTGACCTCCCTTGTGAGCCAATTCTTCCCTAAACCGGTTGGGTCTCCTAAACCGCCACTGAATCGATTCAACTTTTAATATTAAGTTAGTTATTTAAAAATTCATTAAACCCCCCCCCCCCCCCACATAAAAGTTCATAAAAATACAAAAAAAAAAAATTCTAAAAAATTTCAAATAAATTCTAACGATGTTTTGAGACTAGAAAATTGTTTTTTCACTCAAGAAAATCATAAAAATTTAGAGGAAATTGGAAATTTTCATTAAAATATTTTTAGGATAAAAAATGTTTTTGAACTTATAAAAATCAAGAAAAATCAAAAAAATCAAAAAACGTAGAAAAATTCCAAAAATAATTTAAGGACTTGATTTTGCTTTCATTAGGGAAATATTAAAAATTACAAAAATTCACAAAAATATTTTTCGCACTTAGAAAAATCATAAAAAATCATTAAAAAACATAAAAATGTTTTCGAGGTCGAGAAATTGTTTTCGCAAATCTTTTCATCCCGAATGAGTTTTAAAACCTCCCAAAAGATTTGAAAAATACAATTTGATACTTTGAAAAATTCTGTGGAGTTTTTGAAGTAATTCTAGGAGTTATTTTTGTAAAAATATTTTCTCAATTTTCATTCCGATGATTTAAAAGGGAGGCATGAGCTCTTCGGACTCCGGTACGCCCTGGTTCTGAGGGAATACTTATATAACATTTTATTTTGTACATTTTCTTCACACTTTTTGAAAGGGAGTAATTTTAAAGGTTTATTAAATTAATTTTGGGATAATTTTCGATTAATTAGGTACCGTTTGTAAGAACGGGCATGTAGGGGGTGCTAATACCTTCCCCTCGCGTAACCGAACTCCTGAGCCCAACTATGGTAGCGCAAATCAATTCTACCCTTAATTGGGTAGTGATCAAGCATTCTAACCACACTTCAAAAAGTTAGTGGCGACACCATTCACTTTGTTTTCCACAAAAATATTATTTTGAAATCCACCTTTTCCATTTGCGTCCCCCGAGGCAACACGCTTCAATTGCTTCCGCCCCGCACAGGAGCACGCCATGACACATGGGAATGAGTGTTGGTGGGTTAGGTTTGGATCAAGTTGTAAACGAGAGGGAATAGATAGAATGCATTCAAGTTGATCTGTTTATAAATAGATGAGTAAGCTACATACTTAACAGATTCATTAATGAAAAAAATTATGAATGATTCCCATTAATAAATACAGAATATATTTATTTTAAATTTTTTCTTTGATATTTTACCAAAAATTAAGTTACAATTTATTAAGAAAACACAACTTATATTTGTTGACCCTATGGGTCATTCCCTGTTTTGATTATGACCAATACTCTGGTATTTAATATCTATCAAGTTTGTGTACAAGTTTATATTAGCAAACCAATTGATGGCACATGAAGTAAAAATATGAAGTCCCTGGCATATTCATTAATTGTTTTAATATATTTTGGGTTTGTAATAATTTTGCTTCAAATGGGTTTGTAATAAACATGCATATCATGCATGTAAGATCTGTAAGCTGAGAAATGTCATAGACTGACCATAAGGACCGAATGATCTTAGGGCACCCTTTCGTTGACCGGCGCCAAGTTTTTAGGTGTACTTAAAAAGACCCTAGGTTCCTACACATTATGCACACAGTCCCCATATCACTTACACAATTAGGGGAATTAATTGAAGCAAAAATTGGACTTAATTGAAAATCTTGAGAGAGGTCGGGCAACTGAACCCTTGGCCGTCAAAACACCTCGGGCACCCGAAACGCTGGGAAGTCAACGGGTTAACCTGGTTTCAAGCGACCAAACCAGTAATGAACGTACCTCCCTCGGGCTACCAAACCTATGTCAAGTTACTTTTCACCAACCTGGGCGCCTGAACCTTCACATTCATAATACCCTTGGCTAACCGAATTGACAAGTTTGGGCTACTGAACTTAGTTTTTAGCACCCGAACCACAGACAGAAAGTTTTTTGTCTTTTGTTCAGCCAACCGACCCTGACTTCGGGCACCCCGAACCTTTAAAAAATGATCTTCTGACTGAGTCTATTCGGGCACTCGAACCTTAGACCGGGCACCCGAACCTTAGATCGGGCACCCGAATCTCTCAGGTTAAATTAATTTTTACCGGGGTTAAAATTAAGTAAACAGGGTTATTTTTCTTAATGGTTTTTAGAATAAATTTAATAATACCCTTAGTGTCCCCAACGGTTATAATTTTTCCTATGCCTATATGTATCTCTTCATTTGCAAAATTAAGGTAAGATTAGCAAATAGGATTAAGCCAAAATTCTCTAAAAAATTCTAAATCCTATTTTCTCCTACTAAGTCCATAACACTCAAATACCTTCATTCCTTTAAGAAATCTTACTTTGTGAGTGTTTTATTAATCGTTTTTAAAATTTTAAGAAACCCTCACTTGCTTTGCTTGTGATTTTATTGGAGGGTTGAGCAAAGGATATTTCCACTTGATTTTATTAATATATATTTGGTTGGGAAAAATCCTAAAGTTAAGTGAGTCTTTGCATTTAGGTTGCAATATTCATTAAACTTATATTTTGTGTGCAAAAATATTTTTACAAGCTAAAATATTTTCAAACTATTCTTGTGCATATTTCATTGAAGTGAATCATTTGAGTTAGTTTGAGTATTTGATTTGCATCTTTGAAACCTTGATTTATTATTGAGATTTGATATATATTATTTCAAAGAAATAGTTTGATTAGAATACTCTTGAGCATATTAGTGATAATACCTTGTTGAGTGTTGCTTGCACAAAATTACATCACTGAGCTTACATTTCCTATATTATTAATGTGCATTTGATTGATTGTCATTGGTACAAATCTGCTTGTATTAGAAACACTTTTCATTGTACGAAAAAGCTTTATCTGTTTGTATTTCCAAGCGTGGCTTAAGGGGGTTTGATCAAGCCCGGAAGGATCAGGTTGGGGTTAGCCCTGTGAATTTGACCTAGGGTCTTCTCCGCCCCACGAGGAGAATTTGTAAAGGTTGAGGTCAGCCTTGTGCTAATTGACCTGGTTGTAAAGGGTGCCACTCCACCTGTTAAGTGAGCATTAGTGGAATCATCGAGCTTGCGAGCTAGAGGAGGGGACATAGGCACAGTTGGTCGAACCCTGATAACATATCGTGTGTTCACTTTACATTTCTGCAATTTACATTCCTGCATATGTATGTTATTCTATGAATGTTGCATATGATTTAATTTCCGCACATTTTATTTATCTGCGCATTTGGGATTATATAGACAGACCCTAGGTTGTGGATATATTGCTGATATTTAGGTTAAACCTAGGAAAAAGTTTAAATTTCCAATTCACCCCCCCCCCCCTCTTGGGAATGCACCAAAGCTCTCAATTGGTATCAGAGTCTTGTAGCATTAACTTAAACGTTTTTGCTAAAGATCAAGATGGCTCAAATTTGTGTATCCCCATTTGGAGAGGGACGATCACCTTCCAATCCTCCATTATTTTGTGGTGTTGATTACACCGCCTGAAAATTTAGAATAAGCAAATTTATAAAATCAATGGACTAGAGGCCCTGGCGGGTGATTGTCAAAGGAATTCGTATGCCTGTGAACGAAAATGATACTACTGTGATGCATGCAAATTCATATGCCATGGACATGTTATATCTTACATTAGAATTTAATATTCTACTTGAGTTTATAGCATGTTCCAGTTCAAAGGACATTTGGGAGGAGCTCAATAGGAAATATGGAGAGGTAAAAGAAAAGGAGACCATCATTCTAAAGGATTTAAGCTCAAATGGTCTAGAGGAGGTAAATCATGCATTAATAATGCCAATCAATGAAGAGGTATGTTGGCCTTACAAGGCTTAAAATCTTGTTATCTTGTTTTGATGCTAACAAACAAGTGAAATTTAATGTATTTGTGTGAGTAATGATATTTCAGGGCTTATATATGAGAAAGCAAAGGTCAAAGTGCTCAAGAGGATCAAATGAAGCTTAAAAGAGTCCAAGCATGGATTTAAAGATGATATACTAAATCTTGAAGAATATGAAGACATGAATGAGTTGTTGAAAGCCAAGGAATACTGAAAGATCCAAAGAAAGGCAAAGTGATAAAGCTCAAAGAATATGAAAGTTTGAAGAAAAGATGGAAGCTTGAAGAAACAAAACATGAAGACTTAAGAATGAGAAAAGTTTTAGAAGTTTTCATGTAAGTACTTTAAATGTTTAAAATATCGTTTGCAATATTTTGAAACTCTTAGGTTAACTTCTTGGACCTAAATACCTTTTAAAATATCTGTAAAATAATTTTATGAAGTCAAAAATTATTTTAAAAGGGTTTGAATCATTTTTGGAATAAAAAGCACCAAAAAGGGTTTTTCTGTTTGCTGTCAATTTTGATATAGCCATATTCAGGTGTAGTTTTCACTATCAAAACTTCATTATTTTAAAAAGTGATGAACATGAAAGTTTTAGGATTTTCTCTTAGATTTCTTTTTATACCAAGAACACCTAATTTGGAGTTATACATAAAAAGTTATGGCTAAAACACTAAAAGGGGGTCACTACTATCAGTCAACTGAACAATGTTCACAGGATGGACTTTAGATAACTGAACAGATGACTTCAGTCGACTGAAGATTAAGTTCAGTCAATTGAAGATTTTCTGGATAGAATATATAGCAGGCAGTAGCAGTTCAGTTGACTGAACTTATGACTTCAGTCAACTGAACACTGTTCAACGGGCAAAAATTTTTTTTTTTCATGTTTTAAAATATAGCCGTTTGAGCTCTAAACTTTCTAAAATTTTGGGAAACTCTCAAAGGAAACTTTTGCAACATGGAAACAAGTTTGAAAGCCTATAAATACTTGGTTTTGCAAATCAAAACATATCCAAGAATTGAAAAATCTGCTTGTAAAGCCGAAAGCACTGTTGTTCTTCCAAAAGCTCTCTTGCTCACTCATTGCAAATCTATTTTGCTAAGAAATTTTGAAGTGCTAATTATTCCTCCTTTGAATTCCTACTTCTAATCCTCTTCTAACAAGGATATTGGTGAATTCTACACTTGAGCTTCATTGTATTTCATATTGGTATTTTACATTCAAAATATATAGTGCTGAAATTGTACTAACTTGCTCTTTGAGAGAGTATACTTGTATGCAAATCTTATCTTGTGTTTCTTATAGTTCTTTAACGTTTTAAGGGTCGTTTGGATCGTTGGCTAAGCAAGGGGACATTGCTTAGAGAGGCAGACTCTAGCCTATGTAAGGAGTGACCGAACGAGGGAATATCGTTTGGAGAAGGCGGGCTCTAGCCTTAACCAAGGAGTGTTGTAATCGGCGTTGTTTCGCCTGTCAACGAAACTGAACTAATGAATCCTTTGGTGGTTTGCCAAGGGCGAGGATGTAGGTTGGGTATAAGCCAAACCTCGTAAAAATCTCCGTCTCATTCTCTCCTTCCCTTACTCTTTATTTTCAGCATATTTAAATTGTGTGTATGGTTTAAAATTTGGGAATCATATAAACTACATATATTTGGAAAATCAAACAAACTTAAAGTTTAAATTTGATTTGGGTTGCGGAAACTAAAAGGGAGTACGTTGGTGACACCATATCTTGCGAAAACCTTACGGGAGTACGTTACTTGGTTTACATCTCAAAGATAAATTTACCAAGAGTTTATTTGAGTTCTAAATATTTGGAAAGAGTGATTTGATTCATCTATACAGGACTTTACATCAGCAAGCATAAATTCTCATTCACTACAGGGCTTGGTTCAAATTTGGAAAATATAAACAAACAACCATCTTGAGTTGTTATATTACCAAAGTGCTGAATACTTTATATCTTGGTTTGGTTGTTTGTTGTTTGACTTATACTTGGAAAATAAATTGATTGTTTGGTTTGAAGATTGCGTTTAATTGATTGATTGTTTAATTAAGTTGTTGTGTGATTGGTGAAATTAAACAAATAAGTTAAAGAATTGGTTAAGTGTTTAAAGAAGTTAAGGATTCTTAAAAGAAGTTAAAAGAAAGTTTTAAAAGCCAATTCACCCCTCCTCTTGGGAAGCTATTTCTAATTTCAAGGTATATGATCCACCTCCTATTTTAGTTTGTGATGCAATTGATGATTCTTGTGTTGATTGTTGCAAAATACCATGTGTTGAATCATCTGTCGAACTTTGTGATAATACTGCTGATGTTGCATGCAACGATTCTGACAACATATATTGTGACATATCCTGTAGTGAATCATGTGCATATGATATTGAAAGCATGACATCTTATGAGAAATCGCATAAAGAATTCATTAGTACTCATAAGTTCATTGTTAGGATGCATAAAAAGAAAATATTTTTGAAAAATGAAAATAGAAGGTCGGCAAAACAATTAAAAGATCTAAGAAAACATCATGCCACCTTAGAGAAGAAGAAGATTGTGAAAGTGTTGAAAATCATCTGCTTAGAAAGAAAAACTAAAGATTATTCTGAAATGATTTTTAAACCCTCTTGTAAAAAGAATAACAATGATAAACCCTTGGAAGTTAAAAATAAAAATATTTTCATAAAGGGTTCACTTTACAAACCCCATCGTCATAAATTTTTTCATGCCTTATCTAGTAAAAATAGAGTATGCAAACACAATCTTTCTCCGTTATTCAAAACTCGCTTGCACTATAAAATGAAATGGCACATTCTATCTACTTGCTCATCCATAAGTGCCGAGGGCTTGAAAAAAAAATGAAATGGATAATCATGAAAGCAAACCCCGTAGGACCTTTGGAAAAATGGATCTAAAGTAATATTACATAATCATTTAATCAATCCTTAGTTCTAGGTTTAGGGGTAGTGATGACCAAAAGGCTAGGAAGTGGTCTTTGCTTAAAATATCAAATCTTGGTATATGCATTCACTATATAATATTGTTTTATCAAGAACCTTTAGAAAATCATGTCAGTGTGGAAATACATGTAATATATCCAATCTGAACTTAATGCATATATATCATAATGATTGGTGAAAATATGAAAACTTTGGCAGTTTGCTGAAATGAAATCCACTTTCAAATGGACATGGCATTTTTTCCATGTAATTAATTCCAAATTCTTAATCCATACTTGAATGTACAATTTTTAAGATAAGCATATATTGTCCATTGCACAAGCTTTTGGTTTAGGGAATCTATCTCACACTATATATCACATAATCCTAAACCTATCTTTGAACTTAAAAGTCTAGAACAAGTTGGAGTCATAACTCTTTGTATAAGCACTATTTATCAAAATTCCATATCTATAGTGTGCTTATTAAAAATCATCATTCTCAATCAAATTAGAGGTAGTCTGGGAGGGATTCAAACTATTCATCGAATTATAATAATAAAATCTCTTTGAGCTTTAAATGTAAAAATTCACTAATTTTGATTTATATAGAAGCTTTCTCCTTCATAGGAATTCTTTGCCCTTCCACGATCATATTTGGCAAAGACTCTTCCTATCCCCTAGTTCGTATCCTTGCTCACAATTATAATCATGTCTAAAGGATACTTTCCATCGTTCAAAGGGCATTGTTCATGAAACTTGTATACTCCTAAATGCTCTTTGGCAAAATGAGTTGGACATATTTACTAGCACGAAAACATTTTTAAATTATGTCCTACTTCTTCAAAATACTTTTCTGAACATATTAATAATTTAATCTTTAAGAGTATTTATCCCTACTAGCTTCATAAGCTCTCAAACGTTAACATAAAATTATTAAGAGCTCCATCTCATTTGATCGAGATGAATGGCTAAGTTGGTTCCACTAGGTCTTAATCTAGATGAATGCATAAACTTCAAGGAGACCTATGCACATGCATTTAAAATTCATAGTCATTCGAACTCGTGCCTCTCACTTATTAGGATTTATGAAGAAAAGAGGTAGGATAGGCTTAGCACACAGAAAAGATATTCATTGTGACTTTTTGGTCCACTAAGCCTATAATCAAAAGGCCAAGCTAAAATCATTGAAAATATTATAACTCTTGGTTTTTGAACTTGAAATGAAAAAAACATTAAAGTTTGATTCATTTTTTCTGCCACACCATTTTGTTGAGGTGTCTAGCGAATTGTAAAATGTCTCTTGATGCTCTGCTTCGCACAAAACTCCATAAATCAAGAATCAGTATACTCAGTCCCATTATCTGACCTTAAACATTTGATTCTCCTCCCTGTCTGGTTCTCCACTTTAGCCTTCCAAATCTTAACTTGGCAAACGTACTTGATTATGCATGAAGTAAACCCAGACCTTCCATGAGTAATCATCAATGAAACTCACATAATACACATGTCCACCCTTTGATGCAACTTTTATTGGGCCCCAAACATCTGAATGCACATAGTCAAGAATTCCTTTCGTTTTGTGAGTAATTGATCTAAATTTTGTCATGTTCTATTTTCCAAGAACACATATCCTGCAAAATTCCAGCTGACATGATTTCAAGCCCTTTAAAAGTTTCCTCTTGTTTAGTTCTTTCATGTCATGTTCCCTCATATGCCCAAGGCGCATATGCCACAAGACGGTCTCATCTGATTCAGCATCCACAATTGCAACTCCACCTATAATGGTAGTTCCCTGCAACGTGTAAATATTCCCATCCAGTTTCTGCCCTTTCATTACAGCTATATTACCTTTCCATACGGTCAAGACTCCACCTTTGGACTTGTAATTGAAGTCATTACAATCCAAAGTGCCAAAAGATATCAAACTCTTTCTCAACTCAGGTATATGTCTTACATTACACAATGTTCTTATAGCACCATCAAACATTTTTATCTTTACATGTCCTATGCCAATGATCTTGCATGAAGAATCATTACCCATAAAAATTGATCCATAATTCACTAACCTGTAAGTGCTGAACCACTCGTTGTTCGGAGCCATGTGATAAGAGCATGCCGAGTCAAGTATCCAAGAGTTCGTTAGATTATCCGATTTCACTGAAACTGATAGAATATCATCATCCGCTAAATCTTCTTCTTGAACAATATTCACAAATTTTGAAACCCCCTCATGCTTTTCAACATTTCCCTTCTTCCAATTCGGACACTCCCGTTTCACATGCCCTTTTTTACCGCATTTATAACACTGAATTTCCTTCTTCTTCTTAGATTGATTTCGGGATTTTTTTTATTAGACCTATTCTTAAACTTTCCTTTTCCTCGTTCATTGCTATCCTTCACCACAAGTCCTTCTCCTTCATCACATATCTTCAACCTTTGGTGAAAATTTAATAAGGCACTTGTTACCTCTTCCAGATCAAGAGTTTATTTTCCCTACGTAAGAGTGGTCACAAGATTTTCATAGGTATGAGTCGAGGGCAAAGAATTTAACAGCATCAAATCCTTATCATCCTCATCAACCTTCACATCAACCCTCATCAAATCACTTATAATTTGATTAAAGGCATTAATTTGTTGATCTAGACTTGATCCTTCAACCATCTTAAGCCAATATAAATGCTGCTTACAAAAAATTTTGTTATTGAGGGATTTAGACGTGTACTGACTTTCTAACTTTTGCCAAAAAGCCACTAGAGAATCTTCCTCCATCACCTGATAGAGAACTTCGTCGGCCAAACACAAGTGTATTGTAGACACTGCCCTTGCTTTCAAATCTACCCATGTTGTTTCATCCATTCCTTCCGATTGAGTATCAACCAAAGCCTCGGTCATTCCTTGTTGCACAAGAATTTCCTTTACTCTTCTCTGCCATAAACCAAAGTTTCCGGTTCCATAGAATTTGACTACGTCAAATCTAGCAGAAGATAATCCCAATGCCATAACAACAATCTCTCTGATACCAATTTGTTGTAATACGGATCGAATAATGAAGATGTACAGCGGAATAAACAAGTAAATGTAAATAACACACAACCAAAATAAGATCAACACGAAGATTTACGTGGTTCGACAAAGCCTACATCCACAGAAGCAATGGCACACAAATTTCACTATGGAAATCAAAATGTACACAATACACTTCTCAAATGATCACTTGCTATCTCAAAATATGCCCAAATGACATATATAGAGGTTTTTCGGAGGTTTCCCCTTATTTTCCCAACCACCCAACACTTAAAAATTCAAATTTTTGAAGAAACGATCGCAGTCCACGTACCTCTCATCGATGAACACAGGGCTTCATCGGCGAGAACAAGAGAACCATCATCGACGAATACAAGGGTTTCGTCGATGATGCCAAAAGTCTAAAATTTCCTACTCTCGGTAATTATTCATCGACGAACTTCAGAGCCTTTGTCGACAAACCTTTGTTGTCCCCTCGTTGACGAACACAGGGCCTTTGTCGACGAGGCTTGCTGTGCTACCCCCTTTATGTTTTTCCTTCTTCCTTCTTTACTTATCAAAACGAAAAGTATAAGAGCCACAAATAACAGATATTTATGGGTGTGCACTAACTTAATCCAAAAGTATAAGTTCAACTATATATAAGCACCCATCATCTACTCAACTTTTTCCAATATGAGACAAACTCACAAGTGAAATTTTCAACACAATGCAACTTGTTTTTCATGCAACTCTTCGTGTTCATTTTATACCAGTATCATTAGAATTTATGGTTGTTAATATTGCATATCAGTATTCGTTTCATAATACATTGTATGGCCTTAATGATGGAAATAGTGAAAAAAATCAATAATTAACTTAGAAATTTTAGAAAATAAAATGAGCAGATTGTTTAATTCTCCTTAGTTAAAACTAGAAGAAATATCAAATCTATTGATCATTAAGATTTCCCTAAAAAATAAAAAATAAAAAAAGAGTAATTGACCCATTGGAGTTTGAAAACAAAAATTAGGTAATAAAATTGTACAAGACAATAAGACAAATAATAATATTATAGTTCAAATCTTTATATTCCCATATATTGAACCCTAACCTACTTAATATGTTTTCTCTAAAATTATGAATTACCTAACTTATAAAACCTCGCTACAAAAATATTTTCTTGGAATGATATAGTGACAAATTATGAAAACTGACCTTAACTAGAAATTTAATTTTTATTTTTCATTTCAATGGCCTTTGCCCCTTTATCAAAAATGACAAATAAACATACACATCTTGGGAGCTTGGAAGGCGTGCCAATTGAATTTCCCTTAATTGGTCCTGGGTGATTTTAATGTTATTCGAACGGATGCAGAAATAATTTTTGAAAATCCAAGACCACTCTTACCTATGATGGAGTTTAATGACTGTTTACATCATTGTGGTCTCTTTGATTTATCAAACACAGGCTCTTCTATGTCATGGTGCAATGACCATGAAGGTGTGGCTCATAGTCAGGCTAAGCTTGATCGAGTTCTTATTAATAATGTTTTTTTCCAACCTATATGGTTTGGCTAAATTCAAATATCTGAATCGGAAGTCCTCGGATCATAGTCCTATGATGGTATATACGAATACGTCATTCTCTTTGTATGGCCCTACACCATTTCGGTTTCTTAATATGTGGAGTTCGCATGATTTGTTTTTGTGATGTGTTAAAGATGTCTAGATCAAGAATGACTCGGTCTCGGGTCTTTTGAAACTTGCTATCCGTCTTAAGAGAACTAAAGTTGCTTTACATGCATGGAATAAAAATTTCTTTGGGAGAGTGGGAGAAAACCTACAAACTCTCAAGGAAAGGATGGAGTCTCTAGAAAATCAGCTACAATTAGGTTTTTTTTTAGGAGGTCGAAGCCGATTACTTGACTACTAAGTTGGAGATTCAGGTGGGGGAGAATAGGGAAGCATCTCGCCTAGGACAAATTGCGAAAAAAAAAAATGGTTGATTGAGGGGGATCAAAACTCTAAATTCTTCCATTCAGTTATTAATCGGAGGTGAAATAAGGGTCATATAAACCGTATGGTTTCGAAAAACGGGAGGCTTTTGGATGGTTCGGAAGGAATGCATAATGAAGCCGCTACTTTTTTTTAGAATTTTTTCTTTCAGAGGCTTTAGTGGTTGAACCTTGTGATCTCTCTGAGTTAATTCAAAGGCAAATTTTAGATGCGAATAATAATTTTCTCTATGCCAATTCGACAAAAGAAGACGTTAAAAGAGTGGTGTTCTCTATTCCCAAAGAAAGCAGTCCGGGACTAGATGGGTTTGGCTCAAAATTTTATATTTCTTACTGGGACATTATTAAAAAAGATGTCTTGGATGCGGCAAAGAATTTTTTTCAAGGCATTCCTCTTTCCAGGTTCTTTCCTCTTTATTTATTGTTTTAATTTCGAATGTGGACAATCCTTCTAGCTTTGATAAATTCCGGTCTATTAGTTTGTGCTCTATGTCTTACAAAATTTTTTCCAAGATTATAATTTTTAGGCTAATTGAGATTGTTGATAAGTTGGTCTCCCAGGAGCAAGGTGCTTTTATTCCCAGGCATAGTATTTTTTAGAATATTATGTTTGCATAGGAAATGGTTCATTCTTTGCACAAAAAAATGGCTGGCGGCAATGTGATGGTAAAACTGGATATGGCTAAGGCTTATGATAGAGTGAATTGGAATTTTCTTCTGGAGGTTCTTAAGGTTTTTAGTTTCACTGAGAGGTTTTGCAAGCTCATAAAATATTGTGTGGAGTCCCCGTAGTTTTCCGTTATGATGAATGAAACTTTTAAAGGGTTTTTTCAATCAAATTGAGGCTTGAGGCAAGGGGATCCACTTTCTCCTTATTTATTCATCATAATGGAGGAGGTTTTGAGAAGGTTGCTTAGAAAAAACTATGAGATAGGTCGTATTGGACAATTTAATTATCCAATTGGGGCCCCTTTGGTTTCGCATTTGCTTTATGCGGATGATATTCTTATTTTTGAAAGTGATGGGAAAAGGTCTATTAGAAATTTGATTTACACTCTGGAGATGTATGAGAAGTGGTCAGGTCAAAAAGTCAGTAAAACAAAGTCTGTGTTATTCCTTTCAAAATGCATTACTCCTGCTTGGAAACGTCGGTTATTGAGAATCACGGGTTTCATGGAAGGTAAATTCCCAGTTACGTATTTGGGTGCGCCTTTGGTTTCTAAAAAATTATCTTCCAGGATCTCGGAGCCTCTTGTGGAGAAGATTAGGAAGAAAATTGTAGGGTGGAAATTTAAGTTGCTCTCGCAAGGTGGAAGATTGATTTTATTAAGGCATGTATTGTCTAGCATGCCGATACATTTGATGTGGGTTATTAATGTTTCACAGGTCACATTTTCTCACATCAACTCTCTTCTTGCTAATTTTTTATGGGGAGAACTAAAAGGTAAAAGGAAGATTCATTAGCGCTATTGGGAGAAAATTTGTAAACCCAGCTCGAAAGGGGGTATGGGCTTGAGAGATCTTAAAGAAGTCCAAAAATCGCTTCTCATGACATTTGCCTTCAGACTGCTCACTTCTAACAATCTATAGTCAAGTTTTTTTATGACAAAATATTGCAGAAATGATCATTTATTAATAAGGAAAGGGAGACCAAATGATTCTCGGTTCTAGAAATTAGTGATGGCCACCATTCCGGAAGTTATGGATAATGTTAAAATTTTGGTGAAAGGTGGGAATTCTTCTTTTTGGTTCGATAGGTGGCTTAGATCAAGCCCTTTAGCGGTGCGCATTGAGGATATTTTGAACAAGAAGCTGTGTATTAAGGATTACTAGCTGAATAAAAATTGGAAGTCTAATTTATTAATAGAATTGGTTGGGGCCGACAGAACAAGGAAATCTTACATAATGTGTCAGCTAGTAAAAGTGGTCAGGATATATTCATCTAGAAGCCTACCCCTGACGGCAATTTCTTTACAGAAATGGCATGGGAGGCAGTGAGGAGCAGAAGTGATAATTTTGAGTGGAATGAGTGGTTTTGGAATTTTCTATTGTCTAGAAGAATCTCAATGTGTTTATGGAAAGCCTGGTTTAGATGTTTGGTAGTAGATGATAGAATTCAAGAAAAAGGAATATCAATGGCTTCGGCTTGTGATTACTGCATGCAAAGAAGTTAGGAAAACACTAATCACATTCTTTCTTTAGGCGAGGTGGCTTTAGAGGTTTGACATCGGGCTAGTGTGGTGTTGGGGATTCCTTTCCAACGGTTCCTTCCTTAGAAAAATAGAATTGCAAACTAGTTCCACTATGCTTGAAAATTATCAATTAAAGGTATTTTAATCGGTTTGATTCCATGTTTGATTACGTGGTACCTCTGGAATCGAAGATGAAAAGCGAGAATGGAAGGTTTACCAAAGTGCGGATCAGACGTGGAGAAGTGTTCAATACTTGGTTAGTTCTTTAGCTGGTAGCTTTAATTCTTTTCAAAAATTGAAGATATCGGACATTACAATTTTGAAAGGGTTTCAAATTCAGCATCAAGGAGTTTGTGCCAGGCCTGGAAAAATTATCTCATGGACTAAACCCCCAGCAGGGTGGATAAAACTTAATTGTGATGGGAGTTGTAGGGGCAATCTAGGTACTTCAGGAGGTGAAGGAATCGTTCAGGACTGCCATGGCATGGTGAAAGTGGCTTTTTCAAGTTATTTTGGTAATGGTACGAACAATAGTGTGGAATTCAAAGCAATCCTAGAAGGAATTCGTTTATGCAAACGACTTCATTATTTTAATGTGATTATTGAAAGTGACTCGAGAATTGTTGTTGATTGGTTTCAGAAAGGTAGATGTACCTTGTGGTATCTTTCGAATTTTTGGGAGGACCTTGTAGCGGAGCTAAAAGGAGTGAACTTCATGGTGATTCATCAATATATGGAAGGCAATTGTGCAGCTGATTTTCTCGCTAAAGAAGGAGAAATGGGAAACAATGTCATCTACGAAGAACAACATCTTTGACCACATTCTCTGAAAAGTATCCTTTGGATAGATAGGTTGGGTCTCACTTCCCTTCGTCATTAGTTCATCCTCTCGATTTTTGTTTGGTTGGTTTAGATTTTTTTTATTTTAGTTTATTTTATTATTTTTTATTTCGCTAGGCCTATTTAGATTTGTTTCTTATTTAGCTTTGGTTGGATTTGTAGTCCTGTTTTGGATTGTTGTTGGTGTTGTTTTTGGGAGGCCCTTAATGTCTTTTTTATCTGTAATCTCCCAATTATTGTCATGTAACCACAATATTCTTCTGTCAAAAGTGAGGGTATCTCAATAAATAATTGGAGGTGCCGCCCTCCTTTAGTTGAAAAAAAAATCTTGGGAGCTTGGAGTTTAGGTATTACATAAGAAGAATAAAATTTATTCCTTTTACTGAATTTTTAAATTTTGTTAAAATCCATACAAATTAAAAATTCAAGATCTAAGTATTTGTTCTCAAACATAACTTTATAGGATGAAAATGGTAATTTGATTCAAGTAGTAAGATAGAACTCATATTATTGTTATTTTTTTAAATGATGGTTTTTGAAACCCTACGGACACTCAACTAAACCACCAGAATAATGGATCCTGTATGGTATTGTCATGAGACAATGTAGTGTGATAACCATTATTGATAAGATCATAAAGTCACTTGCTAGGAAACTATCATTATTTTTTAGGAGATAACAATGGTTTTAAAGTCAAAATTACATATAATTTTGGGATGTGTTTAAATTTAGGATATCTAGGGAAGGTCTATGGTGGGTTTTAGAAGAAGAAAAAAAAAAGGTGTATGTAG
Organism: Malania oleifera; assembly: GCF_029873635.1. Lineage (NCBI taxonomy): Eukaryota > Viridiplantae > Streptophyta > Magnoliopsida > Santalales > Ximeniaceae > Malania > Malania oleifera. Next base: position 23,076,763 of record NC_080417.1, on the reverse strand, counting down.
TAAGTATTCTAATGTAATTAAGGATATGTACAATAAAGTAATGACTAGTGTAAGAACTATAAATGGAGAAACTAGAGAATTTCCAATCACCATAGGTGTATATCAAGGATCTGTTTTGAGTCCTTATCTTTTTGTTTTAGTAATGAACCCATTTAGTAAGAGTATTCAAAAGGAGGTTCCATGGTGTATGTTTTTGCAGATGATATTATATTAATTGATTAAAATAGGGACAAAGTAGAGGGTGAGTTAGAATTATGGGGAGAAGCTTTGGAATCTAGAGGCTTTAAGATAAATAGAAATAAGACAGAATATATGAAATGTAATTTTAGTAATGATAGGAGGAATATTGAAGATAAAGTTAAACTTAATGATGAAAAAATAAATAGCACTTGTAGATTTTGATACCTTGGATCTATTATGAAAGTTGAAGGAGAAATTGAACATGATGTAATGCATAAAATTAAAGCAGGTTGGGTAAAATGGATAAGTACTTCAAGCGTGCTCTATGATCTTAGAATACCCTTAAAATTAAAAGAAAAGTTTTATAGGACAGCTATAAGACCAACTATGCTATATGGAATGTTGGAAAACAAAGAAACATAATATCCAAAAAGTAAAAGTTACCAAGATAAGAATGCTTAGATGGATGAGTGGTATAACATTGAAAGATAAATTAAGGAATGAATATATTTGCGTTAAGTTAGTTGTAGCTCCTATAGAAGATAAAATAAGGGAGGGGCGACTCAGATGATGTGGACACTTGCAACGTAAACCACATAGTGCACCAGTGAGGAAAAGTGAGTTAGTTACTGTGGGGGGTAGTAGAAGGGGTAGGGATAGACATAAAAAAAAACTTGGAAAAAGATAGTGAGTAAGAATTTAATATCCCTGAATCTATCAAAAGAAATGGTCCATGATCGCATAAATTAGTGGAAAAGGATTCATATATCTGACCCCACCTAATGGGACTTAAGGCTTGGGTTTGTTGTTGTTGTTATTTAAATTTAGGCTTTGAATGTAACTCATACTAATGTTACTCATGATGAAATTTTGAGAGATATGAACATAGAGATTTTTATTGTTGTCAATGAAAAATCTTCCACATTTTTTTAATTAATTGTATCAAAATTGTAACGCCCTGAACCCGCCAAATGGGGTCTGAAGGTTACGTGATTCATTCACCTGTTTCTGATACCATAAACTACAATCATGCAGCAAAAATAAATAAACAATCTCTATTTAAATACCAGAGTTTATCTATTAATCCTAAATAAAACAACAGCATCCATCTGTTTACAATACATCCCCGTATTTAAAACATAAGTTATACATAAATCATTCTTACAGTCACCCCAAAATTACCAAAAATACTACCCTACCTGGAGCTCTAAGCTCGATCACTTGACGAACCTAAAAATATAGTCATTTGCTAGGGTGAGACACATCTCAATAAGGAAGAATAAATTATAGCAGTGTGTGGCGAAGAGTTTAAATAAATATAGAATATAATCTTTTGTAATTCATCATCAATAAAGAAAGCACAATCAAATTACACTTACACATACATAATTACTTTTAGTGATAATTTTTTAGAATAGGGAAGATTACCCGCCCATACAAGTAGCTTCCCTCGACTCTAATACTAATATCAGGGCACTCACCTTACTTAGTAAGCTCTCGGGTTATGTATATAGGCAAGGTCTCTGAGAATAGTAAAGTCTCACTCATACAAGTAGCTTCCCTCTGCTCTAGTACCTAACTGAAAATTACCAGGGCACTCGCCTTTCTCAACAAGCCCTCGGGAGAAAGTTTTACTTTACCATAAATATATATATTATTAAATTCACATATCATTTATCTTATTAAATCACATTCCACGTAAATTATCCACACAGGATACACAGTCCACACAGGACTCACACCCACATAGAATATACGGTCCACACAAGACTCACATCTACATAGAATACACGGTCCACACAGGACTCACATCCACATAGAATACACGGTTCACACAGGACTCCCTCCAGCTTTCACAACACGTGGTTCACACAGACACCATTATACACTAGTATCTAACCCCCATGACCTACCCATAGTATATCAGTAGAACAACCTCCTCAGGCCTGCCAAGGCTCTACCCTAATATATATTGATAATATACGAACTCCTTAGGCCTGCCAACGTATATTGTGATTATATCTAAGCAATATAACGAACTCCTCCGGCCTGCCAACATTATATTGTGATACACACGAATAACCACACATAATGACCCATTCACACACATCATATTATTCTTCATAACTATCACAAATAGCCAGTATTCACAACCAATCCATATTCATAAATAAACTGCATCCACAACCAGCCGATATTCACAAGCAGTCAATATTTACTACCAATCAACACTCACAACAGCTAGTTAAATTATGAAAGTTGTATTCCTGCCACACAATTTCTTTTCCATATATATATACTTGAATTTAACCAATTTAAAATTAAATAAAAATTTGCTATAATTAATGCCCCTTACCTGCTCCTCGAATATTCTGCCCAAATCGAACAGAAAATGAAACCATGTATTCCAAAAATCCCAACTTAATTAGTTTATCCCCAGGATATTTATCATTTAACATCTTCTAATCCCTCACACTCCCAAAACTTAGTTTAATATTAAAAATATCCTACTTACCCTAGTTTTGGAGTGGTACTCAAGAACTCCAAATTGAAAATATGCTCCGCTTAAGTTGAAGAGAATCTTCCCAAAAGTCTCGTGGTGGATCCTGATCATTAATTCGGGCTTTAATAGAGCCGAAATCGAAGAGAGAGAGTGAGGGGACCGTAAGGTAGAAAGAGAGAGAGAGGCGTGAGGAGAGAAAAAATGTCTCTTAAAATGAAAGCAACATTGTAGAGACCCGGAGAATTATAGCAATTAAATAATAAAGGAAAGGAGAAGAAAAGGATTTTCCAATGGGGCTCATCAGGATCTCGTTGACAAACGTAGAACATTTGTCGACGAATGGCCTTCTTAGGAACGTCAACGAGGATACGTGTCTCACCAACGAAGAGGTATCGAAAGCATATTTCAAGACTTTCAAGCTTGCTGACGAATCTGTGACCTTCGTTGACTAACTCCCTTCTTGGACTCATCGACGAGGTGACGTGGCTCGTCAACGAGGCCACGTGGCCAGCACTTTATAAATATGCTCAAATCACATTTCCAGCGAGCAAACTGCATACAAAACCCTTTCTCTCTCTAAAATTCATCTCTCTCACTTTCTCTCTTCAATTTTGGCTTCGATTCTCACCTATTTGACGCTCGAAAGCCGCCACGTTACTCCTTGGAAGATTCTCTACAACATTGCGGGATCAAAATTTTGATTTGGAGCATTTTGGGCACCATCACAAAATATGGGTAAGTTGGTTATTTTAAATTGTATAAATTATTGGGTATTTATGGACTAAGGGGAATGTGTTGGAAGGTATAATACTGGTGTTTGTTGATTTTTTGGGAAAATATAAATTTCAAGGTGTTAAGCTGGGAACACATAGGAGTAGGTTTGGTTAGATTTGTGGGCTTCTTGGTTATCCAGGTAAAGGGATAAATTAAGTCAGTATTTTTCATGAAATTAATTATTAATATACAACATTTATTTTCAAAAATTACGTATGTTATAGTATAGTGTTAAGAATATTACTGTTGAACAGGAAAATAGATTTAATACATTTTATTAGAAAATATGATTTCAGATCAGATTTTATGTTTAGAGGGTTACTCACATTTGTGTGGCATGAGTATAAATTTCCATGAAAATTATGTTATATCCGAATGATATGATATGATACAGCTGGCACAGATGTTGTGATTTATAGTCGGTGCAGATGTCGTGATTTATAGTCGGCGCAGATGCCGTAATTATGCATGTTATGTCAGAAATTAGGAAAATATTATCATGTCAAATATTACTTTGAAATTTTAAACAGCTATGTATTAGTAATATGAAATGTACTATATGTTATCAGAACCCAGATGACTTAGTTTAGATTTCAGAGCATGGTATCGTAGCTATCAGATTAAGTTCAAGTTCAAGTTCAAGCTAGTGCTACCACACATCTCAGATAGAGTGTGGGAGATGGCAGTCGATGTAGTTTCAGTGTAGTGCAGGTGTTCCCCTGGCAGTCCGGACCAGGTGAGACAAGCCCATCATACTTACAGACTCATATTTGACTTAGCTTGGTCGGCCAGCCATTACTAGGTCCCTCCTACGGGCCACATAACCCAGTCATGTGGGGGTAATACATGACATCAATTAGCTATCTATCTTTGGTATTATTTCAGTATTGTACAGTTATAGAAGATGTTTACATGATTACATAATTTAGTACATTATTTAATATGATATGATGAATCATGTTTTACTCAGAATTTATATAGCCAGTTTTATTAGATTTATATATATTATGTACAGTTCATGTTTAAACACGATAAACTCATGTTGCCACACACTGATATTAGGTTAATCTCCCTTACTGAGAGGTGTCTCACCCTAGCATTACAAACATTTCAGGAAATCTAGATAGAAGGACGGATAGAGCTCCGCAGCAGTAGAGGTTGACCAAACTACCTTGTCAAAAGGGTAAGTAATTGAGCTAGGGTTAGATTGGTTTTTGGGTTATGACCGTAGGATACTTTTTGGTCCTTCTGTGGATGTTTGAATATATATATATATATATATGATAGATTCAATAAAACTCTGGTATTGTGCCTAATGTGGTATGACATGTATGTAATTTATGTTTTCCGCTGCTTAGGTATCAGAAATGTATGACAGGTATATCCCCGGTACCCATGGGTCCAAGTTGATCATAACTATATTAGTTTAGCAGGATATCAGAGTTATTATGAATGTTGTTATGTAGAAAAAAAATAATAAGTAATTATGAATAGATGTATATAGTAAAAATAGGCAGGTCGTTATAAACACTAATTATAGGCAGGACTTCGTTGACGAGACACGTGGATTTGTCAACGAGTCCAAGAAGACCGTTCGTCAACGAAGTCGTAAGTTTGTCGACAAAACTCATGAATACCTAAAACCTCTCTCAATAAATCTTCGTCGACGAGACACGTAAACTTGTCGACGAAATCCTGAAGAACGCTCGTCGACGAGGAGACTAGTTTGTTGACAAGTCCCTGCTTAATGTCCTTTTCAAATTTTATTTTCCCTTTCTTTTATTCTCTCTTTTTTATTTATTCATTTTTATTTTATTTACCTGATTCGGGTTACTAGAAAAATATATACAAGTACACAGACTCTATTCTAGGAAAGAGAACTAAAATTAAGTCTAACAGTTATAGCACATTTATACGTGATTGTTCCAGCTATTACAAAATTTTTGATTTTTATTACAAACATATTTTCAGCCTATAAATTAGAACTTGTGATTTTGAGCTTGATTTGAGGATTCTTTACTTATACGCCCCTGCAAGAAGGAGTAGTCATCAGCTAAGCCAATCTTGATTTGGGAAAGTCCATGCGTTGTCGTGATAATGGCTTGGTCAATAAGTCCGCTAGATGATCTTGAGTGTAGACATGTTGAACATTGAGAATTTTTTTTTTTTAACCATATCATGAACAAAATGTAGATCAAATCTGAATGTGCTTCATCAGAGAGTGCTGAATAGGATTGAAACTAAGATGTGTTGCACCCAAATTATAACATAACAATGTTGGTGTATCTTTTATTGGTAGCCCGAGTTCTTTGAATAATGATAGCAGCCACACTATTTCGGAGGCAGCATTGGCAAGATATCTATATTCAGCCTTAGTTGATGATCTTGCTACAGCTCTCTATTTTTTTAAACTCCATGAAATGGGATTAGATCCAAGGAAACTTATGTATGCTGATGTTGATGTATGATCCTTAAAATTGCCTGTCCAATTAGCATTGGAGTATGTGGTAAGATCAAAGTTGGAATGTTTTTTAACGTGGATGCCATGGAAAATGGTTTGTTTTAAGTACCGAAGAAGTCGCTTTGCTACTGCCCAGTGAGTTATCGTGGGTTTATGCATAAATTGTGACAATTTATTGACTGAGAAATAAATTTTTGAGCATGTGAGATATAAATACTGAAGGCCTCCAATAACACTTCGAAACTCTGTGCTATCAAATGACGTGGTTCCATCAACCAGCTTCAGAGCCATGCTTGTAGACAATGGGTTAGATACTTCCTTTGCACCCAACATATTTGTTTTTAAAAGAAGGTCCCGAATTTTTTTTCTTTTTTTTTTTTTTTTGGGATAGTGAGAGACCTGATGGTGTTGGGATGACTTCCACGCCCAAGAAGAAGCGAAACTGACCCATGTCTTTTAAGGAGAATTGAATTCCAAGTTTGATATGAGATAAAAAAATTTGGATCGCTGCCAGTGATGACCAAATCATCCACATATACCAATAAATAGCACATAACAAAGTTTTGTTGGTATATAAACAAGGATGAGTTTGCCTTTGAATTCTAAAACCCGAGACTCAGGATTGCCATTTTCCGTGTCGATTACCAGGCTCTTGGAGCCTTTTTTAGGCCATAAATTGTCTTATTTAACCTACAAACATAATTAGGTATTGAGGCATCTTTCAATCTCGGGGGTTGGGCCATATAAACAGTTTTAGTCAACTGGTCATGGAAAAAAGCATTGTTGACATCATGTTGTCTTAAGGGCCATCCCTGCATCACAACAATTGTTAGAACAGTTCAAATTGTAGCAAGCTTCACAACGGGGCTAAAGGTTTCTTTGTAATCCAACCCAAGACATTGATTGTAGCCTTTTACAACAAGCCACGCTTTAAAACGATCTATAGACCCATCAGATTTTCGCTTGACAAGGAATACCCATTTGCACCCCACAAGTTAACAATTAGTTGGGGGAGGGACCAATTCCTATGTGCCATGTCGCATAAGGGCAGTGAGTTCTTCTGACATGGCTATTCTCCAGTGTGGTTCACAAAGAGTTGTCCCACACCAGTTGGTCCAATGGTGCTGAGAATGGGATGTTTGGTTGTTGAATTTAGTTGTTTGGGTTTATGGATGTTATTCATTGACCGAGCGGTCATGGAGTGGGTTCATGTAGGCTGTTGTGTAGGTGAGTCACAGGGAGCAGGTGTGTTGCCAAGGTTCAAATCAGTGTTGTGCATGAGTGAAATGTCATGCAAATTTGATGATGATGGCTTAATATCATGCGATGCAAGAGGATTAGGGCATGAAGAAATAGAGTTTAAATTTTGGGGATTAAGAGAAGAGGTAGGAGAGGTGTTACCTGGAGGTGATGCGAAGATGTTTACTTCTGCTGTAGTCACTGGTGGAGGCTGTAGAATGAAAAGAGGTGCACCATGAATGGATGAAGCACTTGCCGAGGACAACAAAGAAGCTGGATTTTCAGAGACCATTTCGGTTTTCATCAAACAGAACATGCCTGGAGTGATAACCCTTTGTTGGTTGATGGATCAATGCACTTGTAGGCATTTTGGGTCAAAGAATATCCCATGAAGAGACATGGAACTGCTTTGGGTTGCATTTTGTTTGTGTTATACGACTGAGTGAGTGGAAAGCATAAACAACCAAAATTTTTTAGCTTCAAATAATATAGCGGTTGTTTAAATAATGCTTCAAATAGAGATATGTTTTGAAGGAGAGGGGTTGGTTGATGATTAATAAGATATGTCATAGTGGAAAAAGCATGGGGCCAATATGTCAAGGGTAGGGAAGCGTTATGTAATAGAGTGAGGCCTATTTCCACTAAGTGATAGTGACGATGCTCAGAAACACCATTTTTTTGCAGTGTATAAGGAGCGGTTGTGAAGTGGCTTACTCCATGAATTGAGAAATATTTTTTTAAAGCCTTAAATTCAGCACCGTTATCCGAATAAATGGTTTTGATTTTGGATTGAAATCTGGTTTCAACTAGATGTTTAAATTGGGGGAATATTATGCTAACACTAGATTTTGTTTCCATAGGATAAAACCAAATATATTTTGTGAAATGATAAACCAAAATGAGATAATAACGTGATCCATCAATGCCAATAGAATTGGAGTGTCCCCAAATATCGGTATAAATTAAGTCAAGAGGGGCATGACTTCGAAGACTATTTTGTCGAAATAGGAGTTTATGAGCTTTATTAACGGAACAAGAAGTACAAAGGTGAGAAACTTTTTCTTCTTTTCTTATTGGAAGAGAAAAAGAGTTGACAAGTTATTGGACAATTTTTCGAGATGGATGTCCAAGGCGTTTGTGCCACCCATCAACAGAGGTCCTTTCATGCACGTTGGCAACCATATTTGGATAAGATTTCACCATTGACTCCGAAAGAGTGTAAACACCATTTTCAAGATTTCACCATTGACTCCGGAAGAGGGTAAACACCATTTTCAAACGCACCTTTGAGTAGAACTGCCCCGTGGTCTGATCCTTAACAAGAAAAAAAGAAGGATGAAACTCAACAAAAACATGATTGTGAGTTGTGAAATGATGGATAGAGATAAGATTTTTTCAAATATTGGGAACACAAAGGGTAACATTTAAATTAAAAGTGTGTGTGAGTGAGTGAAGAATCAATGAACCAATGTGAGAGACATGCAAACATGAACCATAACTGATGACAACCTCGTCAGTGCCATCATATTCAGAATGGACAGATAAATTAGCCAAATCACTTGTGATATTGTGGGAGGTTGCTGAGTCTATAAGCTAGTTTGTGTCTTGGGCTGGTACAGTTAAGGCACAGTTGACCGTTGCTATAGTAAATTGGACACGAGGGCAATATTTAGCAGTATGGCCTAATTGTTCACAGAGTTGGCATTTGGGTGTGTAATGTCGCTAGCCATTGGGCTTAGTCTTCCTATTGTCCCGTGGGCCGCTATTTTTTCGGTATTGGGCCAAGGAGTTGTTGTGCTGTGGGGCTCCATTGTTGCTATCAGAACCATTCAACTTTGAGAAGCCCGTAGAAGAGTGGCCTCCATAGGAAGAACCAGGACTAAATCGCCGATTAGAGTAGTTGGTGGAGGCAACCAGCTGCTGGGAGGTGGCTTCAAGGCGACGAAGGTACACATCGTGACCTACAAGAAGGTCATGTAACTCCTTGAAGGTGAGTGGGCGTTCCCCTGCATGAATAGGAGTTGTGATCTCGTGAAAATCAACACCCAACCCATTGAGGATGTAAAGTGTTAGATCATCATCAGAGATTGAATGATCGATCAGAAAGATTGCATCTGCAAGAGACTTGACGATGTGGAGGTACTCTTGAACTAATTAGGGCCCAGACCATTGAGGATGTAAAGTGTTAGATCATCGTCAGAGATTGAATAATTGATGAGGGAGATTGCATCTGCGAGAGACTTTACGGTGTGGAACTTGCTCTAATACCATGATGAAATTTTGAAAGATATGAACACAAAAATTTTTATTGTTGTCAATGAAAAATCTTTTTCAATTGATTGTATCAAAATATATACAAATACACAAACTCTATTATAGGAAAGAGCTAAAATTAAGCCTAACAGTTACAGCACATTTATACGTGATTGTTCCAGCTATTACAGAATTTTTTATTTTTTTTACAAACATATTTTCAGCCTATAAATCAGGAGTTGTGATTTTAAGCTTGATTTGAGGAGTCTTTCCCCATAACTCAAACACTCAGTACATAGTTACAACTAGCAAAGTTGGTTCTTGTAATTGAATTTAAGTCACTTCCAAGTAATCTGGAGTCATTACTTCTCGACAATAATTTTGGTATAATTTTTTTGGTTAGTTTCTGTTTTATCTTTTTCCTTCGCACCAAAAAATGCATTTACTTTAGGCCCCAACTTTCCTATGAATTTTAAGCAAATCTGAATTAAGGATTTTTTATCCACCCAAACAAGGAATTTGAAACAAAACCAAATGCTTAATTCAAAATCCAAAACACTGCATAACATAAATTAGAACTCAGCTGAACAATGCATGATATAAACTTTTCAATACCTTCGAGAAGGATCTTCACAAATAACTAAATTAAGCAATCAGATAAATCATTCAGATTGTCAACCAATAGATCCAAAGGTTTCAGATGTACAAAAACAAAAAAACCAAAAACTTTTTTGTAATTTTTTGCCTTCCCTTGTTCTATCTTAATGTCTCTTGCAGAAGCTCTCATATGACTGAAGAAGAACAATACTTAATAAATAATTAAACACAGATCATTAAGGGTGTCGTCCCACAGCTCTTCCACAGAGAAGCATGTTCGAAGGAGGGTCGTATTCATTAGCAAGGCTGCGCTCTGGGCTGTAGACTCGCATATATAACTGCTGACCCAGATACTGCCTTTCCCACATTGCAGACCTCACATTCCACATACCTTCATTGTCCAAGGACACCAATATAGCAGTCCAGGATTGTGGATAAACCTGTAAACAGATTCACAAATTAGGAAGATTTCCATTTTTTTTTCCTCTCTCTTTGTCTAAGTGTAAAAATGCATGTGTCTTGTGTATGAGGTTGGTGAACAAGAACTAGCAAGCTCCTAACAGAAAAACCTATCCAAATCAACACAAATTTTACAAAATAAATAAGAATTTATCCCATTTGAATGATATTAACAATGCCAAACATCATAGGACCATTATAACAATTTCGAACATTAAAAATACTGCTTATATTTATGAAATTTGATTTCTTTGTAATAACTGTTATAATAGAAATTTTCAAAAGTTGTGCAATAAGAGTGGGATCCCAACATTTCGCAAATGGCAGAACAGAAAATGCAAATGGTAGCCAAAGTAAATGCAGTTATGAACTTGTCTTAAGTTAGCATCAGGCTAAATGTTGGTTATGGTTACCTGGGCGGTATGTCTTGTGAGAGCATCAATCACATTATATTTCCCTCTGTTTGCTGGTGTCCATTGTCCTTTATCATAGCTGCCCTCATTACAATCAGACATATTAGGAAATAGGAACTAATCAACTAACAATAGGCAAACATAGAGAAGATAACTAAAGTGACTTACCCAACAACCCAAAAATCATAACCATCAAGATGCATGGATTGCATGGAGTTTTCATTATTTTGGAAAACAATTTCAATGAAGTCATGGAGAGAGGTACGCAGTACAGAAGTGGCTAGGTGCGCAGGATTATTGGTGGGCATGTCCTGCATGGAATTAGGGTTGAATACTCCAGGGATACTGAAATAATCAGCAAGCTTTAGAGGGGTGTCAGGACTAATGTAGGAGGCCCCATTGATGGCAAAACGTTGCTTCCCATTTATCAGAGGTGCCGAGTTAGCCAACACAATTGTCCTAGTTATTTTTATCCTTCCGTAATGGAATGATCCCTGAGGGTTGGGCCTTGCTGCATTTGCTGTGAGGTTCCACCTTCAAGAAAATCACAAGGGATATTGAAATCAGGACATAATAATATACACTAAAATCAATGTCCAGTAAGCCTTGATGCTCTGCTAGCTTGAACGAAAAACATAACTAAAAAATCTCCATCAATGTTCGAAGTGGGTTGTCCATGACTACTGTGCTATTGCTATCAATGTTAAGATTATCAAACTTCACAGAAACTGCATTTTAATATCAACTCTTCATTTGTATCCCCAATATCTAATATCTGAAATGATGTAGATCTCTTAATTTTCATTTCAAATCTAAATAACCCTTACCCCCCTAATCCAAAATGCCATGGTCCCATCACATAAATATTTGGATATGGGGATTTTCAAAAGAAACATCAGAGTCCCAAATCTCTAAAACACTGTCCTATATAGAACAAACCATAATCCAAACAGCTGAGATACGCTAGCACACATATATCTTGAAAAATGCAGAAGAATGTAAAATGGGAACTGTGCGTGCACAGGATCAACTCTTGTGAATGTTCTAAAGAAAAATATACCTGAAGGTTCTGGCTTGTCTAACAGACCAATGCAGATGATAAGCAGGAGCAGCCGGAATGGATCCAGAAACTGGGGTGTGAGAATTTGTGTAGTGCAATACTGCAGTTGCGTTGAGAACACGCTTTGTAAAGCATGTGGATGCAACAATGTAGTAGTCTTTTGGAGGCTGATCCAAGGTAACTAAGACAGCCACAGATTGGCCTACGTGCACATCAAGAGAGTCATAAATGTTCTGCAATACATGAGATCCTTCAACCTCAACCAGCTTCATCTTATGACCCTGAATCCGGAAGTTAAATGAGGTTGAAAAGCCCACATTTGAGATCCTGAACATGTAGGTTTTACCTGAAAATAGAACCAGTTAAGCAAACATTGTTGGTAAGTAAAAGCAAGTCTGGCTGGAGCATGAATATAAGTACACTGAAAACTCCAGGAGATCATCTAGCAGGGAATCTAAAACTGAATAATATAAACGCAAAGGATAACCTGGATCGCCACTGAAGGAATTCTTATTCTTGCCATTTATAAGGACACCATCAGGGAAAAAAAGAGATTTTCCTGAGTCCAACAATCGATGCAATATCTGCAAATTGGGATACATTATTAAATATCAGCATAAAGATGAAATTGAACCAGGGAAACAACAATAGAAACATCCAGGTAGAAAGCAGTTTTTGTCACCAAATTAAAAATGGTACTTTCAAAAAAATAGTGGAAGAAAACAATGGCAAACTATGTGAGTGAAACGACATATAGCAGGACAAGTTCAACTATCGAACTGATTATTCAGTACTAGGCAATGTGCATCAACAAGGCCATCTTGAGGAGAGTCCAAGCCATCCTCACCTTATGGTTGGTCCTATACCAATCACCAATAAGTAGAGTAAAATCTGCGGTGGGGGTTGGATATGGGACTGGGATTTGATGTCTTGCATATATATTGAGTGCTCCAAACCCTCCAGCAAATTTGTGCAATTGAGTTGATGGGAAATAAGTGTAGCTCCCAATCTGATCTTTAGTTTGGAACTTGTAAGTGAAGTTTGAATTTGGGGGAATGGGGCAGTTGGTTCCCAACACCCCATCTTGCCATGAGTTCTTCCTTTGCTTAATGCCATTCCTACACGCAACAAATCAATCTCATATATATTAGACTCTGTTTTTATTCTGATTGAAACAATCAAACAAGCTCAAATTAGAATAAGAGAGACAGAGTGTTATGCAGATCTGCGAGGATGAAAAAGCTCACAAATCTTTCGTCCATTTTCACTAGCAGTTTTGGAGCATTAGCTTGAGGCCTTGGATACATGGATTTGGACACTACCCAAAACCCATACAAACCCAAGTCAAGACTCCAAATCCATTCACACTAATTTTTGGAGCTTATCAAAGTTTAATCATTATATTTGACATTGTGAGGAACTTTAACAAAATTCAATTCAATTTTGCATTGCATTTTGTTCAAATCCAAGTCTCCAAACCCATGTTTGCAGTGGTCACGAATAAATCAATCAACTGAATTCACAATTTAATCGCATTACAAAACAGAAATAGGAGGAAATTTCAAGGGATTAAAATTGAAATTTGATATATCGAAAGAACATCAAGGAATTAAAGTGGGAAACCAAGAAGCTCACCATGTCAAGAGGAAAGGTTGGTCCAACTTATTGATAACATTGATGATGATGTTGTCATTAGTAACCACATCAAGTTGAGGACCAGGAAACTGGCCATTGATAAGGATGATCTTCAAAACCAAACATTAAATTTTCAGGAATCCGAAGAAGCCTCTTCATACACATTAAAATTAAAATTAAAAAAAAAAAAAAAAGGAGAGAGAGAGAGAGAGAGAGAGAGAGAGAGAGAGAGAGAATGTAGGAGACAAATGGAACCATCCAACCAACCAACCTGTTGGTTGAGACCCAGAGGAGCCTTCATGCCATAGGTCACGGTCCATGTGTAGTATCTGTAAGGGTCATCTGCCGTCACCAGAGAAACACCCAAGAATGCCAAAATGCCAAAAAACAGAGACCATAACCCCGTTCTTGACAGCATGGTCTGCGCGGAGAAATGCCTCTATATGCCTGAAAAATGCAACTAGTAAGACACCCCAGCATTCACATTTCTCATTTTCACAGAAAAGATTTCGGTTAGAAGAAAATGGAGACATACCCAGATCCGAAAAAGCCTTTTTGCAGAATAGGAAAGAAGAAAAAGGGCATGCAGAGAACTGGGCTCCCTCACAAATGGCAGTGGAAGGGGAAGCAGAACCTAGCTAGCTATGTGTCATGGAGGCCTTAAATAAGAATGCTTCGCCAGTTCAGAGGTGGGCTCGGGGCAGCGGCCACCGGCTAGGGTGGCTTTTGCTCATACACGGCGCAAATCACGCGGTTTCGCGTCATTATGAGTGAAATTGCTTCTTCCATTCAACCATAGGTTATGGCTCATAATGTCCCATCATTAATCTTTTGTTAAAAAAAGAAGAAAAAAGTGAAACTGGGTGGGGGGAAGAAGCAACCCACCCCTACCCCTAATTACGCCATTAACTCTGCTGTTAATTCTCAGTTCAATAAAAAAAATGAAAAACACAAAACAAAACTCTGCTATTGATATTTGATTCTCCTAAGCTGGTTGTATTGTTTTCTTTTTTTTCCTCTCTTTAAATAGATGTGTAAAACTTCAAAGACACCCTTTAAGTTTTGCAATATGACTTCATGACATTTCACTGTAGTAGAGTTTTTTTTACTATCACAAAAGAGTCCAAAAATTATAATTTTTTTTCGATGGAATAACTTTGTTTTAGTCAAAACTTTAAAATTAGTGAATAATTAAAAAATAGTATCTATCATTAATAAAATGAAACACAATGTGAATTCACTAAAATATTTAAAATATATATTACTTATAAAATAATTTATATTTAAAAAAAAAAACTATTACTTCTTAAGTTTTTTTTCTCTTTTTTAACAATAGAAACTATATAATATGCTCATGTTTCATTACCAAACATGTAAGTCCATTAACAAATTTTCATTGACATCACTAGATAGAATTTTAACAAAAATATTAAGATTCAAATATACATATCTCGTCGTTACAATCATTTTCTTAATTACAAATATTGTCAATTTCTCTTGCCTACATTATTATTATTATTTTTTATTATATAGGAACTCCAACCACCGACAAACCCTTCGGACTCCCTGATGTGATACCAAACCTATGGATCAGCGTCTTCCCCCTAGGTCTCGTTGATCAGAGTAAAGTCCGGAATGCAGACGCGGCTTCCATGCATCAGTTGGACGTTCGGTCAACCCGACCCTCGGGACACATATTCATTACCATTCACGATCTTCGCTGGCTCATAGAAAACTCTCGCCATCCATGATACCTGTTGGCTCACAGAGCGAACTCTCACCATCCACGATACCCACTGGCTCACAGAATAAATTCTCACCATCCACAGGAACCGCTGGTTCCGTGAGTGTATCTACCTAAAATTGAACCTCTGATACTTCTTACGTGCTAATGTCTTTCCACCGCGCCATGCCCGTAGGGCTCTTGCCTATATTATTGAAATGGCTAGAAGTTGTTTATATATAGACTATATGTGATTATAAGTATGACCGGATGTGAAAGCATTTGGTCCTCTCTATATTTGTGAGAATGGCCAAGAGCATAAGGCACCATTGACATGTAGTGCATGTTATCCTATTTGCTAGATCCTACATTTGTTTTAGTGATAGGTTGTTAATAGAAAAATATACGAGCATGGTTAGTTGTAGAAAATATTTTTTTATTAAACAATATTTTTTAACTTACATATACAAATTGGAAAATATAGAAAACAAGATGGTATTTTTATTTTACTTGAAAAATTAAAAAATGTAAAAACAAAATAAAATTGTCTTCCATAAAAGAACAAGGTCTAAGTGTTTCTAAGGCCTGCGATAATATTATAATACATTTTGTAATGTTTTAGTAACTATGCATTATTGCACTTGAAACTTAATTCATTATGAGAATGGGATATATATTTTGTTAATAAATGTTTGATTAATGCTTGACAAAAGAAACATTGTGTTGTTAACAGACCAAAATCTCATAATTATTTTAGTAGTTCTTTAGTAATGCATTGTCATATTTAAAAAAATTAGAGCATCTGTGGATGTCTCTGCATCTTACCCTAAATGGATAAAAATAAAAAGATTTTAAGTCTCAATAGTACATTTGTTATTGTAGACACAATTATCTTTTTCAAAGTATATATTTTAAGCTTTGAATTAATTTATATTTGGGAAAAAATTACTGCAATTTTTAATATCATTTTATCCAAATAAATCTACATAAATTTAAATTCAAATTATGAGTGTCAGATCCCAAACAAAATCCTTGAGATTTTCTTTTGTTCTTTTACTTTTCAAGATTAAAAAATATTTTTAAATTGTGTTTTTACATTAAATATCATTTAAAAAAGTTTCAAATGTACTTTTTTTTATAATAAAAAAAATCAAATAAACTATAAAATAAAATTTACATTACTAATTTAATACATATTACTTTGTTAACACCAGAAAAGTCCAAAAGTGTACTTGATACACATGGGTGAGCACAAACTTGACCCAAAAACTTAAGTCTGTTGGGTCTTGGGGTACACCGTGTATGTAAGCACCCATCAAATACTCACTTTTTCCAATGTGGAATAAATTTCACAAGTAAAATTCTCAACAATGTCCGCCTCACTTGTGAGTTTCAATTGCTCCCCCTTGAACGGAAGTTCCACCACATGTGAGTTCCAACTACTCCCCCTTGAACGGAGGTCATCTTCTCCCTTACGGGACAAATTTTCTAACAGTTTGCTTAAGTGGGCAGTCTTACGTGTCTCGAATTATATTCCAAATGGCGCATTCAAACCAATCATACCTCTCACGTCTTAACCCAATTTGGATCCATCTTGGTAGCTTAGATGATCCTTCTTAACCTCGGTCACACGCTCACGCCTAGAGTTATGAATGTCGGCTCTGATACCACTTGTTAATATCGGAGGACTCTAAAGGCGTGTTTGATACACATGGGTGAATACCAACTTGATGCAAAAGTTTAAGCCTATTGAGTCTTGGGTTACACCATGTATATAAGCACCAATCAAATACTCACTTTTTCCAATGTAGGACAAATTTCATAAGTGGAATTCTCAACATTTTTCCCACCTATTTTAGAAGAAAATTTAAAATTCAAGTTTTTTTAAAATTTTCTTTTCCTTTCTTTAATATTTTCCTAATTCTAAACAACTAGAAAGTTGTAAATAATGTACACTTTTTTTAAATGGTAGCATTAAAATTCTTTCTTTTATTCTTCTTTTTTTTAAAATTTATTTGGTACATAAGAACGAATTAAATTTATCTTTAAAATTTTAAACATTCATTAAATGGCTTTTCATTTCTTCGCAAATTCATTATATTCTTGTGTATCAAACATTAGATTAATTCTTTCCAGCATAACTAAAGAAACAATTAAATTAATGGATAATTATGCTCTACCTTTTTTATATAATTTTTTTAAGGAAACTTTATTATCCTTAGTTTTCTCACTATTTATCCAAAAGGAAACTTTAAAATCTCTCGAAAATGTTTATATACCATAAAAGCATGATATTATTATTTACTTGTAACAAAAACATAAAAAAAAAAAAAAAAAAATACATGCACTAGGGTATCTCATTATTAAAATTAAATTACTTAAAAGTTTGGTAAACCTTTAATTTACTTTATGAAAAAAAATTGGGGAATATACTTTACTACTTCTTTAAATCTTATTTATTTATTTTTTATTACAACTCTAACCACCAATGAGTCCTTCGGACCCTCTGGTACAGTACCAAACCTACGGATTAGCGTCTTCTACCCCCAACTTTTGCTGATCAGGGTAAAGTTCGGATGCAGACACGGCTTCCGTGCATCAGTTGATTGTTCGGCCAACCTGACCCCCAGAACATATCTCTATTACCATCAATAGTTCCCGCTGATTCACAGAGAACTTTCAGCATCTACGGTTCCCGTTGGCTTACAAAACGAACTCTCACCATCCATAATCCCACTGGCTCACAAAATACTTACAAATTGAGATTTGTCTTTTAGAATATTTTTTCTAACATAATCTTCTTTAGGTAAAAAAGAATTACTAAATTTTAACTACTGCATTTGACTGCTGCAGTTAAAAAAATAAATTTTAACCATTGACTTAAAAGATCGGTGCTAATTAAATAAAAACTAATTGAAAATTATAGAGCCACCAATTATATTGTTTTTGTGTGGCACATCCATTATATCATTTAAACAATACCAAGTTATGAGTTGTGAATTTTTGGTCCGTAAAGACTCCAATAATGAATGAAGTTGGCAATCTTTCATATATTAACTTTCAGAAAAAGTGATTTAAATTTCATACATTTATTTTTTAAAAGTTTTTAATTGTGTGAAATATCAGTTTCACACATATATTTTATAATATCCGATAGTTATTTAAATGAAAATTGTAGAATTTTTTGTTTGTAAAGTTTACCAAAATATTCCAATCAAAAAAAATCTCGAGTCAAAATAAATAGTAAAATTAATAGAGACACGTAAAATGTAGTTTGCGAAATTAGTAGGTTAGATGGTATAATCATGTTATATTTTAAACAATCAATTATGAATTTCAGACTTTGAATTTAGATTTGGGTAATATAGGACGAGCGATTTTAGAAAATATTTAAATTAATTAATTTATTTTTTTTATTAAAAATTTAGGGATATGATTGATTCTTTGAAATATGATGTGGTTGGGCTGTCTGATTTAGTAATTTCTTGTGTAACTTAGAAAATGTATATGCCTTAATTATTCATTCTTAACAAAGATTAAAAACTAACTCATTAAGTTGACCAAAGAGAAGGAAGAAATTAGCTCATTAATTAGCACCAAACACAA
This sequence comes from Malania oleifera, assembly GCF_029873635.1. Classification (NCBI taxonomy): domain Eukaryota; kingdom Viridiplantae; phylum Streptophyta; class Magnoliopsida; order Santalales; family Ximeniaceae; genus Malania; species Malania oleifera. The sequence goes on along the minus strand of NC_080417.1, from coordinate 23,057,860 downwards.
AAATACACAAGTTGACTTTAATTGTGTTTGGAAACGTGAATCTGAATCTTTTTTTGAATTAAATTCTTCATTTTATATCTTTTAAATTAAAATCAAAATTAAATGATCATATGATTTTAAAATATAATTAAAAATATATATATTTCAAATAATAATAATAAAGTCAATTACAAAATACTTTTACTATTTTTCAATTGTCATATTCAATAAAATTTTCATTGTAAAGTAAATTTTGAAAGTAGAACAATTAAATAAAACAATTAAAATAAATTTATTTTTATTATAGTAATTTTTAATGTGTATTATTTGTAATTTTATTATTTTAACTATATTTTTATAATATTATTTGATGTAAAAATGAAAATGAGCATTTTTAACTAAGTTTTTAATTTATATTAGTTTTATAAATGTTAATAGGTTAGATTTCTAGTTTTTAGTTTCTATTTTTAGTTTTTTTATTTTCATTTCTAGTTTTCGTTTTTCTAATTTTTGACAATGATGTAAGTTTTTATTGTTTCGCAAAATTTTAGATTCGTATGATTTAAACAAAATATAATATAAAATTATATTCAAATTTATTCAAATCCACCTAAATCTAAATTTACAAACAAAAATTCAAAATTAAAAAAAAACTTTAGCATCCAAATATGTAATAAGAAGTTTGATAATTAATGAGCAGCATCGCTGTGGATCTGCATTAATTACCATCCCATAAATGTTTTATTGGAGAAATTATTAAGTTAGATGCATAGCATTTTGGACAATAAATTAAATAATTTTGACTTGTGATTATCAATTTGAGTTGAACTTTGATGCAACCATTTAAAATGCATATATTTAATTAATTTATTATAATATGATATTATTAGATAACCTAATCCAACACTATCTTGTACTTTTTGACTTTTTTGTACATGTATTATTTTTTTAAAGTTTAATATCAAATATATTATGTGTAAATATTTTAAATTATAATTTTAAAAATATCCATTGTGGTCAGCCCCGCCCCTTTTCCAGACCTTATATACGCTAAAGTTTTGTGTACCGGGTTGCCCTTTTTATGATAATAAATATTTTGCGTGTGAACATTTAGGTTGTATGAACATTTAGGTTATTGATTAATTATATATAAAAAGATACAAAATAAGATAATACGATATTAATGTGGTCTAATAATGTGTCACTCGGGTGATTGATCCTTTGACTATATTAGTTAATATTTAAGAGTCTATTTAAGAGTCATGTCATATTATGCCTTGTTATTTAGAAAGATATTATAATTATTGAAGTTTAAGACTTAAAGTAAAGGCCTTACTAATTTGAGAAGAGTAAGAAGGAATAATATAATCATAACAAATGTTATTATGACAAATTATTTTGTGGATAAATATATCTTTATATTTGAAAAATAAAAAAAAATATCTAATTTAGTTAAATTCAGGTGAAGTAGAATAAAATTAAATAGAAATATTCTTAAAGATAATACGTGTCAAAATTATTTATAAAAAAAAAAAAAAAAAAACTCACAAATTGATCATTAGGCAAGGAAAATATGAAGCCGCAAAGATTTTAACTACCAATACAATTTATTATTAATTGGTTAGCTTCAAGATATTAACATGTACACAAAGTTATGTCCAAAATTATTAAATTTCATTCATTTATAAATTTAAAATTTAAAATTTTTGAATTGTATGTTATTAGTATCAGATTTTTAGTTATTATTGATTAATATTTTTCGAAATTCTTTTGACATAACTTTGAATTATATATTATTAGTGTAGGCATCACATTTTGTTCGAGGCGCTATGTAGTAGAACTTGCACTATTCTATTTATTTCATACTCATTTTTGTACAGTTTCAAATAAAAAAATTGAGTAATATAAAAAAAATTTTAAAAATTGAATATATAGAAAATGGAAAAAAAAAAAAGAAGAGGAAAAAACTAAAAAATGTAGGAGAAAGTTTGGTGGGCTAGCACCTTCATGCTTGCACCTACACACACAAAAGAGAGTTTCAGTTATAAATCAGAATAAAATCAACCAATTATCTTTGAATTTGATGGACTAATTCAAATTAATTGATCAATTAGACTTTGTATGTGTTTTTTTTTTTTTTTTTTGCTAAAAGAGGGCGGCACCTCCAATTTTTTATTAATAAACTCTCACTTTTGGGGGAAGAATACCATGGTTACAAGTTAAAATCAACAAACCAAATTAAGATAAACAAAATTAAACATAACAAACAAATGAGATAAAAACATAAAAACAATAAAAAACAAAACGAAATACACCAAACAAAATTCTAAAGATGAACTAACGACGAACGGAAAAATGACCCCACCTATCCATCCGAAAGATACTTTTCAGATAACGTGGAAGAAGACGTTGTTCTTCGTAGATTGTATTTTTTCCCATTTCTTCTTCTTTAGTAAGAAAATCAGTCGCATTATTGCCTTCCCTATACTAATGCATCACCATGACATTCAGTCCTTCTAATTAGACTTTGTGTTTGATTGATCCATTAAGTTTGATTTGTTCAATCAAATTTAATTTGAATTGCTCCTCTTGACCTATAAATAGAGAATTTAAGAGAGGTTGAAGGGGAGAACAATTGAGGAGAAACATTCGAGAGAGAATTTTGTGAAACAATTTGGAGGAGAATAAATTGAATAGAGAGAGTGAAAAAAGCTAAGAGTTTGTGAGATTGAGATTCGAAGAAGAGAAACTAGAAGATGGTATATTGGAAATTTGCTCGGTTCTTATTTGCAGAGGTAAAAGAAAAAGAAGGATATTTGGGAAAGGCAGCTAGCAAAGAAAAAGCAGGCTTACAGATTTAATGATTTAGAAGACAAAGGTTGGTTCTTTCAATTTTGTTTAATTATATTTCAAATTTTTGGAATGATTAAAATTGCAGAATTTTATGTTCAAAGTTTCACAATCTAAGTTTAGATGTGACTAGGATCTTTAAACAAAATTCAACTTTGATTTAAAAAACTTAAAATTTTCCCCAGAATTCACCAAATAGATTCAAATATTTGAACCAGATCTAAAAGCTTAGACCTGAAAACCTGAATATCCACAATCTAATAACCAAGGTCCAATTACTTCAAATCCAACCTAGAGACCTGGGTCAACTTGACCCGAGTCCATGTCAACTGACTCGTATGCGTTGGACCCAAATCAACCGTCGACCCAGGTTAATTGACCTATTAGCCCTTGCCCATTCACTTAATTAATCCCATTAGGCTTGGCCCAATTATAATTCTTGGAATGAATGTTTTAGGATGAAAATACTTTAATTCTATTTAAAAAATAATTAAAGAGTTACATTCCTTATTCATGCACTCTCACACCTATAACTCTTTGAACAAGATTTTTTTTTCATTTTGCCTTTTCAAAAATTAAAATAAAATAGTAATTCCATTTTCAAATAAAAGAGTGAGTTAGATAATTAATGGTTTGGCTTTCTACACTTAACTTATTTTTTAAAATGGTTACCAAACTAATTGACAACAAAATGGGCCACCTGAGCCTAGTGACAACACCCACCCATGGACTTTCGAAATCATAGAATTTTCTTGAGAGATTGTGGCATGTTTGACATAGTTCATATCTAGAGTTCAAATTTTGGGAGTGTGGATTTTGGCACTTGAAGTTGAATTTGTGTGGATTTAAATGAACTCAACATAATTTTGTAATACTTTTACTTAAATCCTCACAAATCAAAATTTAAGACTTGAAATTCAGGCTTCCATGCGAAAGGTGAAATTATTGGATTTTATAAATTTATATATATATATATATATATATATATATATATATATATATATATATATATATATTATCTTTAACTTTTATTTTTCTTCTTTCCCGTCTAAATATGTAGAGTGTTTTTATTTGGAGCTATATGTGGGTGTTATCTTATCAGGAGCTAGAGGTTGTTATTAGCATGACAGATGTTTTGTAGTATTGAACATTTCTATGAAATGATTATGTGATATTTTATGGATGCTTCTAAATGTTGATTTAATATTTAATTGAATTATTTATATTTTAACTTTTATGAATAAAATTTTTAGAGGGTGGGCTTTGAATCAACATTAAGGTTGCTCCTTTGTGACCAACCGTCATGAGTTCGAGTCTAAGGAAATAATCTCTCCGCATAAAAGTAGGGATAAGACTGCATACACTCAGGGCTGACCTAACTATAAGGCCATTGAGCATTTTGGGGCTCCCAAATTTTTTTTAATGTTAACATTATTTATGATGTCATCTCTTCTCATACTCTTTTCTCTCACTGGCGATTGACTTTCTCACTATCTCAAAAGTAAATAAAATTGTATTTTGAAAAGTAAGTAAATTCTTTCTTTTTCAAATCTCAATGTCTCATGACTGTTTGACACAATTCTTGAAAGTTGAAATTGACTACATCTATTATGTCTTTATATATTCTATTGACTATTACACTACCCCTCCCTCACACGATCTCATACTATTACACTACCCCTCCCTCACACGATCTCATACGCTCTCTTTCAGTCATTCTCGTCTCCAACTCTCTATTACTCTCATCACTTTCTCTCTATCTCTCTCACTCTCTGTGATATTTTTTTTGCACTTCAATGTTGTCGATTTTCTGATTTTTTTTTTTATTTTCATCTCAAAAAATTAGAAAAATTAATTTTAAATAAAAATAAAAATTAAACTAAATATAAAGAGGTTCTAATTAAAACATTTGCCTAGGGCCCCATATTGTGAAGAGCCGACCCTACGTACATTGTGACGATCCTCTTCTTACCCTCACGAAGTGGGGATCCTTATGGCATGGGGACGCCCTTTATGAATAAAATTTTGAATTGCATATCCTTTTAGAAAGCAGACATTATAAATATGAAATTATTGAGCGTAGTTAAATACATATCATGAAATTTTGAAGAATACTTTCAATGAAGGCGTTTTTTTCACTAAAAATCTTTTTTTTTTTAATATTAAAAACACTAGGATCTACTTAGTATTGGAAAATCATTTTTATATGTTAATTTAATTTTTTTAAAAAATAGCTATTTCTTTTTTTGCTTTAGAATATTTGTGTAAAAATAAACAACAATAAGAGATTTTGATACTATTTTCTTGTGGAAATATTTTTATTTTTTAATTTTAAATTTTCAAATAATTACAAAATACCACCTTGTTTTTGCAATTTTCTAAATTTATATAGAAAAAATTGAAAAATATTTTTACATTCTTTTCTAAATTTATGAATCTTTAGGAGTATAGAATATGGATCTTAGAAAATAGTTAAGAATTATGCATTTTCTTTGAATCCACAAAAATTCATGTCAGTGTCCCAAAATCCATGATCCTAAATATTATCGTATATATATTTTTAAAAATTAAGAAATAAGTTATTTTTTATACTAACTTTAAAATCTAGAAATAAAAATAAAAATTTATTTTGTACAACCAAACACTCTTTATTTCTTCCTTTTTATATTAATATTGGAAATCAAAGAATAAACTTAAATTTTTAAATATAAAAATAAAAAATAAAAAATATTTTACACAGTTAAACAAACCCTTCTGAATGAAATGTTTTTGTTCTTAAAACATTTGGGACAAATTTTTTTCGTCCCAAACAATTATGCAAACAAAATAATTATATTACTAAACAATTCATGAGCATTTCTTTACATTCATAAAAGCTTTTGCCTACATTCTTTTTTTTTCCTAATATTTAAAGGATGATTGTCCTATCTTTAGTGATGAAAGTCCCCAAGTCTCTAACATTGTAAAGAGTAATTTCCTCTTAAAATTTTTAAATAAAAATTTAAATTTATTTAAAATGCATAATTTTTAACTATTTCCTTTATATTTTTTTGAATATTTTAAAAAATAGAAAATTATGAAACACGCACACAGTGTAGCCCACAATTAGTACTTTTGACGATTTTTCAACGAGAAAGTAGGAAAAACTAATTTGCCCTTAAAAACAAGAGTGATGAAAATTTCTATACATAAATTTATATCATAAAAAATATAAGATATTTACGTCTATATTTTATATTTCAAACAAAATAAAAATTTGTACAAATAATTTTGAATATTTTTATTTTAACTTATAAACTTAATTATGACAATATATTGTTAAATTTTCTTTTAAAAGCTTAAATTTATTTATTAAGACTATACAAATATATCATCCAAAATTATATATTCACCACAAACACATATAATGTAACATATCTACATAACATATTTAAATACCCATGTACACATAGCTTTACCACTAAGCAAAGACATATATATGGAAGTGTTTTAATTATTTTATGAAAGCAAGATGATTCATGATGGCATAGTATGTGTAGAGTAGTGGTGTTGGAGATCATCACATAAAGTACTGAACATTATGAAAGCATGCATGCATCTGCCCAATGCTAATGAATTCTACAGTCCATGTCCAGACAACCTTGGGCATTAAATTATTTGCGAATGCTAATGAATTCTACTCAAGGCATTAATACCTAAGTTCCTCATCATACTATTGATGCGTCATAGTCCACTTCTTTGTTCTCTACAAGGGATAACAAAATTTTAAAATTATTTTTTTTTGTTAATGTGCAAATGGCGTTGGATTTGAGCGATGCTAGATTTGAAGTGAGCAGCTCGTAAGCTGATTAATTACACTCAACTCTACATATGTGTTACCTAATTCGATTCAATTTTATTTGAGTTTAAGTCAAATGAATTTGAATTTCAGTCATAGTTATATTCGTGGGTCTAATCAAGTTTAATTGAGTTTTTATTGTTGAACAATCTAGTTAAAAGCACTAGCTACTCACGCACGTTTTGACTAGAAATCAAACTATGTTATATTATGCTTTGAATCAAATTAAAGGGGTTGACCTCTTATGTTGTGCAATGTTGGGGTGGATCTAAAAGTAACAATCACACAAGGACAAAAATAAATAATAAAAATAGAACATTAGATTTACGTGGTTCGGCCAAATCAACCTGCGTTCACGAAGCACACACCAATTCACTATAACCGAGAGATTTACAAGGAGGAGAAGGAGACTACTACCCTCAACTCAACTCTCTCTCTCTCTCTCTCTCACACACACACACACACAACACTCTCTGCTCTGCATGCACACACAACTCTATACCACACTGCAACTCACTTTGCACATACATATATACATAGATGGGGAGTAAAATTCAAAGGAGGTGGCTGCAATTTCAGCATGGTCAGCAGAGGTTGGTGGCCGCCGGTCTCCAACGTCAACGAAAGCAACTGGGTTGGTGTGGTTGCCGACAACTCCACACCTATAATCTCAACATGCAAGAGATCATAAATGCTATGTGTAGTTAATATTATATGGATGTTATGCATAAATTAAACGTAGAATTTATCGACTTACAACAAAATTGAGCTTAACAAATTTATTTCAATAATTTATGTATTTGAAATCAAGTTGGACTTCAAAAGTTATGGAATCAATTAAGTTTGAATCAAAATTTTAAATTAGTGGGGATAAATTTGAGTTTGCCCTGAATTAACTCAACTTAAAATCAAACAAAATTTATCCATAGATTGAATTTGATAATGAAGCATGCATTGTTTTGCTTTGGATTTGAAAAGAATAATAATAATAAATAAATAAATATTTTGGGGGAGCTGTAAGTTTGTATACACATGGATAATTCACATATGGGTAGGAGACAGAACAGTTTTTGACTTGCTAACTAGGACTTCATAAATGAAGGTTGGTGGAGAAGACAATGGGAGCAAATTCTATAGGTGGTCTTTAAACCAAAACTACATCACATCTGTCATGTGGATCCGTGGCGCAATGGTAGCGCGTCTGACTCCAGATCAGAAGGTTGCGTGTTCGATTCACGTCGGGTTCAGGTTTCCATCCTTTTCTCCCACCTGCAACAGGCGCTTTCCAGCGTCAACCGAACACTTTCTTTCTAAATATATATTGAAACTTTAGGTTAATTAAAGTTCTGATTTGGATGAAAATTTTCATATATTATTTTTATTTAGATGATAAAAAAATTATGTGGTTTTTGATTTTCTGCGAGGTCGGCAGGTCAGCAAGATTTTTGTTGTGATTGGTGAAACTTTTTGATCAAATAATTGAATTCAAAAACGCAACCCATTCGTGTTCAATGTTATGTAAATATTGATTGTTATTCATTATTTTGTATTTTATCTTTTTTTATTAGGAGTGATTATGATTTGATCCTCAATTTATTAATACAATAACAAAAAAAAAAATGTATGCTAAGAAGCTCACTGATTTAATTAAAATAAAATAAATTTTATAGATGAATAATACAAAAATATATATGTAAAAAGCAGTTTAGAACTAGTAATTTAAAAATTTATTATATAACAACAACATCAAATTTTAAGTTGCATTACGTAAGATTGAATATATGAATCATTTTTTGTCAATTTGCTTGATCAATAACACTTTCTTCCACCATCTTAAGGACTATAAGATCTTTTATCATGACTTCATTTCAGGTTATTTTAGTTCTATTCCTATTCATTCTACAACCACTAATAATAACTCATTGCTCTTCATAGGAGCACTGCTTGGCCTACGCTTCAGTAAGGTAATTCTCTACCACCGAATTTATTTATCATTTGCATGGTGATATTGTTTTACATAATTAATCTAATGTCAAAACCTCTTAAAATTACAAAGAACAGTCAAGTTGTCTTGCATCCTACTTGACAAACGTGAGGGACGAAGACATCGTATATTGGTCTGTGGGCATCGCGGTAAGTCCTCTGTCCTATTATAGGTGCCGTGACAACCTTTACCAGGTCCAAATGATTGTTGACCACTTGATTCGCATGTCTACAATATTCACCGATTACTCTTTCCTATGCATTATCTCAACACACATCTCTATATTAATCTATCTCGTGTCAAACAAGCATCCCTTTTTAATCTGCAAAGGGGACGTCACCTTTGTGATATTCTGTAAAACTAATATTAATTTTTTAAGGTAGTAGATCAACTTTGGATAATTCATAATTGTTTTAAAGATTTTTGCAGAAGTGTACGTCAAAAAATGACTCATAAAAAATATCACATTTTTTGTGTCTAAAGATGTATCTAATATTATAGCAATTAAGCACACTTATAACCACATAATTGATAAGAGGCCAAAAAGATTGGCCCGTCAATTTTTATTTGGTAGGAAGGGTTATTTTGACTAAATAAATTAGCATTCTAATGTACTGTTGTGGATTACACAACTCATCACACGGAGACTTTCATTAATCCATGATTGTAGATATTTACTTTATTCTAGGAGATTAGTTTTCATTATATTTGCATTAAATTGTAATTATCTTTTGTAATTATAAAAATAACAATCCACACCCACGTTTGGTTCTCAAAGTATTCTCATGGTATCAGCCTAAACTTGTTCCTTCTTCCCTTCGGCGCAGGACATTATTTTTATTTCCCCGGCTAGGTTCCCTCGCCTTTAGCTTCTTCTTGTTCTTGTTCTCCGAAGGTGCCTACCTGACCTTCTTGGCACACCGTATAACGCTTATTGTGCGTTCCCGACGGCTGCCACCTCCCTCGCATCTCCGACCCCCTCTGTCCCCGTAATCATCCTTCGATGACATCATCCTCCGACGTCGTCGTCTCCGTCGTCATTCTTTGCCGAAGTCTTCAGCATTGTCATCACCATCATCGACGTCTCCGTCGTCTTCGTCTTCTTTGACGTCGTCTTCCTCGACTCTCTGTCACTCCCGTCGTAGTTCTACATCACCATTCCTTGATCTGCGTCTTCACTTGACCCTTTGTCGTTGTTCCACCTTCACCATTTACAGTAGATCTGTGCGTTCGTTGACCTCACAGATCTTTGTCTTTGACATCAATGTCCTCCGACTTTTTCGTCGTTCTTCGCCGTCATCTTCATACTCCATCGTGGTCATCTCTATCAAACGTTGTCTCCTTCGTCTTCCTCCCTCGGCTTGTCGCTGCCCATCATCGTTGTCATCTCCATTGATGTCAACTCTGGTACTCCCTTTTTAGCGAACCAGCACCGTCAACGCTAATCGACATCGCTGAATCTGTTGGGGAATAATCCTGGAGCAATAATCACATACGAAGAAAAATCACAAACACATCCACACTAGAACACCGGATTTACGTGGTTCGGTCGAATCTGACCTACGTCCACGGGAGCACACACCACTGCACTATAAACTGGGAGAAATATAACAAGGAGGAGGAGCCACACTGCTCAACTCTACTCTCTCTCTCTCTCACCACAACTCTCTGCGTACAACCTCTTTGCACTCACAACACAACACTCTGTTCTCACTGCAACACACCTCACTGCATACACAACATTCACATCTACACACGCAGCACACTTTGCGCACAACTCCACACTCACAGCTACCACACCTTGCTGCACATATATATATATATATATATATATATATATATATATATATATATATATATATATATATATATACACAAGGGGGAGCTAAATTCAAAGACGGTGACTTGCAATTTCAACAAAATCTGCAAAGTAGGTGGCCGCCGTTCTTCAATGTCAAAGTTGGCGGCTGGGTTGGTGCGGCTACCGACGGTTCCACACCAACAATCCCAACAGAATCTTCGTCCGCCATCTCTCACCCTTTGTGATCCAATCCTTTGGCTTGTGCAATTGTCGGAGATCTTGTCAAAACCGTGACAACCGCAGCTCTTCCGCTCCTTTACCTTTCCATACACTTACTCACATGCTCACGATAAAGCTATACCCTACCAATTATCTTGTCTAGCATAGTCACATTCTTCCCCTCATTGAAAGCCAAGATCTACTTGGTCATCTAGATGGTTCTATTGACCGGCCTTCAAAATTTGATCCTACCACTTATAGGAAACCGAACGACGACTACCTAGCATGGAGGGCTACTGACCAACACCTCCTTTGTCTTCTTCGTGCCTCTCTTACAGAGGAAGCTTTGACCGAAATTGTTGGCCTTTCTACTACACGAGAGGTCTGGCTAACCTTGGAGACTACCTTCAATCATCGGTCCAAGGCCCATGAGATTCAACTCAAATATGAACTCCAGTTAATGAAAAAAGGTTCCAAACTCAAGGCTGAGTTTGCTTGGGCCTTCAAAACCCTCCGTGATAAGCTCCATGCCATCGGATGTCCTGTTGATGGTACATACAAGGTGCACTAGTTCCTTCGTGGACGCGGCACTGATTTCTCGAGCTTCTCCTCTGCTCAGATGGCTCTCACCCCCTTGCCCACCTTTATTGACCTTGTCTCCAAAGCTGAGAGCATTGAGATCTTTCAAAGGTCCCTTGAGCCTGCTACACCTCATGCTGCTGCATTTATAGCTTCTTCTCGTAGATCTACCCACCAACACTCGCACGAGCTCTAGCCGCACCTCTAGCAATGGTCATAACCACTCCTCACGTGGACATTCCTCCTTAAGTTATTGGTGTCGTCCTCCCCGTTGTCAAATATGCTGTGTTGAAGGCCACTATGCTGACCAATGCCATCAGTGCTATACCCGCTGTCGTGAGGTGCCAGACCACCAAACACGCACAGGTGCGATTGCGAACTGGGAAAAATGGTGAATTTTGAAAAAAATATTTTCGTGGAAAATATGATGTAATGGAGTCATCACTAAACTTTTGAAGTGTGGTTAGAACACTTTATTACTATCCGGTTAAGGGTAAAATCGGTCTGCGTTGCCAAAGTCGAGATCGAGAGTACGGTTACACGAGGGGAGGGTATTAACACCCCCTACATGCCCATTCTTATGAACGGTATAATATCAATAAAAAATTATCCCTTAAACTAAACTTAACAAGCCTTTAAGATTACTCTTTTCTAAAAAATTGAAAAAATAAAAATACTATATAGGTATTCCCTTAGGGTTGGGACATATTGTACTCCGAAGAGTTCATGCCTCCATTTGAAATTATTGGGATTGAAAAATTGAGAAAATAAGGTACAAAATACGCTCCCGGGATTTTTGAAATTTATACGATTTGTTTAACTATGGAAATAATATTCCGGGAGGTTTTCGAACTCCTTCGGGACGACACAGACCTCGGGACCCCCAAAATATATATTTTTTATGGTTTTCCTAGGATTTTTCTGGATTTTTTGTGATTTTTTCAAGTGCAAAATTTTTTTGTAAATTTATTATTTTTGTGATTTTTTAATATTTTTCCCAAAGTAATTAAAAAAAAAATTAAGGCAAAATCAGTGAAAATTGAAAAAAAAAAATGGAAAATAAAATGGAAGGTGAAACTGATTTCATATCGATTTAGAGGACCCAAATCGGCTCGGGAATGAACCGGTTAAAGGGGGTTGACCAGTTTTAGGCCCATTCAAGGTCGTTAAGTCAACACGCGGTGCATTCCGTGCAGTGAGAGTGAGCATATCTGGATGAAAGGTACCGAAAATAATCTTTATGTTTAGAAAATATTTTTCCTGATTTTTTATCTTTTCTATTTTTTGTAATTTTACCATATCTCCCGGATTTCAAACAACAAGAAGACAATTAAAGAAAAGAGTTAAAAATATATTTTTTTAGAATTTTCTCCTAATTTTCTCTTTCTTATGATTTTTTATATAGTTTTTACAAGATTTCAAATAGCTAACATATTGCATATATATAATGTTACCTCAAATACTAAATTACTAAATATATAATATTACTTAAAATACTAAATTGCTAAATGTATAATATTACTTAAAATCCTCACTTACAATATACATGAATATTAATTATTAACAAAATCCTACAACCTTGATAATAAGCCAATTAATATTTACAAACGAAAAGAGAAAAAAGATAAAAAAACATGGACATCTACAACAAATATTGCGGCAATAAGAAACCTACAACGGTAATAAATCAACAAAAATATGAGCATGGATATTAATTATTAAAAATCCTAAACGATAGATACGAATCACTTAACATTGACACAAAAAATATGGACATGAATATTAATTATTAGAATAAATATTAGAAGGCAGTAAATACAACAAAAAGCATAAACATGAATGTTAATTATTAAAGCAAATATCATAACATTAAAAATCCGACACCCATATTATTAACTATTTAATCTATACCATGAAAGCCTAATCATGAATGTTACACAACCTTGCAAATCTTACATATATTAATCACTTAACACGTGCACAAATATAACAACACGAAAATAATGCACAAGAATGTAATAAACTATTCAAGGAATACCAGCCAAAGAATTCGTGCAAGTGTGTGTTTGCATGCATGCAGGGTACATGTTGTGTGTGTGTGTGTGTGCGCGCGCGCGTGCTGGATGCGCATACTGTGTGTGCAGGTAAATCACCGTGGGGTTGCTGGCCGGCGAGAGGTAAGATGGCCGGAGATGGAGGTTGGCGGCACGGCTGCGACGTCTGAGCTGGGTGGCCGGATCTGCTGCGGCTCCGTGATTTGCAGGGGCGGTTGGTCGGAGTTTGGCTCAGGTCCGGTCGCTGGTTCTGAAGATGGTTCGCCGGAAAGAGAGCAGGTGGAGACGGCTGCTTGCTGGTCTGTTGGTGTCGCGGTGGTGGCCGTGAATAGTGCTCACGACTATGGTGCTGCTGGTCCCTCCTCCTTTCTTGCTTTGCCTACGTTCACGGCTGCCTGAGAGTTGTGCCGTGAGCTTGTTGGAGGTGCCCGTGAACTTGCTGGGTGGTAGGTAGATGGCCGGGGGTTTGGAGGAACAGCCGGTGGAGCGTGCGGCTGTGCGTGGAGGCGTGGATGCTCGGGTAAGTGAGAAAGGATGAGGGTGAGCTGGAGGGAGGTTGGATCTAGGTGGCGAGGATGAAACCATGAGGGAAGCTGGGTGTTGCGAGTTCGGGTGAGGGAGGTAATGAGATCGTGGATCTGTGCAAGGATGGAACTGGGATGGTGGGTGAGGGATTCGGCTGTGCGTGAAGGTTGGTGTGTTGTGAGGTGGTGGCGAGTTCGGGTGATGGGCTGGCCGGAGCTGGTGCGTGAAGGTTGGGTAGACTACCTGCTGTGTGGTAAGCTGGCAACGAGGAGCTTGGATGGGTTGGCCATGTGTTGAAGATGGAAGGAGATGGTGGTTCCGGGAGAGCCTACGAGAGGCCAGAGAGAGAGAGAGGCAGTGGACTCTGAGGTGGCAGGAGAAAAAAGAAGAAGTGATAGAGCTAGTGGAGCGCAGGTCTGGAGAATGAGCAGTGCGCAGTGCCCAGTGAACAGTGCGCGCAGAGTGTGTAGTGGGTGTGGACCGTGTGGTAGTGGTTTCTGGTCCCTCTAACAGTGGTCTCCCCCCACCCTTTTATAACCTTTTTTGCCTTGTTTTTATTTGGCCCAAGCATGTACCCCGGGGCGGGATGACTTATTGGGAAGTTGCAGCACAAAATTTTAAAAAAAAAAACATAAACCCCTATAGTTTTTATTTTTTATTTTTTTTATATATATTATTTTTTACTTTTTTTTTTTTCCTTTTTTATGTTTTTGTTGTAATAATAATAATAATAATGATAGTAAGCTAATACTTATATCCCCCCTTTTTTTTTTCTTCTTCCTTTCTTCTTTTTTATTATTTGTTGTATTTTATCGTTCAACCCTATCCTTTAGAAAAGAGAGACTCGATCGAAAATTAAAACTTCATTTCTTGAAAATAGAAAGACCAGAACTCCATTTTTCTAAAACACCCGGAACTCGATTAAAACGTACAAGGACTCAACTTAAGACATTGGAACTCGATTTAACACACCAGAACTCAATCAGGTTTCTCAAAAAAGGTCCTCCAATTTCTAGGGGACGAAGTCAACTTTTATTGTGTCGGGTTTTCTTGGGGTAGTCTGATTAAAATTGGGGTGTCGACACCCGCAATGACTCTGCTGTCCACCTTGCCGAAACATTCACTAGGTCTTGTTCTATCAATGATCTGGTAGGCTCTAATTGGTTTTAGACACTAGGGCTTCATCCCACATGTCTAATGACCCCTCTGTTCTGGATCAGCCCACATCCTATGTTGGTAAGGACTCTGTAATTGTGGGAAATGGTGCTTCCTTACCTATTACTCATACAGGTTGCCTAACCCTTGCTCCTAATGTTAAATTATTGGATGTCTTAGTTGTTCCACAGATAACCAAAAATCTACTTTCAATTAGTAAATTAACATCATATTTCCCTTTGACTGTTACTTTTACTAATGATCTTTTTTCTATTTGTGAATTTATGTGTAATCCCAAGACCCGGGGGGGGGGGGGGGGTGAACTGGTTATTTTAAAAATCCTAGTCTTTAGATTCTAATTTTGAAAAACTTACAACCACACACGCACAAACTAGATGACAAATAGTTCAGTATTTCTCAATTTATCAATTTAATGTGTGACTTTATCAAACAAACAATATTACCCAATTGCTTAACATACAAAACAAACAAATAATTAAGTGTGAAAAGTAAGGTGCACTTCCAAGAGGGGGGTGAATTGGATTTTTAAAATTTTTTTTGTAAATTCTTGTTTTATAAATTCTTTTAGTTAAGTATTGACCTCTATTTCAATTTGAGTTATTTTGCAATCACACTCTACAACACAACAAATTCACAAATACAATTGATTTGTAATAACCAACACTCAATCCAAGATTTAGTATTTATTGATGAATGATGATGACGATCAAAGCTTCAATATCTAAATTCCACCTTTTCAATATCAATCCAATCAATGAGGTGTGCTTGAAATCGCAATATGAAATAAAATAGAAAATTCAACCAAACTTCCAAAATTCAAATATTGATATCAAATAAGTATCTTGAATTTAAGTATGTAACCAGCCAATATATTAATGAGCTTTGGTATTAATCAATCAGCACACTTCATTTAATCAAGGTTTCCACAAAAAGATTAATCAACGTACTCCCTTTGAGGTTTCTGCAAAAGATCAATCAACGTACTCCCTTCAATCAAAGTTTCCTCAATTCCCAATAACAGATTAATTTTCAACAATTAAGTAAACATACACGCAATTTATATATATCTATATCTATATATATATGCAGAAAATTAAAGAGAATAGGGAAGGCAATGACACTGATATTTTTATGAGTTTCGGTTATACCCGCATATGTCCTCGTTTATAACAAACCACCCAAGGATTTCACTATATCACTTTATTGAACTTATAGGTCACATCCAATTTTGATAATGACAAATACTCAGGTATTTGATGACTTTCAAGTGTATGTGCAGGTTCATTTTAGCAGATCATATAATGACACATGAAAGCAAAGCATGAAGACCCTGAAGATTAGTTTCATGTTATAAATTCATTTTATGTAATATGGGTCTGTAATAGTAATTAGGATATAAGGTATGTAATAATTACATGCATGTCATGCATATAAGATATACTGTAAGTTCAGTAAGACCCTAGTGAGACCTTAGGTCCCAACACAAATGCACAATCACTCCCCATAATAACTTGTTCAATCAGGGGATCAAATTGAAATAGATTGAACATAATAGGCATAAAATGAGAGAGGTCGGGCGACCGAACCCCAGGTGTTCAAATCACCTCGAGCGCCCGAACTGTTGGCATGTCAACGGTTTGATCAGGCTTTGGGCGATCAAACCCAAAATGACCTTGTTGCTCTCGGGCGACCGAACCCTTAGAAAGTGAATTTTCACCAAATCGAGCTGCCAAACTTTTCAGTTCAAAACAGGCCCCGGTCGACCGAATCCTTCTGTTCGGTTAACCGAACGTATTTTCGAGCACTCGAACCGCGCGTCAAAACTTTCTGAGTTTTGTTCAGCCAACCGAGTTTAATTTCGGGCACCCAAAGAATTTAGAAAGCCTTTTTTAGCTAAGTCTATTTGAGCGACCGAACTGAAGTTAAGCCACCCAAATCTTCTTAGGTCACTTAATTATTTACCGAGGTTAAAAGGGTTAAACCGAATTAAAAGTCCTAATGTGTTTTAAAACTTTTCTAATAATACCCTACATGTCATAAACGGTCATAATTTGACCTTGGTCTATATATATGGGTTCATTTGTGTGGATTAACAATTAATTAAGAAAATCACTAGCAAAAAATTCTCTCTATTTTCAAAATCCTACCTTGCCCAAATACTCTCAAATCCTCATTCCTTTGGTACATCTTAGTAGTGTGAGAGCTTATTGATTGTGCTTGTGATTACTAGACATTGCTAATACTCCTATAGTATTGATTGATTATTTGATATTGATTTTAGGGAGTTCGACTAAGGTTTATCTCACAGATTTGAATTTTATAAATCTTGTGTTGGGATAAACTAACAAACTTAAGGATCTTTGCATTGTCATTGCAAGATTCCTTTGACTTTGTTTTTTTTGTGCAAAAATATTTTCTACAAGTTATAATATTTTTCAAACTACTCTTGTGCTCATTGTATTGAAGGAAAATCTTTTGAGCTAGTTTGATTATCTGATTAGCATATTTGAAACCCTGATTTGTTATTGATATTTGATATAACTTGTTTAAAAGATATATCTTGATTTGAACACTCTTAAACATTTTGGTGATCATATCTTGTTGAGTGTTATTTGCACAAATATTTACATCACTGAGCTTATATATTCTATATTGTTGATGTGCTTGTGATTGATTACGTTTGGTACATATCTGCTTTACTGAAAAGTATAATCACTGTACCTTGTCATATTGTGAAAATATTGTTGTATTCTAGGCATGGCTTGAGGGGGCGGTAATTCAGCCCTAAAGGATTGTTTTGGTTGAGGTCAACCCCGCTAATTGACCTGGTGTATTAGGTGCCACTCCACCCATTTAAATGAGCCTTATAGTGGTAATCCTTGTGCTTATTATCAAGATGGGGACGTAGACAGTTTGTTGAACCTCGATAACATTTTTGGGTGTCATTTTTTATTTGTTGCTTTCTGGTGCATGCTTGGTTAATTTCATTGTGCAATTTAATTTCTCCTGCATATTTAAATTGATTTAATTTATCCGCATTAGATTGACCATAAGGTTGTATAATACTGTTGTTAGGAAATTTACTTAGGGCATTAATTTTTGAAAATACCAATTCACCCCCCTTCTTGGGTTCACGATAAAGCTAACAATTGGTATTAAAGCCACGTAGCATAGACTCAATAATTAATTTGCAAAAGATCTTAGATGACTCATAGCACTGTGACCCATTTCTCTGAGGGACCATCTTCCACACGACCTCTGATTTTCAGTGGTGTTAATTACACCTTCTGGAAACAGAGGATGCACATCTACCTTCAAAATATAGATTGGAAGGTGTGGAGGGTTGTTTCTAAGGGAAATTATGCTCCTATGAAAATAGAGAGTACAACTAGAGTTCCAAAAACTGAGGAAGAATATAATGATGATGATATGAAAGCTATTAGTTTAAATGCCACTACTATGAATAATTTGTATTGTGGTCTTGATGTGAATGAGTTTAATAGAGTAATGGCATGTACCACTGCAAAAGAAATCTAAGATAAATTAGAAGTCACATATGAAGGTACTAGGGATGTGAAAGATAGTAGGATAAATATGCTGACTAATGAATATGAGGCCTTTAGGATGAATGTAGGTGAGTCCATTCAAAGCATGTACACTAGATTCACACACATTATAAACTCATTGCATGCATTAGGTAAGACCTATCCTACATATGAGATGATTAAGAAGCTCCTTAGAGGCTTGCCTCCTGTTTGGGAAGCTAAGGTTACGACCATTTTTGAGGGTAGAGACCTTAAAGCCATGACTCTAGATGAATTGATAGGTTCCTTGATTACCTATGAATTAGCTATAAATGAGAGACTCAATGAACATAATAGGGCGAAAAAGGTGACTGCATTGAAAACTTCCACTAATACATCTAGTGAATGCAACGAACCTGACTCTGAGGATGATATGGCTATGCTAACTACAAAATTCAGCGGATTCTTCAGGAAGACTAGAAAACCATACAAAAGATATAGGGAATCTGCATCTGATAAGGGATCTGACAAGGGAGAGTCGAGTAAAAGAAAGGATAAGTCAAATGCTCCTACATGTTATAACTGTAACAAGGTTGGGCATATCAAGCCAGATTGCCCGCTACTGAAAAAGGATGCTAGGAAAAAGAAGAAAGCTATGAAAGCAGACACTTCATGGGATAAACTGAGTAGCAGTGACCTAGACTCGGATCACAGCAACATAGAGGTTGCTAATCTGTGCTTGATGGCACATGATAATGAGGTATCGTCATCTTGTTCTTTATCTTCATATTACTCTTTTTATAATTATGAATCTGATAGCATGCCTACTTTTAGAGAATTGCAATTTGAATTTATTCGTGTCTTTAAACTGTTGAAAAAAATGACCAAAGAAAATGATAATTTGAAAAAGAAATATGAAAATTGATCAAAATTGTTTGGAATTGAAAAAACCTCTCATGCTTTGATTTTGAAAGAAAAAGATTTGACTATTGCTGAGCTTGAGAGAAAACTAGAGGATAGCTCCGAAATTGTTTTTAAATTCATCGAGAACTAACGCAATTTTGAAAAGCTACTTGGAGCTCAAAGAAATTCTTTTAGTAAAGAAGGTCTTGGTTTTAATGACGTTGAGAATGTTAGACGACCTAATCTTTACTTGGGACATTTCACTCGTGAATCAAAATCTCAAATCTCACCTAAAGATCCTAAGTGTAGAATGAATGTTTTAAATGCAAACAAATCGGTCACATTCAATTTGATTGCCCACTTAGAAATAGATGTGTAAAAATTAAAAAGGTGTGGATAGTTAAGGGTGATCCAGTCACTAACCCCCATGGACCCAACATAATTTGGGGACTAGCATCAGTTACTTAGTCTATCTTGCAGGTGTGTTTGAGATCGTCCTCCTTCAAGGACAGGTAGTACCTGGATAGCGGGTGCTCACGACACATGACCGGCGACAAGGCAAAATTCGCTTCAATCACTCCCAAGGATGGAGGGTACATGACGTTTGGCGACAATGCAAAGGGACGCATCATTGGCGTAGGTAAGGTCATTAAGGATCATTCTATAATTATTGATAATGTTTTGTTAGTTGATGGCTTGAAGCATAATTTGTTGAGCATTAGTCAATTGTGTGATAAAGGATACATGTGTCATTTGAAAAAGATAAATGCATAGTTGAAAGTAAATCATATCATAAAGTTCTTTTTATTGCAGATCGCCATGAAAATGTATATACTACTACTTTTGATAACTTAGCTTCACAACAAGTAACTTTTTTTTCTACAATAAATGAAGCTAGTTGGTTATGACATAGGCGATTAGGACACGCTAGCAAGGATTTATTGTCAAAACTAGTAAGAAAAGATTTAGTAAAAGGTTTACGCTTTGTAGGAGAATTCAAAATGAAAAAGGCTATAAGATAACTCACATAAGAAGTGATAGAGGCACTGAATTTAAAAATGAAGGCATAGAAGATTATTGTGACTTAGATGGTATATCACACAACTTTTTTGCACTTAGGACCCCTCCACAAAATGGTGTGGTAGAAAGAAAGAATAGGTCGTTACAAGAAATGGGTAGGACCATGTTGAATGAGCATAAACTACCTAAATATTTTTCGGCCGAGGTCATAAATACTGCATGTTATGTCATGAATAGGGTGTATATCACGGAATTACTCATGTTGTCATACACTAATATTAGTTTATTTTCCTTACTAAGAGGTGTCTTACCTTAGTTATTTAAACATTTCAGGACCCCTAGATAGAAAAGTGGATAAAGCTCCACAGTGTTAGAGTTCAGCTGTTTTACCCTGTCTGAAGGGTAAGTCTTGTTGCTAGAGTCTAACAGATTTTTGGGTGGTGACCCTAGGTCACTTTTAGAAATTTTGGGATATGTGTATGCATATGATAGTTGTAGTAAGACTCTGGCATTGTGTTGGTTAGACAATTTGATATATATATATATATATATATATATATATATATATGTTTTTATGTTTCCTATTGCTTAGGAATCTATGTTATGTTTAAGGTATTTTCCTAGTACTCATGGGTCCAGGTTGATTATGGTTTGCCAGATTATTATATTGGATATTATTACGGAAAAAAATAGTAAAATAAGCAGGTCGTTACAGTTTGGTATTAGAGCTTAGGTTGCTAGGTTATGTAGACTTTAGAGTGCAACGCAAACGATACCAGAGTATAGGAAAAAGATTTAAGGTTTTGTTCTAAAGTCTAGAGGCAGGACTTCCATGGTGGTTTCTATGTTTTTCCTGCGGTTATAATTTCAGGAAAACCATAGTAAACTATTGTTGGTGACCGGTGCAAACTGCAAGTGCACAGTATCGTAGGTTTATAATATAATGATGTGTAGAGTATCGTCCTCAGGGATTGATGTCTTAATTTTACCAAGTACCGAAATTTTACTAACCTTGATTTTATTTAAAAAAATTAATAATTTTAGATGCAAAATTTAAACAAGGCTACTTTAAATAAACTATTCAGGAGAATTTAAAACTGGATACCGCGTGTCAAATTGATGATGGTGAAAACTTCTAGGAAACCGATTTCACCTAGTTTCTCACTATGCTTTACTCATTTAGCTAATTTAACTTCGTTTTCTCTGTTTGTTAGCAAATCGCCAATTTTTCCAAAAGCCTCTTTCGATAGTCAATCGGAACCTATTCTTGTTTATTATTTAACATAAGAGTATGCAAATTAATAACGCAAGAGCGCAGTAAGACCCTCGATTTTTTATGCTACGTAGGTTCATATAAGTTTTTCGATCTCTATATTTACCTACGCTGAATTATCCAAGATCTATCTTATAATCCCCCCTTTCGGTAGCAAATCACAAGACTAAAATCATTTAATTAATGGCCAGTTAATTAAAAGCATTAGGCACATAATAACTCAAACAAATATTAATGAAAACTATTTCAGATTAGCATCAAAGAGCAAGCATAGTTCGAAACTGGCTACATCGTTTTCCTAGAATTCAAAAATTTAGTTCATTCCGAAAATAAAATCCAACACAACAGATTTCACCATATTTTTTTCAATTAGGAGCGTACGAGAAAGATCAATACTCGCCGCACCGCCGTCGCGCGTCACGAACACCCCGAACACCGTTGTTGTTCACCACCTTCCGATTCTGAAAAGATAGTATTTTTGCGTGCTTCCAACTCTCCTTTGCTGGCTGTGTGTGTATCTCCGTAGCACCACCCAAAAGAAAACCACAAGAAAGCTCCCAAAAAAATAATTTTTCCCAGAAACTTTATGTGGTTTGGCCTCTCTTCTGTTTTTCCCAAGAAAAATATTTTCTTTTCTTTTCTATGGTCCGGCCTCTCCCTTCTCTCAAGCCCCTGCGCACGCTGCTCTCTCCCTTCTCTTCTTGCACACGGCACTCTCCCAAGGAAACCCTCCCTTGTTGACTTTTCCATCCTTTCCTTTTGTCCTTTCTTTCTTTGCTTTTCTTTCCTTTCTTTTTTTCTTTCCATTCTTTTGTCTTTCCTTTGTATGTACCCAGTGCACACTGCCCTTATGAGATGACCCGGCTGCATGGCTGGGTCACATCTCATTTTTTGATTTTTTGATTTTCTTTTTTTTTTTTTCAAAGGTACATGAACTGCCCTCCTCTTTCAAGCCCACTTTAGACCCTCTTACATCTTGTAACTCTCACAGCTTAAAACATAAAAGATGTAGAGCTCTTTTTCAGCTTTTCCCATAATTTTGAATCATCTCGATCGGAGCTCGTATGAGAAAATTATGCCAAGATTACGAAGAATTGTCGAAAAAATCCATAAAACGGCGTATGCTAACTTCACGTCTGATTTCGGCCTTGATGCTGCCAGTATTTTGCAAAACACAACATGAAAATTGTAGATTGTTTTCTTATCTTTCTATGGCATCTTGAATCATCTAAATCAAAGGTTGTATGAGAGAGTTATGCATAGATTGCAAAGTACCGTCCGTTTTTTTTTTTTTAGCTTCCAACAGTTGCTCTGCAATAAAAAAAACACCAAAATTTCATACATTACTCAATAAAACCCAAATTTTATAAATAGAACACAATTTTAGAATATTGAGAGTAGTTAGGCATTTAAATACAAAATATCATTTGCAATGCATGAATTAAAGCACCTAATTACGCATTTTAAGCGCGTAATCAGTTGGGTTGTGTTCCTAGAATGTAGGACAAGATCTAGAAATAAGATGAAGATGTCAAGATAGGGGACTATGTTAGGCTCATAAATTATAAGTATAGGGTCTCTAAATTACGTTTGTTGTTTTTCAGGATGGACCCTAGAAGAGGTAGTGCTCAAGCGAGCGGTAATGATGGAGCATGGCCCTCGAGTGCAGGCGGGGTTGATTCTGATGTGGTATTACGTAGTGTGGCTCAATAGGTTATGGTTGAGATTGCTAGGAATTTTAGAGAGCAGGGCGGCACGTTTGAAGGCTATGGGTGCACGATAGAGAAGTTTTCCAAGACGAATCCCCGGTATTTTCAGGAGGAGTTGATCTTGCAGCCTTCGAGAATTGGATGCAGGAGATCGAGAAATTCTTAGCCGTATTACAATGTACAGAGGAATAGAGGGTCCTCTTCGCCACTTATAAACTAACAAGGGAGGCTGAGAGGTGGTGGACTACTGTGAGACTTCTGGAGCAGTAAAGGATGACGCCAATAGTTATGACATGAGACCGATTTAAAGAATTATTCTTTGACAGATATTTCCCAACTACTGTCAAGGAAGTTAAAGTGGAAGAGTTCATGAATCTGAAGTAGGGACAGCAGTCGGTCCAGTAGTATGCAGCGCGGTTTATAGAGGTATCTCGCTTCGTTCCATATATTATTCCTGATGAAGTAAAGAAGGTGAGATAGTTTGAAAGAGGATTGAGGCGAGGCATATACAAGTAGGTGGCAATGCTAAAGATATAGGACTTTGTTGAGTTAGTTGACAGAGTAGCCTTAGCTTAGTGAGCGTATGGACGCAGAGAAGTAGGGACAGAAGAAGAGATCTGTGCCTTCAGGTTTCCAGTAGGGATCTAGGCATGGTCAGTGGAGGAAAGGAAACTATGGCAGAGGATAGAGGCAGGAGACTGGACGTCGTGAGGTTCAAGCGGTGCAGAATTTCCTTGTCTGTCATACTTGTGGGAAGATACACTGGGGAGAGTGTCGAGTGGAGAGAGTTGTTTGGTATCTCTGCGGTAGATAGGGACATCTGGTGCGAGATTGCCCTACACCACCAGATATCGCTCCTGCTCCCAAACCGTACTAGGGAGGCTATCATGTGCCTCGTGGTGGCCAGCAGAGGAATGTAGCTCCAGTGAGAGTCTATGCTTTGACGCCTGGGGATGCTGAGACAACCAACGATGTGGTGACAAGTATGATTAACATATTTTCATTTAAAGTTATTGTATTGTTTGATTCAGGAGCCACACATTCGTTCGTTTCTATTGAGTGTCTTAGATTATGTGGGCTAGAAATACAGTTGTTAGACACCGAACTGTTAGTAACTACACCGATAGGGGGAGTAGTGAGGTGTAATAGAGTGCTCCTAGAATGTTCAGTTGATATTCAGGGAAAAATTTTGCCAGCTGATTTGATAGTATTAGACATACATGGGGTCGATGTAATTTTTGGTATGGACTGGTTGGCAACCAATAATGCCGGCATAGACTGTTGTTTGAAAGAAATAAATTTCAGACCTCTGGGAAGACCAGAATTCAGGTTTATAGGGTCACGAGTGCAATCCCCACCTCAGTTAGTTTCAGTTATTCAGGTGAGGAGACTGCTCCTGAGTGGTTATTAGGGATTCATGGCCTTTGTGAAGGAAATGACAGAAAATGAATTGAAGCTCACTAGTACACTAGTAGTAAAGGATTTTACATATGTTTTTCCAGATGAGTTATCGGACTTGCCACCTGATCGGGAGGTAGATTTTCCTATTGACATGCTTCTCCCGAATGGCGCCAGCAGAATTACCAGAATTAAAGAATCAGTTGCAAGATTTTCTTGATAAGGGATTTATTCGGCCCAATGTATCTCCATGGGGAGCTCTAGTGTTATTTGTGAAGAAGAAAGACAGGTCCACGAGGATGTGTATAGATTATAGGGAAATTAATAAAGTGACAATCAAGAACAAGTATCCTCTACCCCGTATAGATGATTTATTTGACCAGCTTCAGGGTACATGGGTATATTCTAAGATTGACCTCAGATCAGGCTATCATCAGGTGAAAATGAAAGCAGAAGACATCTCGAAGACAGCTTTCAGGACCAGATATGAACATTATGAATTCCTTGTTATGCCATTTGGTCTGACGAATGCTCATGTTGTATTTATGGACTTGATGAATAGAGTCTTCCACCAATAGTTAGATCAGTTTGTTAGTGTTTTTATTGATGATGTACTGGTTTATTCGAGAAGTTATGAGGAGCAAGAGATCAAGAGTTTCTTGGGGCTAGTGGGGTATTACCGTCGTTTTGTTAAGGGATTCTCAGTGTTATCAGGGCATCTAACACGACTGACTAGGACGAATACCATATTTGAATGGGATGACAGCTGTGAGTAGAGCTTCTAGGAACTGAATCAAAGGCTTGTTACGGCACCAGTGTTGATCATCCCGTCTGGGGGTGAGGGTTATGTTATTTACAGTGATGTGTCCTTGAAGGGACTTTGCTGTGTATTGATGCAACATGGTAGGGTGGTAGCATATGCTTCAAAGCAGTTGAAAGAATATGAAAAGAACTACCCTACCTATGATCTTGAATTTACTGCAGTAGTACTTGCATTAAAGATTTGGAGGCATTACCTGTATGGTGAGCAATGCGAAATCTTCTCTGACCATAAGAATTTAAAGTACTTTTTCACTCAGAAGGAATTGAACATGAGGCAGAGAAGGTGATTGGAGCTTATTAAAGATTTTGATTGTATTAACAGTTACCACCCAGGAAAAGCAAACGTGGTAGCTGATGCGTTGAGCAGGAAGTCTGTGGGACCAGTGCTGGCAGCTATGGAGATTCAGTATCTGATCATGATGGATTTGGAGAGACTCGGCATAGAGTTGGTCGAGAGTGGTCCTCAGATATGTATTGCCGATTTAGTGGTGCAGCCTACTCTATAGGAAAGGATTAAAGTTGCTCAGAAAGATGATCTAGAATTAGCAGAGGTAATGGTTAGAGTACAGAGTGGTCAGGGAGAGGAGTTTAGTATCATAGATGACAGGGCTTTGTAGTTTTATTATAGATTATGTGTTTGTGCTGATGCTGATATCAAAAAGACCATCTTAGAAGAGGCTCACAGATCTTTATACATAGTTCATCTCGGTAGCACGAAAATATAGAGGGATCTGCGAGAGTCTTATTGGTGGAGTGGTATAAAGAAAGGAATTGTTGAATACGTAGCACATTGTTTGATGTGCCAGTAGGTAAAAGCTGAGCACTAGAGGCCGGAAGGTCAGTTGCAACCACTTTTTATCCCAGAGTGGAAATGGGATCACATATTTATGGATTTTGTTTCAGGGCTGTTGTCGGCATTGCATGGCCAGAATGCAATCTGGGTAATTGTAGATCATTTTACTAAGGCCGCCCATTTTCTTCCCATCAAGATCAGCTACTCCATTAATAGACTAGCAGAGATTTATATTTAGGAGATAGTATATTCTCACAGTGTGCCTGTGTCTATAGTGTGAGATCGAGACCCGCATTTCACGTCATGATTTTGCAAAAGCTTGCAGGAAGCTCTAGGGTCTCAGTTATATTTTAGCATGACATTCCATCCTCAATCAGATGGGCAGACTGAGATGACGATTTAGATATTAGAAAAATATGCTTTGAGCATGCGTGCTGAACTTTGGGGGTAGTTAGACCCAGTTTATGCCGCTGGTGGAGTTTGTGTACAATAACAGTTATCAGGTCAGCATTGGCATGGCACCATTTGAGGCCCTCTATGGTAGGAGATGTCGTTCTCTTTATATTGGGATGAAATGGGTGAGCGGCGAGTTGTGGGGCTAGAGTTAGTACAACAAACATATGATAAGGATCAGCTCATTAGAGACAGAATCAGTGTAGCTCAAAGCTGACAAAAGAGTTACGCCGATAACCACCGCAGAAAGTTGGAGTTTGATATCGGTGACCATGTGTTTTTGAAAATAGCTCCGTTAAAAGGGGTTATGAGATTTGGAAAGAAAGGTAAACTTAGCCCTAGGTTCATTGGCCTGTTCGAGATTCTAGAGAAAGTGGGGCCGGTTGCCTACAGGCTAACTTTACCACCTGTGTTGTCTAGGATACACGACGTAATCCACGTTTCCATGTTGAGGAAATACGTCCCAGACCCTTCTCATGTGATTAGTTATGGTGAATTAGAGTTTAGTGATTCACTAGCTTATGAGGAGGTACCAGTACAGATTCTAGTTAGAAAAGAGTAAAAATTACATAATAAGAAGATTCTTTTAGTGAAAGTCCTGTGGATAAATTATGCAATAGAAGAAGTATCTTGGGAGCTCGAGGAACAGATAAAGAAGAAATGTCCACATTTATTTAGTGGAGCTCAGTTGTAATCAAAAAAAGTGGAAGTGATTATGTAATAGTTTAGTTAGTAAGTAATATTTTAGTTTTGGGAGAATTTTATTCTATATATGTAATCTCCAAAAACTTTGAATGTAACCATGGTATTCCTCCGCTATAAGTGAGGGTAAGTAATAAAATAAGTAGATTATTTTCTTTAGGGGATGATGAATTGTATAGATAGTAAATTTCGAGGACGAAATTTTTATAAGGAGGGGAGAATGAAGAGACCCAAAGAATTATGGTATTTAAATAATAAAAGAGAGAGAAAATGGAAATTGTAAAGGGGGTCACAGCAAGTCCTCGTTGACGAACACTTCGCATTCGTCGACGAAGTGGCTTATTGGGATCATCAACCGGGACACGTGTCTCATTGACGAGAAGTTACCAAGAGGCTATTTTCAGCTTTGAATTTCGTCGACGAGGAATAAGCATTCGTCGACGAACTTCCTTGTGGCCTTGTCGATGAAGTGATGTGGCTTGTCGATGAGTGCAGGTGTATAAATAGTTCAAACTCAGTTTTCAGCGCAGAATTTCCACGGAGAATTTCCCTCTCTCTCTCTCTCTCTCTCTCTCTCTCTCTCTTGTTCGTCCCTTCTCCCTTCTCTTTAACATTCTGGGTCCATTCTTTGCTGAATTGACGATCCGAAACCGCCACAACACTCTTGGGGAAATTCTCTTCAAGTATGTTGGAGTGGATCATTGGTGGGGCTAACTTGGACTCCATCCCAAGTTCAGGGTAAGGCTTTTTATTTAATATTTGGATTTCCTACAGTTATAAAATAGGTAGTACTCGAAGAAATACTGAAGTGTTTTTTGGGACAATGTTGTTTACAAGGTGTTGAATGGCGAATCTTGTGGATGCAGGACTGGTTATTTTAGGGACTTTCCAGAAGTCAAGTAAGGGAATAAACTAAATTAAGATTTCATGAAAATATATTTATTATTTTACAGCATTTAGTTTTAGATAAATATGTATGTTATAGAATTATGTTGAAAATAATGTTGTTGATCAAAAATATGATTAATACCTCTTTTGTGTGGCATGAGTGTAATTTTCCATGGAAAAATTATAATGATGAAATATTATGTTTACAAAATAAGCATGTTTTACTGCTTCCAGGAAATTGTTAAATGATACAGGGATTTTTCAAACTGTGGTTTTTATATGATATGTCGGTATACGGGCCGAGGTTTTTATATGATATGTTGGCGTACGAGTCGAGGATTTTATATGAAACATCGACATAAGGGCTGAAGATTTTTATGATATGTAATGCAAAATTATATGAAGATATTAACTTGACAGTTATTATTATGAAATAGCCATGTATCATTATTTGAAAATATATTATATGTTATCAGAACCTGGTTGGTTTGGTTTAGGCTTTCACGAAGCACGGTACTGTAGCTATATGGTCACGATCATGACTATCTTAGTGCTACCGCTTGCCGTACGGGACAATGGGAGATCTGCAGTTGATGTGATTTATTATAACATAGGCGTCCCTATGGTGTCTAGACTAGGAGGGATAGACCCTTCGTACTTACAGACTTTTGTTTGATCTAGTGTGGTCGGCCAGCCATTACTAGGTTCCGCTGATTACGAGTCAAAACTGCGTAATTGGGCATCTTAACCCGGTCTTTATGGCTTATATTTTTAATTAAATATCTAAATTTATTCAATATTTTAATAAAGTGCCAAAATCATCATTCTTGAACTTTATTGCATTATTTATGAAGTTTTGGTAATTTTTTGTTGCAGGAAAAATCTAGGAAACCAAAACTGATACCTGTTCGTATTTCATGCATAACTTTGTCGTCTGAGCTCTGATCGAGACGATTCAAATTTCTAAAGAAATAGGAGAGGATTATCTACAACTTTCGTGTTTTGAGTTTTATGAGAAACAGGCTCCAAAAGAGTCAGATTTGTGATGAACAGAGAATGAAAAAAATGAAAAAAAAATATAACAATTCGGGTTGAGTCAAGTTGCCGGGTCAGCTCCAATTGGGTCAGGTTGAGCCATCCGGGTCATGGGTTAGGGCAAGCATCCCCTCTCCTTTATTTAAATTTCCCATTCTCCTTCTTTTCCCCTGTTGGGTGCTGCCCCCAGCTGAACCTCTTGCTCTGTTTTTACTTCTTGTCTCCTTTTCTCTTCTTTTAACCTCTTTTCCCTTGCTCCTCCTTCTTCCCTAGCTCTTCCTCTTTATCTCTCACTCAGATCCCCTTCCTCTCTTAATCTCCTTCTTCTTCCTTCCCTCTGTTCTCTTTTCCTTTCAGTTCCCTATCCTCCCTTAGCCCTTTGCAACCCGAAAGCCAGCAGCTCCTTCTAGCTGTCCCAGCCACGCCAGAGTTACAGCACACCAGCAGGCCACCCGAACCACCAAGGCTTCCACCTGAGAGCCCCTTCCAACACATCCCTATTCCAAGCTTCTCCATCCTCTCCACCAACCACTCGAAACCAGCAAGGCTGCTCCAGAATTTCCCTACTGCCACAGCACCACTCTAACAGCAGTCCTCGAGCACAACAGCAGGCCCAAGAGTCTTCCTGCACAGCCAGATATCCGAGTAGCATTAGCAGTAGCTGCATCTGTTGCCATGGCCACCTCTCTCTCTCTCTCTCTCTCTTTCTCTCTCTCTCTCTCTCTCTCTATATATATATATATATATATCTTTTTCTTTAATTTATTTCTTTCTCTTTTCCTTTATTTTAGTTTTTTATTTTCTTTAGTCCTATTACTATTTGCTTGAACAATAGTTTAAATTGCTAAAGTTTCTTTTGTAGTTGACTACCTTTGGGATTTTTATTAAAGTGAGAGTTTTTATAGTAGTGTAATTAGGTTCTTTATTTTTACTATAGTATTCATTTATTTATCTATTTGTCTTTCTCTTAGAAATTAAAGTAGTTACCTTTTAATTCTTGATTGAAGTTCGATTAGTCTAGGGTTTGTCTTACCAAAGTTTTCATTTTTATTGTGTTCCATTACCGTTTGCGTATCTTAAATTGTGATGTTGGTTCGTAATTTTTGGTTCATGTTAAAGATTTGGTTTTTATTGCGTGTGTGTGTGTTTGGATGAGTTTCCTTTCCTACGTGTTTTAATTCCATGTTTAAAGTTCCCATTTTTAGTTAATGTGCTCCGGTGTTTCCTCGAGTAGACTAGGGTTTCCATTTTTGCTCGTTAATTCAGTGCGTGTTAGTTTTAGGATTTAAACTGCATGTTGTTTTAATTGGTCAAAAAGAATCTCAACAATCTCAAAATCCTGAATCTGAACTGAGTTCAGTACATTTTTATTTTCAATTGGGAGAACGTGAAATTGAGATTAAAACGCATTCCCTGACGAGACGATCTAGCCCTTGGGCTTAATATTACACGACGTAACTCCTATACTTGGGATAGCTTTCGAGCTGCTCATTTTTTGAGTGAGTCACCCGCCTTCGGGCCGCACAACCCAATCATGTGGGGGTAAGACGTGAAACCAGTTAGCTATCCATCCAGGATGTTTTCTATGTACAATTATATGAGAATTTATATGTATAGAAATCCAGTATGTTATACCATGATATGATAAAATATGTTTTCCATATATATGATACGGGTAGATTTACTAAGTATGATTTTTATACTGTTATATGTATATCACGTAATTACTCATGTTTCCACACACTGATATTAGTTTATTTTCCTTACTGAGAGGTGTCTCACCCCAGTCATCTAAACATTTCAGGAGTCCCAAATACAAGAGCGGATAAAGCTCCACAACATTAGAGTCTGTTTTACCCTGTCTGAAGGGTAAGTCTTGTTGCTAGAGCCTGATAGATTTTTGGGTGATGACCCTAGGCCACTTTTGGATGTTTTGAGATATGTGTATGTATATGAGAGTTATAGTAAGACTCTAGTATTGTGTTGGTTAGACAATTTGATATGTATATGATTTTACGTTTCCTGTTGCTTAGGAATCTGTGTTGTGTTTCAAGTATTTCCCTGGTACTCATAGGTCTAGGTTGATTATAGTTTGCCAAAATTATTATATTGGATATTATTATGAAAAAAAATGGCAAAATTAGCAGGTCGTTACAGTAGGGTCCCGCCTTCGGGCTGCACAACTCGTCTTGGGGTGTTATACATGACATCAGTTAGCTATTCATCTTGGGTATTTTCAGAATTACTAGTTATATAAGATGTTTTTATGAACAGTGAAATACAGTATGATTTAATAAAACTATGAAATTGTATGTTTACTCAGTTATGATATTGTCAGTGTTTTCAAGCATGTGACATGTACTGTATATTTATTATAGAATATAAATATTCATGTTGTCACACAACTGTATTTAGTTTATTTTTCTTACAGAGAGATATCTCACCCCAGCTTAAACTATTTCAGGAAACCCAGAAAAACAAGTGGATCGAGCCCTGTGTCGTTGAGGTAGCTGTGCTACCCCGCTTAGAGGGTGAGTCCTTTTGTACTAGGGTTAGTAGGGTTTTGATGTAAGATCCTAGTTTTATCATCTGATGTTTTTGAGGATTGTATATATACATTTATAGAAACATGGTGGAATGCAAGTAACACTGGTATATTGTATTTCATGGTTGGGTGGATGAAATTTATGTTTACTGCTACTTAGGTTTCCGCTGTGTATGATAGGTGTGTCCTCGTTACCCATGGGTTTGGGTTGACTTTGTTATGTTTTAAGTTAATTGTAACGACCTGCTATTTATTTTCCAGTTCTGATCTTTTTTCTTTTTTTTTTTTATACTATAAAAATTTATAATGCTCTGATACCTGCTAGATTAAACCAAACCATCAACCTAAGCAGCGAGAAGCTAAATTCATATAAACACAACCATATATAAATATATACAATACTAGAGTGTTAAAATATTCCCCAAAATATACATATATGACCGTTTCCCAAAATACCCTTAACTCGCTAGGGCTATACATAAATACTCCCAAAAAGACTCACTCTACTGATAGGGTGGTACTGAAGCCCCTCTACTTGCGAGCCTGACTTGCTCGTCTACCTAGATCACCTGAAAAATGTTAAAGTAATGGGATGAACCAACGCTCAGTAAGACAAAATATGCTATTGTTAGTGTGTGGCAAATGAGTTACAATACTAAGAAGATCTGTTTCTATATAATCATGTAAAACTGAATCTGTAAATATAGTATAAATAATATAACCACCACCTTTCCTATGTTGCTTAACATATCTATATTTTAGGTTTCTATATACAATACTTTTAATATATATATATATATATATATATATATATATATATTCCCTGTTTTTGTGAAATTGTACATACATAATAATAGTTGAAAACTTCCCTAGATGGATAGCTGTATGTCATGATTTAACCCCTCATGACAAGGTTGTGCGGCCCGTAGGCGGGATCTATCCTGGCGGGCCGACCAGGATAAACTATTATACTCCATCAGTATGATCAGCCCTCCTCAACCCATATCTAATGGGGAGCCTATCCACATGTGGGCATTTGATCGACCTACTTACCATGTATTATCTAAATAGGTAGTTGCAATCTATTCTGTATATAGCAACGGTACCGTGCTCTGTAAACTATATCTATATGTTCCATCAGGGTCTGATACTATATAATACATTTCTATATACAACTATCTATTTTACTATGATTTTGCAATAACCGTATTATCCATGACGCTATGATAAACTGTATCTATATCAACTATATTTCTGAAATGAATTGTAAAATTATATATCATGGTACTGTAATCTGTATTTGTATCAACAGTATTTTTGAAATGAACTATAAAACTGTATGTCATGGTACTATAAACTGTATAATCATGGTATTTTGTAATTACTATAAAACATATCCACTATCTGTATATTTTGTAAAACATAACTTTGAAAAGTATTGTAAAGCATGTTTCTGTACTATATCTTTATTCTCAAGTCATATAGTAATTTAAAACATATTATTCATAATTGATAAACTATATAAATTTCTACTATGAATAATAATCTAGTAAAAACATATAATTTATACTAAAAACATACTAGGATTTCCTAGCATAGCATATTTCCCTTACCTGATTCCAACTAAAAATCACCCTACTATGATGGGTCCTACACCCGTAGGGTTCTCCACTCAACACCATGAAAACCATATATCCTAGAACAAAATATTACTATTTCTACGTCAACAGCATTTTCCTACAACTGCTGGAAAGTCAAATTTCAACAAAAGGGTCTTACCCTGAATCTGGGATGAAATCCAACTTTGTCCCACTGACAATTTGCTCCAGAAGACTTGAAGAGAACTCTCCCACGAGCGTTGTGGTGGCCTCAGATTGTCGATTCGATGACTAACGAGGCCGAAATCGAATAGAGAAGAGGGAATGACTGTATAGGAGAGAGAAGAAAGGGTTTCAGTGAATTTTCTATGCAAGAAAATGAGTTTAGCACTATTTATATTGTAAGATTCGTTGATGAGCCACGCCATCTCATCGACGAGTCCTATAGAAAGTTTGTTGACAAACCTGCACCTTCGTCGAAAAATTTCAGACTTCCAAAAATTTTCTCTCGGTATCTTCTCGTCGACGAGGCCCTCTTGTACTCTCGTTGACGAATCCCCTGTGTTCGCCAACGAGGACCTGATAAATTTTCTTGGATCATTGCATCCCAAAGTGTAACGCCGTCGATGAACGTGAAGCGTTCGTCGACGAAGTCGGCTGCCTCCTTCTATCACTGTTTCCATTTCTCTCTCTTTTTATTATTTAAATACTATTATTCTCCGGGTCGTCACATTCTTTCCTCCTTATAAAATTTCATCCTCAAAATTTACTATTCATATAACTCATCATCCCTTAAAAGCAAAATGGTCTACTTATTTTATTACCTGCCCTCACTTATGGCAGAGGAATACGTGGTTACATAGGTAGTTCTGGGAGATTACAAGTATACAAGAAAATTCCCCCAAAACCAAAATACTACCTATGCTATACTCTACATTACAATTACATTGTACAAAACAAATTTATCACTATTTTAATTACACATCCCTGCTATAACCCACTAAACAGGTGGGGGTATTTCTGTCTAATCTCCTCTTCAAGCTCCCAAGAAGCTTCTTCTATCGTGTGATTCCTCCACAGGACTTTTACTATTGGTATCTTCTTACTGCGCAACTCCTGTTTTTTTTTATTTAAAACCTGTACTCGAGCTTCCTCATGTGCTAGATCACCACTGAGTTCCAATTCTGCATAGCTGATAATATGGGAAGGATCTGAGACGTATTTCCTTAACATAGAAACATGAAACACGTCATGAATCCTGAATAAAAATGGTGGTAAAGTTAGCCGATAGGCAATTGACCCAATCTTCTCGAGTATCTCAAATGATCCAATGAACCTACAGCTCAACTTACCCTTCTTCCCAAACCTTATGATTCCTTTTAATAGTGCGATTTTTAGAAATACATGATCACCCACTTCAAATTTCAGTTCCTAACGGTGAGTATCCGTGTAGCTTTTCTACCGACTCTGTGCTGCACTAAACCTATCTTGAATGAGTCGAACTTTATCGTATGCCTGTTGGACTATTTCTGGCCCCAAAACTCGCCTCTCAGCCAGCTCACTTTAGTATAAAGGGGAACGACACTTACTACCATAAAGTGTCTCATAAGGAGCCATGCCTATGCTAGCCTAGTAGCTGTTGTTGTAGGCAAATTCTATCAATGGGATATACTGAGTCCAGCTGCCCCCAAAATCCAATACACACGCTCTCAACATATCCTCAAGTACCTGAATCGTTCTCTCTATCTAAATGTCCGTATGAGGATGGAAAACGGTGCTGAATGCTGACTGAGTTCCCAATGCCTCCTGTAAACTCTTCCAGAACCGCGATGTAAAACGTGGATCACGGTCTGAGACTATGGATACCAACACTTCATGGGATCGAACAATCTTCTATATGTAAATCTCTGCTAACCTATTCATAGGATAGCTAATCTTAATGGGAAGAAAGTGAGTTGTCTTCGTCAACCTGTCAACAATTACCCAGATGGCATTCTGACCATGCGGCGCCAGCGGTAACCCAGTAACAAAATCCATGGATACATGGTCCCACTTCCATTCAGGAATAAAAAGTGGCTGCAACTGACTTGCCTACCTCTGGTGCTCAGCCTTAACCTGCGGGCACGCCAAGCACTGTTGTACAAACTCTGTTATTTCCTCTTCATGCCACTCCACTAGAAATACTCCCACATATCCCTACACATTTTCGTACTGTCTGGATGAACAGTGTATAGAGATCTGTGTGTCTCTTCTAGAATCGTTTTCCTGATGCTGTCATTCGTAGGCACAAACAATCTGGTGTGAAATCTCAAAGCCCCATCGTTAGAAATACTGAATTCCTCTCCCTGATCATCTTGTATTCTGGCTATCACTTCTGCCAATTCTAGATCATTCCCCTGAGCAGGTTTAATTCTTTCATAAAGTGTAGGCTATACAACCAGAATGACAATAAGCGCCTGAGGATCATCTGCTACCAATTCCACGTCAATCCTTTCCAAGTCCATTTGAATTGGGTGCTGAACTACTGCTGTTAGCTATGCTGTATCTTCTGATTTACGGCTCAAAGCATCAACCACCACATTTGCTCTACCGGGGTGGTAACTGATGGTGCAGTCGTAATCCTTGATGAGTTCCAACCATCTCTTTTGACGCATATTCAACTCTTTCTGTGTAAAGAAGTACTTTAGGCTCTTGTGATTAGAAAATATTTCACATTTCTTACCATATAAGTAATGCCTCTAGATCTTCAGTGCATGTACCACTGCAGCCAATTCCAAATCATGAGTAGGGTAGTTCTTTTCATATTCTTTTAACTTCTTCGACGCATACGCCACCACCCTACCATGTTGCATCAGTACAAACCCGAGTCCTCTCAAGGACGCATCACTGTAAATCACATAACCATCACCTCCTAATGGAATCGTCAGTACTAGTGCAGTAACGAGCCGCTGCATTAATTTTTGAAAACTTTGTTCTCATTCTTCATCCCGCATAAACCTAACATTCTTCCTGGTCAAATGCGTGAGAGGTCCTGACAAGGTTGAAAACCCCTCAACAAACCGACAGTAATAACCTGCCAGTCCTAAGAAACTTTTGACTTCTTGCACATTTTTCGGCATGAGCCAATTAACCACCTCATCAATCTTGCTGGGATCCACTAAAATACCGTCTCCTGAGATCACGTGGCCTAAAAATGCAACTTTTTCAAGCTAGAACTCACATTTGATAAACTTGGCATAGAGTTTCTCTTTCCTAAGTGTCTGCAAAACCTGTCTTAAATGCACTTCATGATCCTCAAAACTCCTCGAGTACACTAGTATATCATCAATAAAGACTACTACAAACTGATCTAGATACTGGTGAAAAATTCTATTCATCAAGTCCATGAATATAATTGGGGCATTCGTCAGACCAAAAGGCATAACGAGAAATTCATAGTGCCCAAACCTGGTTCTGAAGGCTGTCTTTACAACATCCTCTGCTTTTACCCTCACTTGATGATAACCTAATCTAAGGTCGATCTTGGAATACACCCGTGTACCCTGGAGTTGATCAAACAAATCGTCGATACGGGGTAAAAGATATTTATTCTTGATAGTAACCTTGTTTATTTCCTTGTAATCAATACACATCCTTAAAGACCCGTTTTTGTTATTTATGAACAACACTGGAGCTCCCCATGGTGATACACTAGGTCATATAAATCCCCTATTCAACAAGTTTTGCAAATGATTCTTCAATTCTCCTAATTCATCTGGAGCCATATGATAAGGAACCTTAGAAATTGGCGTTATCCCTGGAGGCAAATCTATAGGAAAATCCACCTCGCGTTCGGGAGGCAACCTTGGCTCCTCTGGAAAAACATCTGAAAATTCCCGCACGACTAGGGTATTGTCGAGCTTCAATTAATTTTCTAACGCTTCCTTTATAAAAGCCACGAATCCCTGACTTCCCTTTCGGAGTAATCTGCTTGCCTGTATAGCTGATACTATTTGCAACGGAGCATGTACACGTGAATCAACAAACCTGAATTCTTACTCACCAGGGGGTCTGAAAACTACTTCTTTCTGATGGCAATCAATACTAGCGTAATTAACTGCCAGCCAATTCATACCCAGTATTACATCAAACCCACACATCTCAAACACAATCAGGTCTACTAGTAGCACTTCCCCCTGAATTTCTATAGGATACCCTTGGAGAACCCTCTGACACTGTATCACTAACCCTGACGGTGTAGCTACTGACAATTCCATATCTAATAATTGGGTCTCACTTCCAGATAATTTAACGTAGGATGCAGAGATAAATGAATAAGTTGCAGTTGAATCAAATAA
This sequence comes from Malania oleifera, assembly GCF_029873635.1. Taxonomy (NCBI): domain Eukaryota; kingdom Viridiplantae; phylum Streptophyta; class Magnoliopsida; order Santalales; family Ximeniaceae; genus Malania; species Malania oleifera. Next base: position 23,019,855 of record NC_080417.1, on the reverse strand, counting down.
AATAATAATATAATGTGATAAAAAAATAAAAGTACCTATCACCACATCCGTAACAGTCTCAACATCACCCGGCATCAACGCGTAAACCCTTGTCGCGGCCACATTCCTCTACTGACCTCCACGAGGTGCCTGATATCCTCCCCGATAGCGCTTGGGAGCTGGGACCTGATTTGGTGGACCTGGGCATGCAGGTTCCATGTGGCCAGGTCTCCCACAGTGATAGCACACATCTCTCCCTACCCGGCACTCCCCCAAACGACATCTCTCGCACGTCTAACATACCGGGAAAATCGGCGCACCCTGATTCCCACGAGGTCCTACCATTTGCCTCTGATCTCCCCTATCACGACCTCCTCTCCATGGACCCCTAATGGAGTCAGCCTGAAATCTTTGAGGCATAGACCTCTTTCCCTTACTCTGAGCCGCCATACCCCTCTGTATACCACTCTCAATGATCGCAGTTATGTCTACAACCTCCGTAAATGTCTGAGCTCTGAAGCCAATCACCTACTCAAACAAATTCTACCTCAGTCCCCCTTCAAACTTCTTTGCCTTTTTCTATGACAACCTGAATAAAAATGGAATTTAAATAATGAAGAGGAAGGGAAATGAAGACAGTAACAAAAGGAGGAAGTTGACTTCGTTGATGAATACAGGGGATTCGTTGATGAGGGCTTAAGAGAATTCATCGACGAAGAAATACCGAGAGGGGTTTTGAGCCGACTGAATTTCGCCGATGAAGACTGAATTTCATCGACAAAATTATTAAAGGATTCGTTGACGAATGACGTGGCTCGTCGACGAATTCCCTGCTCTATAAATATCAAAATCTAGATTTTTAACTTTCCAAAGAAACTAAAAGTTTTCTCTCTCTCTCTCTCTCTCTCTCTCTCTCTCTCTCTCTCTCTCCTCTTTGGTTTTCTCTCTCTCTCTCTCTCTTTGATTTCGGGCTAAATTTATGCCGAATCGATGATTTGAAGCCACCATGACGCTCCTAGGGAAGTTCTCTCCAAATCTGCCGGAGCGGATCGTTGGTGAAAGCTAGTTGGAAATCATCCTTGAGTTGAGATAAGACTTTTTAAGTCAAATCTAGTCTTACGGTAGTTATAAGAAATGATATACACGTGGAAATATTGAAGTTTAATACTGGGAGTTTTCATTTTCAGGGTTGGTCAGGAAATCCTATGGGTGTTAGACTAGATTATTTTGGGGGCTTTCTCAGTAGCCAGGTAAGGGGATAAATTGAGCTAGTATTTTATAAAAAAATGTATGTATATTATTGTAGAATTTGATTTCAGGGAAATGAATATATTTATATATGATTTATATTTGGAAAAATACGGTTAAAATGATGATATGTTAAATATGCGGAAAATCTGTTCAGTGTGGCATGAGTATAAAATGTCATGAACTACTGTTTTCTGGAATGGGATTATAATACAAAATTTTATGATTGGAAAACCGGCGTACAGACCGAGATTTTTATATATGTTTGCTGGCGTACGGGCCATGCTATGATGTGATTTGCCAGCGTACGGGCTATGCTATGGTTTGCCGGCGTACCGGCCGAGCTATGATAAAATGTGTAATATCGGCGTATGGGCCGATGATTTTCATGATATACGTATATATGCAAAATGATATGATTGACGTGAAAATTTATGATATGAGATATCCATATATCACAGTTTCAGTATATGCTATATAATATTAGAACTTGGTTGACTTGGTTTAGGCTAGCACTTACATGGTACCGTTGCTATGTGTCCATGGTCATCGTGATCATGATATTTGTGTTAATGCCGCTATACAGAATGGTGTGAGATTTGATGGTTGATATGGTTTTTAAGAAGTGTGTGATCGCCCCTGTTGTACGAACTAGGTCAGGCAGACCCATCGGACTTACAGATTGTATTGTTGACTTGGCAGTGGTCGGCCAACCATTGTCAGGTCCCGCCTTCGGGCCACACAACCCAGTCATGTGGGGGTAATACATGACAACAGCCAGCTAACCTACCAAGAATGTTTTGTATTATACTTTATGAGATGAAATATGATTACGAAAATGCAATATGTTTTGGCATGTTTTGATATATATATGTTTTTCCCAGATTGACAAACAGTTACTAAATATGTTCTGTATGATGTATGTATAACACGGAATACTCATGTTGTCACACACTAGTATTAATTTATTTCCCTTACTGAGAGGTGTCTCACCCCAAAATTTTATAAACTTTTCAGGAGCCCTAGATAAGATAGCGGGAAAAGCCCCGTTGATCTAGTGTTGTTTATCTGCCCTTTTTGAAGGGTAAGTTTTTGTAGGGATAGTTAGATTTTGTGGGAAATGTCCCTAGATCTTTTTTTTGGGATGTATATATGGAAATACAGTGGATATAGTGACTCTGGTATTTAAAGTAATGTGATGGATGTTTCCGTATTTATAATATTATGATTGTATGTTTCCTGCTGCTTAGACTTCCGTTTGTGTTCTGATGTATCCCTGGTACCCACGAGTCTAGGTGGATTATGATTTGCTAAGCTGGAACATGTGATATTGATTTTATATATATATATATATATGGAAATTAAGCAGGTCGTCATAATGTGGTATCAGAGCCTAGGTTGTTAGGTTCTGTAGACTCTAGAATGCAGCGGAAACGATACCAGAGTCTAGGAAAAGATTTAAGGTTATTCTATACTCTAGAGGCAGGACTTCTATGGTAGTTTCTATGTTTTTCCTAAGGTGACGATTCCAGGAAAACCATGGTAAGCTATTGTCAGGTTGCGTTCCTAGAATGTAGGACTGGGTATTAGGAATGAGTTAGAAATGTTGAGATAAGTTGTGAGGATAGGTGGGTAAATTATGAGGATAGGATTACTAAGTTACAACTACTATTTTGCAGGATGGATCCAGGAGAATAGTGCCTATGCAAGTGGCAGCGATGGAGCAGGACGATCAGGTGCAGCTGGGACTGACTCTGACGCTGTATTACGTAGCGTGGCTCAGCAGGTTATAGCTGAGATCGCTAGGAGTTTGAAGGAGCAGAGTGGTCCATTTGTAGGCCATGGGTGCACTATAGAAAAGTTTATGAAAATGAATCCTCTGACATTCTCAGGTGGAGTTGATCCTGCAGCCACCAAGAACTGGATATAGGAGATCGAAAAGGTTTTGGCCGTGTTACAGTGTATTGAGGAGCAGAGGGTCCTCTTTTCCGCCTATAGATTGACAGGAGAGGCCGAGAGGTGGTGGACTATGGTGAGGCTATTGGAGCAGCAGAGGGGGACTTCAATAGCCATGACATAGGACCGGTTTAAAGATTTGTTCATATCGAGCTCTCTCATTTAGCCCCGTATATTGCTCTCGATGAGGTGAAGAAGGTGAGGCAGTTTGAGAGAGGCTTGAGACGGAGTATATTCAAGCAAGTGGTAGTGCTGTGGATCCAAAACTTTACTAAGTTAGTCGACAGGGCAGCCTTGGAAGAGATTGGTGAGCGTCTTGATGCAGGGGAGCAGGGACAGAGGAAGAGATCTGCATCTACGGGCTACTAGCAGGGTCATAGGAAGGGCCAGTGGAGGAGAGGTAATCATGGCAGAGGGCGGAGATAGGAAATGGGAGGACGCGAGGTGCAGTCAGGGCAAGGTCCCCTAGTTTGTCAGACTTATGGTAGGAGGCATTGGGGAGACTGTCGAGTCGATGGCGTGGTGTGCTATCGCTACGGTAGATCGGGGCATATGGTGCGAGACTGCCCTACCCCACCAGATGTAGTTCCAGATCCTAGACCATACCGGGGAGGTTATCAGGCGCCACGTAGGGGCTAGCAAAGGAATACAACTCCAGCTAGGGTGTTTACTCTGACGCCAGGTGAGGCTGAGATGGCAGGTGACATGGTGATAGGTATGGTTATTATGTTTTCTTTTAAAGTTATTGCATTGTTTGAATCAGGAGCTACATACTCGTTTGTATCTTCGGGATGTGTTAAATTATGTGGGGCTGAAACACAATCATTAGAGGTTGAATTGCTGGTATCTACACTAACTGGGTTAGTAGTGAGGTGTAATAGGGTGCTCCGAGGTTGTCCAGTTGATATTCAAGGAAAGACTTTATCTGTTGATTTGATAGTGCTGGACATGCACGAGTTTGATGTTATAGTTGGCATAGATTCACTAGCAGCTAATTTTTCCAGCATTGATTGTCGAGCAGGAGAAGTGATGTTCAGACCTTTGGGGAAAGCAAAATTCAAGTTCGTAGGGTTGCGAGTGCAATCCCCGCCTCAGTTAGTTTTAGCTATTCAGGCCAGAAGATTACTGCTGAGTGGTTGTCAGGGATTTGTGGCTATTGTGAAGCAGAAGTCAGAGAATGAACCGAAACTTGCTAGCACGCCGATAGTAAAGGAGTTTATAGATGTTTTCCCAGATGAGTTACCTGGCTTGCCACCCGATCGTAAGGTAGATTTCCCTATTGATCTACTTCCAGGTGCAGCACTGATTTCTAAAGTACCTTACTGGATGGCGCCAACAGAGATGGCAGAATTGAAAAATTAGTTATAAGATCTACTTGATAAAGGCTTCATACGACCCAGTGTATCTCCGTGGGGAGCTCCAGTTTTATTTGTGAAGAAGAAAGACGGGACCATGAGGATGTGTATAGACTATAGGGAGATTAATAAAGTGACAATCAAGAACAAGTATCCTCTACCCCGTATTGATGATTTGTTTGACCAGCTCCACGATACATAGGTTTATTTGAAGATTGACCTCAGATCCGACTACCATCAGGTAAAAGTGAAAGCAGAAGACGTCTCGAAGATGGCCTTCAGGACCAGGTACAAGCATTACGAGTTTCTTGTTATGCCGTTTGGTTTGATGAATGCTTCTACTATATTTATGGACTTGATGAACAGAGTCTTTCACCAATACCTAGACCAGTTTGTTGTTGTGTTTATTGATAATGTACTGGTCTATTCAAGGAGCTATGAGGAGCATGAGACGCACCTGAGGCAGGTTTTGCAGAAACTTCAGAAAAAGGAGTTATACACCAAGTTCAGTAAATGTGAATTTTGATTTGAGAAGGTTGTGTTCTTGGGGCATGTTATCTCTAGAGATGGTATTTCTGTGGATCCTAGCAAGATTGAGGCAGTAGTGAATTAGGCTAGACCGAGAAATGTCCAGGAGTTCAGGAGTTTCTTGGGGCTAGCTAGCTATTATCGCTATTTTGTTGAAGGATTCTCAGCTTTGTCAACACTTTTGACACGATTGATGAGGAAGAATGTTAGATTTGAGTGGGACGACAGCTGTGAGCAGAGTTTCCAAGAACTGAAGCAAATATTAGTCATAGCACCAGTATTGGTTATTCCATCAGGAGATGAGAGGTATGTCATCTACAGTGATGCGTCCTTGAAGGGACTTGGCTGTGTATTAATGCAGCATGGCAGGGTAGTGGCGTATGCATCGAGGTAGTTGAAAGAATATGAAAAGAACTACCCTACACATGATCTTGAATTGGCTGCAGTGGTATACGCGTTGAAAATTTAGAGGCATTACCTGTACGGCAAGCAGTGTGAGATTTTCTTTGACCACAAGAGCTTAAAGTATTTCTTCACGCAGAAGGAACTGAATATGAGGTAGAGAAGGTGGTTGGAACTGATAAAGGATTTTGATTGTACCATCAGTTATCACGCGGGGAAAGAAAACGTGGTAGCTGATGCGTTGAGTAGGAAATCCAGGGAACCAGTATTGGCGACTATGGAGATCTAGTATTCGATTATGATGGATCTGGAGAGACTCGGCATAGAGTTGGTAGAGAGTGATCTTTCAGTGTGTATTGCCAGCCTAGTGGTACAGCCTACTCTGCAAGGAAGAATTAAAGCCGCTCAGAAGGAAGACCTAGAATTAGCGGAGGTGATGAATAGAGTACAGAGTGGTCAAAGGGAGGAATTCAATATTGCAGATGACAGAGCTTTGCGGTTCTGTTCCAGATTATGCGTTCCTGCTGATACTAAGATCAGGAAGACTATTTTAGAAAAGGCTCACAGATCTTTGTATACAATTCATCCCAGTAGTAAGAAGATGTACATGGATCTGCTAGATTCGTACTGGTGGAGTGGTAGGAAAAGAGAGATCGCCGAGTATGTAGCCCAGTGTTTGACGTGCCAGTAGGAAAAGGCTGAGCACTAGAGACCGGCAGGGCAGTTGTAGCCGTTATTTATCCCTGAGTGGAAGTGGGATCATATATCTATGGACTTTGTGTCAGGACTACCGACGGCATTACATGTCCAGAATGCCATTTGGGTGATCGTTGACCGTTTGACTAAAGCCGCCCACTTTATACCTATCAAGATCAGTTATCCAATCAGCCGTTTAGCGAAGATTTACGTCCAAGAGATAGTTCGTTCTCATGGGGTGCCAGTATCCATAGTGTCAGATCGAGGCCCGCGTTTCATGTCACGGTTCTGGAGAAGTTTATAGGAAGCTTTAGGGTCTCAGCTATCTTTCAGCACGGCATTCCATCATCAGTCAGATGGGTAGACTGAGAGAACGATACAGACATTAGAGGATATGCTCCATGCGTGCGTATTGGTTTTTGGGGGTACCTGGACTCAGTTCATGCCACTAGTAGAATTTGTGTATAATAACAGTTATCAGTCCAGCATTGGCATGACACCATTTGAGGCTTTATACGGTAAGAGATGTTGTTCTCCTTTATTTTGGGATGAAGTGGGTGAGCGGCAAGTAGTGGGGCCAGAGCTTGTGCAGCAAGCGCATAATAAGGTTCGGGTTATTAGAGACAAGATCAATGCAGTTCAGAGCCGACAAAAAAGTTATGCTGATAATCGCCGCAGGAATCTGGAATTTGATGTGGGTAATTATGTACTTTTGAAGATAACTCCGATGAAAAGGGTTATGCGATTTGGGAAGAAGGGTAAACTTAGTCCTAAGTTTATCGGTCCATTTGAGATTCTAGATAAAGTAGGACCGGTAGCCTACAGGCTAGCTTTACCACTTGGATTATCCAGGATCCACGACATATTCCATGTTACTATGTTGAGGAAATACGTCCCAGATCCTTCTTATATCATCAATTATGATGAATTAGAACTTAATGATTCACTGGTGTATGAGGAAGTACCAGTACAAATTCTGGATAGGAAAGTACAGGAGCTACGTAACAAGAAGATTCCTCAGGTAAAAATTTTGTGGAGAAATCATGTGGTAGAAGAGGCTTCTTGGGAATCCGAGGAGCAGAGGAGGCAGAGGTATTCGCATCTATTCCAAGAAGTTTAAATAAATAAGATGTAAGTAGTTAGGTAGAATTTCTTTTGCAGGTACATGTAATGGTTTAATTAGTGTAGCATTTTTGTTTTGGGAGAATTTTTCTTTTGTATATGTAATCTCCCAAGACTCAGAATGTAACCACCGTATTCCTCCACCATAAGTGAGGGTAAGTAATAAAATAAGTAGACATTTTTCCTGTTGGGGAATGATTAATTATGTGAATAGTAAATTTCGAGGACGAAATTTTATAAGGAGGGGAGAATGTGACAACTCGAATAAAAATGGAATTTAAATAATGAAGAGGAAGGGAAATGAAGACAGTAACAGAAGGAGGAAGTTGACTTTGTTGATGAATGCTTCGCGTTCGTCTACGACATTGCACTTTAGAAAGAATAACTAAGGGAAATTAGCAGGGCTTCGTCGACGAATACAGGGGATTCGTCGACGAGGGCTTAAGAGAATTCGTCGATGAAGACTGAATTTCATCGATGAAGAAATACCAAGAGGGGTTTTGAGCCGACTGAATTTCGTCGACGAAGACTGAATTTCGTCAACAAAATTATTAAAGGATTCGTCGATGAATGACGTGGCTCGTTGATGAATTCCCTACTTTATAAATATCAAAATCCGGATTGTTAACTTTCCAAAGAAGCTAACACTTTTCTCTCTCTCTCCTCTTCAGTTTTCTCTCTCTCTCTCTCTCTCTCTCTCTCTCTCTTCGATTTCAGGCTAAATTTATGCCGAATCAACGATTTGAAGCCACCACAATGCTCATGGGGAAGTTCTCTCCAAATCTGCCAGAGCAGATCATTGGTGAAAGTTAGTTGGAAATCATCCCTAAGTTGAGGTAAGGCTTTTTAAGCCAAATCTGGTCTTGCGGTAGTTATAAGAAATGATATACATATGGAAATACTGAAGTTTAATACTGGGAGTTTTCATTTTCAGGGTATTGATTAGGAAATCCTACGGGTGTTAGACTAGATTATTTTGGGGGCTTTCTTAGTAGCCAAGTAAGGGGATAAACTAAGCTAGTATTTTATAAAAAATGTATGTATATTATTATAAAATTTGATTTCATGGAAATTAATATATTTATATATGATTTATATTTGGGAAAATATGATTAAAATGATGATATGTTAAATATGTGGAAAATCTGTTCAGTGTGGCATGAGTATAAAATGTTATGAATTACTGTTTTCTGGAATGGGATTATGATACAAATTTTTATAATGGAAAAACCAGCGTACGGGCCGAGATTTTTATATATGTTTGTCGGCGTATGGGCCGTGCTATGATGTGATTTTTCAGCGTACGGGCTATGCTATGGTTTGCTGGCATACGAGCTGAGCTATGATAAAATGTGTAATACTGGCGTACGGGCTGATGATTTTCATGATATACGTATATATGCAAAATGATATGATTGACGTGAAAATTTATGATATGAGATATCCATGTATCACAGTTTCAGTATATGCTATATAATATTAGAACTTGGTTGACTTGGTTTAGGCTAGCACTTGCACGGTACCGTTGGTATGTGTTCATGGTCCTCGTGATCATGTTATTTGTATTAACGCCGCTGTACGGAGTGGTGTGAGATTGGATGGTTGATGTGGTTTTTAAGAAGTGTGTGATCGCCCCTGGTGTACGAACCAGGTCAGGCAGACCCATCGGACTTACAGACTGTACTATTTACTTGGCAGTGGTCGCCCAACCATTGTCAGGTCCCGCTTTCGGGCCATACAACCCAGTCATGTAGGGGTAATACATGACAACAGCCAGCTAACCTACCAAGAATGTTTTGTATTGTACTTTATGAGATGAAATATAATTATGAAAAT